>NC_031775.1:31492645-31599895 GCF_001522545.3 Parus major | reverse complement strand
CCTGGAGAATCGGGGCTGTGGCCCCCTTTGAAGCAGCCCCACAGCCCAGATGCAATTTTCATTTCCTGTGGGGAAGCCCAGCTTTGTTCTTCTGAAGCAGATAAACCAAGCCTTGTAAGACTGTGCTTTGACATGAAGAATTAAAAGGCCAGGCCTGGCCTCTCCCTGCACATCCCAGTGAAACAGGGGCACTTCCCAACACCTGCCCTGTGCCTGGAGGGTCTTTTTTTTCCAAGAGAATTTTGAAACTGAGGTGAAATTGTGCTGTTGCTCTCCAGTAATTCAGGAGCATTCCTACATTGACATTGTTAATAAAATATCTGGGGCTCTTTTGTGATAAATTATTGACTTATCAACTTCAAGCCCATAAAATTGAAATTTTTAAATTTAAGAATTAAATTAAAAATGTAATTAAAATTAAATTAAAATTAGAATTTTTAAATTTAAATTAAGAATTTTTAAAATTAGAATTAAATTCCTTTTGGGGGGAGGAGGAGAAACTCTGATAATATCTACTTCATTCATGCTAATGAATGACCAAGATATAATTGGCACCACATTCTCTGTTAGCAAATATTGTTACTCAGACAAAAGTAGTACCACTGTAAAGAAAAGCCTTGTGGGATTACCAAAACCCTATTTACAAGTCTTTACTTCCCTTTAACTGATTTATTTTTTCCTTCATTTTAATAGGAAAAATACCTCCAAAGACTAAAGATGTCTACATGGCTTTTATGGTGGCCTTCCACAAAGGAGATTTGAATTTTAATGTTTTTAAGCAATGTTCTGTGTGGAGCACATATGTCCTTAATGAGAGAGTAGATGCAGTTCATTAGTTTATATTTGAGGGACGAAACGTTGCTGAGTGGAGCTGTTAAATTTAACTGATAATGGCCAAGTAGGGAAAATTTAGCATTTGGTTATTTAAAGTTACACATAGGCTAATCCCTGATTGCTCCCAAGGAGAGGGAATACACATCATGAGGAAAATGTGAGGTGAGGCTTGAGGTGTAAGTGTCGACAAAATTCAAATTTCAGAGCAGCTGGAGGTAACTCCGTGGGTCTGGTTGGGGCAGAGGGGTAAGAGGTGAAAAATGCTTTTTAAGTGTGAAGCACGGCAGTTGATGAGAGCCCTTCCTGCACATTCTTCATGATCCCAGCCCTTTTCCAGGTTTGTTTGTGCTGGGGTGACCTGGCATCACCACAGTTAGCCCTGCATGGCTCAGTGATGCTGCCAGGGCAGCGTGCCAGGCTCCAGTTTGGGAAGCACAGAGGTTGTACCCCTGGAATTTCTGGCTCATTTATCTCCAAAGCTGGTGAAAAGTATAGTCTGGATCACTGGGAATAATCAGCATCCTCTGCTCCAGGACAGCCCCAAATCTGTGCTTCCAAACACCATTTTTCAGTGGGATTGCAAGGCTCTTTTGCCTGCTGGCCTACAGACACATCTCAGAACTCTTCTGCCAACTGTTTCATGCACACGGAACATGGAGCCAAGCTGCAGAATTCAGTGTCAACATCCAGACTGTGAGATTTGGGAAGAATCTTAGTAAATTAAAGCTCAAAACTGCACAATAAAAGTCTGTGAAGATCTTCAGAAATAGATTTTTTTTTTTCTTCTACTCCACAGCAACATGTGGGCATTACATGTGTTTTGGTGGTACATTAAGGAGTAGATAATCTGTATTTGGTTATTTCCCAGACAGTCAGTAATAATCATTTGAATAAGGGAGATTTTAAAAAATGCATCTGGCAACTCTGTGGGTGTGTTTTGTTGTTTGTTTTCTTTTTTTGTTCTTTTTCCCCTTCTTTCAAAACCCCCACAATATAAAATAAGAAACAACATCAGAAACAACTCTGAAATAATTATGAAACCAATAAAGAACCCCTGAGCTGTAATGCACACAGATGACTTTCCAGAGGCGGCAGGCAGGCTTGTGTGGGGAGTAAAAAATAAAATAAAAATTAAAAAAAAAGGGAAAACTCCGGGAGCAGGGATGGGAGGGAGGGGGGACTCTGGAGCCCCCCAGGACTGGGACCCTGCAGAGGGGAGGCCTCGGGGCTCAGATGTTCCAGGGGTGCAGGATTAGGTTTGGTCCTTGCCAAAATAACAACAACAACAAAAAATTATGAAATAGCCGATACAAACCTAAATAAGGGGCGGGAAAAAAAAAAAGAAAGAGTAAAGAAAAAAACTCCAACTCCTCTCCTACTCCTCTTCTTCTTTTTTTTTAATTTTTTTTTTTCCCCCTAAGCAGCCGAGCCCAGCTCATCAGCAGCTGAGGCAGGAGCAGGAGGGGTTTTGGAGTTAACTGCATGCAGGAAATCTCTCACATCCTGAGTCCCGGCTCGCTCCTCTCGGTAACTGTATATTATGGGGCTGCTCTCCAGCCCCAGCTGATGAAAGTTTGTCTCCCTCAGTCTGGGCTGCGATGTCAAAGCGCCTCCAGGCAGCGCAGCCGCGCTCCCCCCGTGCGCTGCCCCCGGCCCGGCTCCCCGCGCTGCTGCTGCTGCTGCTGCTGCTCGGCCCGGGCTGGCTCCTGCGGCCCGAGCCCCGCGCCCGCGGTAAGTCACACACAGCCCCCGCCGTCCTTCCAGCAGGACCCCGCTCCATTCCGGCCGGACACGGAGCGGGGAGATGGCTCCGGAGCTCCGGAGCGCTGCTCCCCCCGCTCCGCTGCGGCCGTGCGCCGGGAGGTCCCGGCCGGGCACACGCGGAGCTCCCGCTCCTCTGCGCGGCTTCGCAGACATTGCCTGGGAGAACTCCGCCGTGTGGCACCCCCAAACCGGCTGGGTGCCATCCCCCGACACCCCCAAACCCGCTGGGTGCCATCCCCCGGCACCCCCAAACCCGCTGGGTGCCATCCCCCGACACCCCCAAACCTGCTGCTCCCTTCTCTGCACCCCCAAATCTGCTGCTCCCTTCTCTGTACCCCCATCCCCCGATACCCCCAAACCTGCTCTTTCCTTCTCTGTATCCCCAAACCTGCTGTTCCCCTCTCTGTACCCCCATCCCCCGATACCCCCAAACCTGCTCTTTCCTTCTCTGTAATCCCCAAACCTGCTGTTCCCCTCTCTGTACCCCCATCCTCCAACACCCCAAACCTGCTGCTCCTTTCTCTGCACCCCCATCCCCCGACACCCCCAAACCTGCTGCTCCCTTCTCTGCACCCCCATCCCTGCCTGTCCTTTCTCTGCACCTCCATCCCCCGGTACCCCCAAACCTGCTGTTCCCCCCTCTGCACCCCCAAACCTGCTGCTCCCTTCTCTGCACCCCCAGCCCCACCGGTCCCATCCGGAGCTGATCCCCGGGGGTAACAGCATCCCAAATGCGGCTGGACAGCTGTTTCCCAAATATATCCCTGTACATATTCTATGATAAGCTGGGTTTGGGTTATTCGGGACGTTCTGCAGGCTCCCTGCCCCTTCCTGCTGTGTATTCGGGGTGCCCTGCAGGGTCCCGGAGAGAGGGGGTTTGGAAATTCTCTTCCCACGCATCCCCTCCAAACAGCCCCCGGGGCTGAATTCAAGGCTCTGGGAGTCTTGTCAGAGTTTGGGTTCTGTTTCCAGCTGGGAAAAAATTGCGCAGAAAAGCCAAATAGTGATGGTAAAAGCGTCCTGGCTGGGGAAAAGTTTTCTCGCCGCCGCTGTGTTCATTCAAAGCGAGCTCCAGGCGGGGATTCAGCTGTGGAGCGCTGTGCTATCCATGCTATGGATGGGGAACAGCCTAGGAAGGGATTGTCTCTTCCCACAGCAAGTTTGGGGTTTGTTCTGGAATCCTCAGAGCGCCCAGGTCTTCTCTTCGTTAAGCAGCAGCTGACAGTGCATATTTTATGTGAGAGAGGAAAAGAGATTCTCCTCTATGAATACATTGAACAGCACCGTGGGGTTTCTGTGTCCCTGCCTGTTACTATAAACTCGTGTATTTGGTCTTTTTTTTTCCCTATTGTAACTTGAAGCTTTGTAAATATTTCCTTATCTGCAAATTTATTGACAGTGACTTTCACTGGGACTTTGGCTCTGAACTTGCTAAGAGAAAAGAGAGGGAGATACTTAAGCACATGGAAATCCCAGAGGGGGAAAGGACAAGGTGCTGCCTTTGATCAAGCACCTGGAATTTATCTGAATGGATTAACAGGAGTTGCAGCTTTGCCTTTGGGAGGGCTCTTGATTTCACTTTGCCAGCACTTGCATTTGCACCAAATCAGTGGGATTGGGGTAAAGGCTGCAGAAATTTCCAGGCAGATGAAGAGAAATAGGTGCCCTATGGCTGTTCCCTTTTTGTGGGGCAAGGGAGGGATGGTTATGTGGGGTCCCTCCTCTGAGTGTGGGAGTCACTGTGGCTGGACAGCCCCTCCATGGTTTGGAAGTTCACTTGCAGTTGGGAAAATTTGAGGTAAAATGCTTCAAAGTGTTTGTCCCTGAAATATTAAGAGGACAGACTGTGGGTGACTTGGCTCTAGCACACAGATGAGTGAGCAGAATGGGAAGAGGGGGTGGAAATCCGGTTTCTTATGGCTCAGAATTCCCTCAGAGCCAAGCTGAAGCTCTAAGGTTACGCTCACACTGATGATTTAAGCTCTGTGTAAAGTTTGTGTCAGCTGCCCATCTCTATGGTGTCTTTAGATACCTAAATTTGAGCAACTGTGGTGGTTGCTGGTCCTTGGATTTGCCTTCCTGTATCTTCCTGCTCCTCTTCTCTCCCATGTAATTTGCTTTTTTCCAGCCAGAATATTCAGTGATCATCCCCTGCCTTAATTCCACCTTTTCCTGTGGAAGCAGAGCTCAGCTTTAGCCCTGCCAGAGCTTGTGCTGCTTTCTTGGTCGCGGAGGTGCTGAAAGTTCCGACCGCGCGTTTCCACACCCGCCCACGCTCCTGGTGACAACAAGTGCTCTTGGCTGGCTGGCACAGCTCTCACTGGCCACTCTGGAGCCCTGCAGGACATCCCAATGCTGCCAGGACATCCTAATTTCTACATAAACTTGTGCTTAGTGATCAAGACAAGCTGGAGTTAGGACATGCCTTTAGAACCCGGTGTGAAATGTGGCAATAATGTGTGTCTGCCTGAGTGACAGGTCTGTTATTAAACAGAAATTATCAGGTTGTGGGCTGGACAACTTAAAAGTAGCCTTGTTGCTTGCTTTTAGTATGTTTTCTTTCCATGTTCTGTGGTTTTACAATTGCCCTTTCAATTTCCAACCTTGTGCTGGGTTTCTGCTTAAAGGATAAAAAGGAAAAACTCAACCAGGCCAAATTAACTTTGTTGTACTTGTGGAGTGGGATATAAAGTGGGATAAGATTTGATCTTACAGTCTCAGTCAAATACCTTAAAATCTACACTTGTACAAGCTTTTTGTGGTCAAGGCTGCCTTGTTTCTGCAGGGCAGACAACGTGATGCTGATAGATAAAGTCCAAATTAGAGAGAGTGTGTGTGCATGCATAAACTTCTAAATTTCTTTGCAATATTGTGTATTAGCTGGGAAAACAGCAGGAGAAAAATGAGTCTTAGAATGACAAAGTGGTTTGAGTTGGAAAGGAACCTTAAAAACCATCTTGTTCCACCCCCTCCATGGGACCCCTTCCAGTATCCCAGGTTGCTCCAAGCCTCGTCCAGCCTGGCCTTGGACACTCCCAGGGATCCAGGGGCAGCCACAGCTTCTCTGGGCATGAAAAAATGCAAATCCTAAAACTGCAACCCAAAATTCTTTATTTTCAGTTAAAATCACTTTTGTCTAGATTTTAATTTGCTACTGATTGCAGCTTCCTTGAGTCTAATGGGAATTAATTGCAGGAGAAGAAATCTTGCCTTGTCTTGTGCTCTAAACCTGATTTCTTCATCGCCCTCTGTGTTTTAGAGCTCATTTATAAATCCTGTCTTCTGTCAACCTGCTCCAGCATTTGTGGCAGATATTTCTGGTGTGTGTGTAATCATCTCCTTGTCTGATGATTATCCCCTTCAGGTCCCCTGCAGACAGCCTGGCATGAGCTGTCGCTGTCCATGGGGCTCCAGAGATCCATGCCAAGATCCCCCAGCAGAGGAATTTTATTCCCACTTTTCAGCAGTGTTTGCATCCTTAATCTCCAGCCTGCTGGAGAGCTGACAGGTTCTTCACTGATGTTTCCTTGGGTGTCTCATCTCTTGCTCTGCTTGGGATTTTTGGAAAAGTCCTGATCCAGGTACAAAGAGCATCCTTGAACTCATGATTGTCAGGCTGTGCTTTGGGTGGTTTTGCATCCTGCTGGGAGCCCCAGTGGGATTTCTCTGATGGCACTTGGGTGACTGCAGCACAGCAGGGCTGTGTTTATGTATTTATCCACTGAAGATATCTGTTTATCTGCTATTCCCACCGAGGCCCTCACTCACTGGCCATGATCATGAAATTCTGTTCTAAAAAGGCTCAACTCATGTAAAGGCTTATTTGGTCCTCCACCAGCCTTCCCCAGACCTCACATATCTTCCTCCTGACAGATTTATCCCTGCTGTTTCCAACAGATCTGACACTGCCAGGGCAAACTGGCCAAGGAGTCCAGCTGGGCTCTGTTTTATTTGTGCTCCTGAGCCTCCTTTTGGGCCGTGGCAGAGGGAAGGGTGAACCCTGAGCTGCCTTGTCAGAGTGACTGGGCTCCTGGGGTGGGTTTCCCTTCACTTTTGCTGTGACAGCTGCTATAATCCAGGAACTGACATTGTTAGGGTGTTTGGAAATCTGTCTGGAATACAGTCAGGTTATACAGCCAGGCCCTGCCACACCAGCAGGCTCTCCCCAGCTCTGTCTCACACCATCCCATCCTGCTCAGGATGCCAGGCTGTTCATATTGCAGGTATTTTTTTTATTTAATCCCTTTTTTTTGATGACTTTCCTTCCTCTACAACCTCTTATGTTTTACTGCACATCATCCTGGATCTCGCTCTCCCCGTTGCCTGCACTTTGTACTTCTATTTCAAGCAGCTCCTCAAATTTCTCCCTGGACAAAAGCACATCATCTGCACAATTCTGGAGTGCTACAGGCCTAAATCACACCTGCAGAGGCTTCTCTTAGGTCCTGCTGAGTCTCCAGGGCAGATCTGTGACAAAGTAAATTAAAACCCCACAGTCTGAGGGTAGCAGTTGATTGTTCATAGGCAGTCCAAGAGCTCAGTCCTTTTTGTTTGTGATTTACACAGAGCAAAGTGTTTCAAATGTATTAATTTTTTATCTTTTTGCTACCCCATTAACTAAGAGAAGGGGTTGTTTCTTAGTTTAGCCCTGCTCCAGCATGTTGACCCTTCTCTTTTTAGGGTTCATGAAGGATTTTGGGACTAGGTTGGCATCAAATGACTTGGACTGCATCATCTAATCAGAAATTAATCTGTTTAATCCCTTCAGGTTGTTCCATGAATTTTTTTACATCCCATACAAATGAATTTGCTGTTTTCCATGACCTGGAGCTAGGATAAGAAAGAGTTTGGAGGCAGGAAATTGTCCTTTCACAAGGTCAACTTGCTAAAAGCAATGATTAGAAGAACAAATTCTTTCTTGTCCCAAATCTATGATGTAATAAGGCAAGAAGTGAAATGTGTCATGGCCTGTTAGCCATGCTGGATAATGCACATCAAGGCAGAAAAAGCTGGATGCAGAATTTGGCACAAAAGTATCCTTAACTCGTTTATTTTGAGGTATTTTTGAAGAAGAACTGTGCCCTGGAAATTTATTTTAATAGTATGTATCATATGCATTAAGTGAAAAACCTCCTTCTGACAATGGTGAAAGTTTGCTGTTTTCTTGTTTCTTTTAAATGTGTTCTAATCCTGCAAGCAGCTGAAAGATAAACCTCATGTGTGATTGCTTACCTCTGAAAGAACATATTAAGATACAAATTTCAACAAATTCAAGTATTTATGGGATTTATTGGTATAGCTATGCAAAAAACAAATTTAAATATTACAAAATCTGGAGTATATAATTTAATAAGGGGAAGATGTGGGCCTGCTCAGGCCTGGAGCTGAGCATGGCCGGTGTTTTATCCAGTGTTTTATGTCTGAATGCAGTGATGGTCTGTGCTGGGAATCCTCTGGGACCTGAACAATTAGAAAATGTGAGGAAGATAATTCAGTCCATATAATTTAAGTTAATATTCCATTCCTCTTCTGCCACTGAGAGCACTGTGATGATAGAGGGAGTTGGGAATGAATTCCCTGTGTCCCTCTGGAACACAGAGGAATGGACACAGCACCTCATCCATGTTCCTTTTTGAACTGGAGATCATTAAAGGATCTCCAGGTTAAAATCTGCTCTTGCATTTTGAAGCATGAGAGGAGAATCCCAAAAGAATGAGGATTTATTTCTTCATCTCTTGCCTCCTAAGGCACAGACACTTTGGGTAAACACCAAGGTTAAAGTATGGGATCGTTGCAGAAGAAATCCCAGGATAGTTTGGGTTGGAAGGGACCTTAAATCCCATCCATTCCCACCCCAGCCATGGCAGGGACACCTTCCCCTGTCCCAGCTGCTCCAGCCCCAATGTCCAGCCTGGCCTTGGGCACTGCCAGGGATCCAGGGGCAGCCCCAGCTGCTCTGGGAATTCCACCCCAGCCCCACTCCACCCTCACAGAGAGGAACTTCTTCCTGAGCTCCAATTGAAATCTCTCCTCTTTTAGTTTAAACCTTCACACTTTAGACAGAAGGAGCTATTTACTCTGCTTGCTGTGTTTTCCTTGTTTCTGTGCCTGACCGTCTTGGCATAAATTCCCTCCCCTCCATGGACCTGACTCCTTTGTGCAGCCTGGTGTTCATGTCCTGTGCTGCCATTTAAGATCCTTTTTGCAGCACCAGAGGACGTGTAGAGCAGATGAGCAGAGCTGTGATAATGACCTAGGGACGTATCCTGCCCTGAAGAAACCATAAAAATAAATGTTCTTTGCTCCTGTAGCTCATCTGCTGGAGGAATGTTTGAAAGTCAGGAGTTATGGAGCGACCCAGAGCTTATGGTGACACTTTCTGCAAGGTCACACTCATAAACCTGAGCAGCAGAGGTGGCTTCAAGAGCATTAAGTAACTCCAAGCTGTCTTTTCATTCCTGTTTTAAAAACCAGAAGTGAGATTCAGTGACAGCTTGTGCTGGAACAGGTGCAGGTTGTTTTCCAATCCCTGCTGTTGTGTGAAGTGAGGATCAGGTATTCCCCACACAAACAGAAACTCCTGATGGATAAAAACTCCTCAGCCCTGGAGCTCCTTTCCTAGGACTGGGGAAGAGCTACAAATCACACCCCGTGCCTGCTCACCTAAATTAATCCTGCAATTCACCTCAGCTGGCTTTGCTGTGTTTCCCAGAGAAATGTGAAGGAGTGATTTGTGTGCCTGTGAGGAGCACAGCTCCCACTCCCACTCAGTGGTGCTTTTCTCTGCTGATTGTACCCAGGAAGGAACATCCCTCAGTTCAGCTGTGCTGAGGATTCCTTGCACTCGCCGAGGCAGGTTAGTAAATCACTGCAAGAGAGGGATTGCACTGTACCTTTTGAAAGACCAAGAGGAAATTGTATTTTGGAGAGTAATTTGAACTTCACTCAGTGAAAGTAGCCTTTCATGAGGCTTTGGAGGGGAGGAGTTGGAGAGGAGCACTGGACCTGGATTTTCACATAATTATGTGGACTCATTGCTGAAAAGTAAAGATATATTTAGTACCTTTTTCTCTGCCCTTGGAGCTGTGTGGATTCCTTGTGCTTGTAAAGCACAGGTTATTATTTCTCTGCCTCAGAAAGTGTTTTTGGTAGGTGCTGCTGGTGCAGAAGGGTGCAAAGGTTGTGTTCATAATCAAAACAAGGACTGTTTGGGGGAGAAGCAGCAATTTAGGAAGGAGCAGACGTGTCCCAGCAGCCCCTATGCTGAGTGGAGATGGGGAATCCTTCACTCTGGTATCCTGGAAATACCTGTGGGAAAGGCACTGTGCAGCCCTTGAGGATTTTCATTCATTATTAGCCCTGCCCTGCCTGTTTTTTCAAGAGGGGATGGCTGGGCCGATCGATGCAGTGTGGATCAGGCCTTGGAGAAGAAGCAGCTGAAAACAGGATTTGCAGCAGGAGAACAGAAGGTCTCCTGAGCTGTTGTGTCATGGACTTTCCAAAGCTCCTTTGGGTTGGAATCCTGAATTTCTGACTTGCCCTCTCCTGTGAACTCCAAGCCCTGAGCTCTTCCATGGGGGGAACCTCTCAATCCACCCCCATGACCCACTGTGCTGAAATGCCCTTTCCTTCAGAGTTTCACTGCTTTATTTCTCTATATTTTGAAATGTTCTCTTCTAGGATAAAAAGAAAAAAAAAGACAACTCTGTCTTTGGACTGGTCCTGAATAGTAATTTCTCAGTCAAACATAACAGCATCCCAAATGAGGCTGGACAGCTGTTTCCCAAATATATCCCTGTATATATTCTATACACATCATAAAGCTGGGTTTGGGTTATTTGGAACATTCTGCAGGCTCCCTGCCCCCTCCTGCAGTCAATGGCAAATGTTGTTCTCCCAACTCCACTTGTCACATTTTGTTCTGGAAAACAGGGAGGATATTGAGATATATTGGCTTCTCTCCTTGACTGCATTTCAATATGTATTTTGTATAATGAGGGCCCAAATCCTTCTGCCATTACTTATGCTTTAATCACACTGTGCTCTCCCCAGATTGCTTTAATCGCATTTGCATCAGCAGGAGTTGCTCTCTGTGATGAGCAATATTTCATCTGCAAACAGAGGAGACACATCTCGGGCACTTGAGGAGGAAGGAGCCTCCTGGCCTGGATTTGTTGCAGCACAGCTCTCCAATGAGGGATGGTGCAGCATCCTGATAGGAGAAATAGATTTTCAGGAATTAGAAGGAACAAAGCTATTTTTACAGGGTTTGGGTTTTTGTTTTTTTTTTTTTTTGTGAGGGTTTTTATTTTGAGGACCTGTCAAGTGTGATAGCTTCCTTTTAATTTTCTAGTAAATGGCTTTTTGGCATGTGTTATCTGCCGAGAAACGCCTGGTGCAGAGACATCATTTTGTACTTCAGCCATGAGATTACTCTAGATGAGAACTGAAAAGTTATATAGATATTACACCAATATATAAACCATGTGTGTTAGGAAGACAAGTTCAGTTTTGAAATATTTGCCTTAGCTATGCTTTTCACTTTCAATCTGTGCCAAACATGTGCTTGAATGACTGATGGAGTCATATGGTTCCCTGAATAAAGCACTTTATTGTGCTCAGACTTGGAGCCTTCCAACAGTTGTATTACAGAAGCTTGAAGATTAAGATGATCCAACTGCTTAGGGGGTATGTCCCACAAGGAACATTTTAGTTTTTCTTTTCTTGTCCCCCCTATTTTTTGTCCTTGTCTGTGTCATCAGTTTGTTCAGCTGGTGGGGTGGTGACATTGACCACAGAGAGTTTGGTGGAGGAGAGCAGTGAGTCACCTTCGAATTTCAGCTTTCCCTGCCGTGTCCACATTAAAATGTTGAGCACATGACATATTCCAGGCAGTTTATGGGATTTCATGGGGGAGGGGTGAGAGGGCTGTTCCTGTCACTGACTATTTCATCAGCACAATCAGATTTAGGAAAGGAGTAACTTGCACGAACAAGTGATGACAGGTGGTAGATCTGAGAATTACAAACCCCAAATATTGAAAGCTGTGTTTCTAATGCTGTTCAGTTAATGGGGATCAGGGAATCTCAACCCTCCATTGCTCATCCTGGAGCTGCCTGGTGTGGTGATGCTGCAGAGCCTCATCTTTACAGACCCATCAAACTGAAGACAGGATCTTTTTCCATTAGAAGCCAAAAGAACAGAAAATTAAGTTCAGAAATGCATCTTGCTGCTGCCTCTCCTCGGGCTCATCAAAGATCTTTGCTGACTTCCCATCTTTGAAAATTTTTTTCTACATGAGTAGTAATTTTGCAGTGTGAAAAAAAGACAAAATTCAAGCTCCAGAAGATCCATGGAATTAGTTGCTTTCCAAGGCTTAAATGCCTGAGGTCCTGGGTTTGGGAATTTGGGAGAAGGGAGAAAACAAGGAAAACGTTGTGTTTAGTTTTTTTATGACATATTTTCCAAGCAGGCCATGAAAGGACTAATTTTCCTGGGTTTTGTAGAAAGAATCAATGTACAGCTTAGAGAAGCAAAGGTTAGCTGGGAAGATAATTCATGATTTTGAACTAATAAAAACTTTACTGTGAGAGATAAGAGTTTTACTTATGCACAGTCCAATCTTGCCCAGGCTTTTGTGCTTATAAATAAAGGAGGGCAGAGTCTGGTGCTGCCTTTTATGAAGCTGTGGAAGTGCTGGAAGTGGGATAATGGGAAGCACCTTATCAATGTGGTGATTTCTGTCCTTTCTTTTGAGAGGGTGTCTGTGTCTCAGCTGATGTAGAATTTAAGCTGTTGCTTCTTTAACCCCGTGCAGGTCGCAGGGCTGGCTTTGTTTAATTATTATGCACTGGAAATCTGGCACTGGTTTATTCTCTAGCATGTTCACATTTATTATGAGATATAATTATAATTTTACAATTTTTTTTTTCGTATCAGTGCCCAGGGAGATTGTGGATTCCTGTCCCTGGAAGTGTCTGAGGCCAGGTTGGAACAACCTGGGACAGTGGAAGGTTCCTTGTCCATGGCAGGGATGGAATGGGATGAGCTTTATGGTCCCTTGCAGCCCAAACTGTCTCAGGCAGAACAGGCACCATTTTAGAAGGTGGTTTCAGCAGGTTTGTGCCTGGATTATGTTTAACTTGGGTAATGTTTTGGATTTTGCTGTAAGATGGAGTGAAATAGAGGACTGGAGTCACACATCCCCAGACTTTGGCCACATAGTTGAATAATTGACGCTTTTTGTTTTGGCATGATATAATCTGACCCCCGAATGTTGACAATTTCCAATTTAAGAAAGTTGGTTTTTTCTTTTCTTTTTGTTTTCCTTGATGGAGAAGAGCTGGGTGTGATCCTCTGTGCAATTCTACATTGGAATCCTATCTCACTTTATGTATAGGCACTTTATCCTCCTGCCATCTATAAATATATCAGCACTGGCAAGATAAATACCAAAAGGCATAGAAAGCTAAGGGACAATCATGGGGCCTGTCACCCTTGGTTTTCTAGATTATGTAAAAGAATTCTTTTAGTTTTCTTCTTGTAATTCAGTCTTTCCACTTCCTTGCTCTCCCTGGCAGCCTTTCCAAGCCACCAGCTCCAGGCTCAATTCATCTTTTGTGAATGCAGGTGAGGAGAAATGCCCCCAGCATTCCACATGTGCTTCTCTCCGCAGCTCTCAGGATTAACTTGGATCTCTGGTGTTCCCTGAAACACCTCTTTTGAGGCAGCATTATTGGTGTTATCCCCAGTGCCATGTGTGGGTCGTTCTGGTGTCTCCTGCTTTGAAGAGCAATGCTTAGAGCAGGAATCTTCATGATCCCTAAGGGTAGAGCCCTCCTGGGTTTCAACCCCTCGTTCCAGCCTGCAAGTTGTTGGGTTCTTTGTAATATTCCTGTCCTTCTCTGTGCAGTCATATCCCACCTCTGAGCACTGGCTTTCAGGAGGACTCCTGAGTAAAGGTTGCTGAGAAGAATACAGACTGATCCCAATATATTTTCTTACTGAACTGTGGTAAAACCCTTCCGTGCCTGGTTGTGGGTGCTGTGTTTGCAGGCAGCTTCCAATTCTTACCCTGTTTCACCTTCTTCCTTAATTTCCTAAGTTCACCTCCATCTTGAAGGACAAGCCTTGGTCCTCCCCTCTCAGTGTGTAAGCTTGGGAATTTTGGATTAAAAACTTCTGGTTTGATTTTGCAGGGGACAGAAGAATCATTCCAAATGAGAGAAAAGCTCCTGGTGGGGGGATGAAGCACTTTCCCATCTGATGGGCCTCCAGGCAGCAGTGGAGGCTCCGGGGATACCTCAGGAGCTGGCCCCAAACCCTGTGCCGATGGTTGAGCGAGCTCTGGATGCAGCCAGGTGCAAATCCCTTCCTCCATAGCCAGGAATGACCCATCCAGGCCATGGATCCCACAAACTGAGAGCTAATCTGAGGAAGCTGAAGGAAATGAGGAAGGAAATGGATAAAGGATGTCCTTCCTGACTCACAGGGCATTGCCTGTGGCACAGAGCACTGCCCTTAGCTGATCTGAGTTTGCAGAAGGATTACTCTGTTGCACTGTTCTTTTCAATCCAAAGATTATTCCAGTGCTTTGGGTGTTTTGGGTGTTTTGTTGCAGAAAAAAAAATGAGGACAGGCTGCTTATGATTTTGAGCAGTTTGTAGTAGGAAAGGTAACACAAGGATAATTGAATTTAATCTTTTTTATTCACTCACTTCTGTAATTTCCATAGCTCAGCAGTAAGTGCAGGGGTGTTTGGGGACAGTGTGAGGAGACAGAGCTCCAGTCTGGGATGGAAATGGACGTCCCACAGCATCAGTGGGACCTTGGCTGGGCTTTTGAGAGGCTCTGGGACACACAGTTACACACTGTGTAAGTCCTTGAGTACCTCGTGGCTGATGGAATGCTGGAGCCTCTCTCCTGTGAGGACAGGCTGGGAGAGCTGGGGATGCTCACCTGGAGAAAAGAAGGCTCTGGGGAGAGCTCAGAGCCCCTTCCAGGGCCTAAAGGGGTTCCAGGAGAGCTGGAGAGGGACTGGGGACAAGGCATGGAGGGACAGGACACAGGGAATGGCTTTAAGCTGAAAGTGGGTAGATTTACATGGGATATTGGGAAGGAATTCTTGGCTGTGAGGATGCTGAGGGTCTGCTACAGGGTGCCCAGAGAAGCTGTGGAAGTGTCCAAGGCCAGGCTGGACACTGGGGCTGGAGCAGCTGGGACAGGGGAAGGTGTCCCTGCCATGGCTGGGGTGGGATGTGATGATTTGACAGTCCCTCCCCACCCAAACCACTGTGGGATTCTCTGAACTGAGTTATTCTGTTATCCCTGTTGTTGTGTGGGAGGAGAACGGGCCCATCCAGAGCTGAAGGAAGCTCAGCATCGCAGCTGCCTTTTCTGTAAATCTGTGTGTAAGAGATGGATGTTGTTTATAAAGCAGCCCAGGTCTGACTCCTGTCCTGCTCTGTGTGCTGGGGGGGCACAACCAACACGGGCAGGAGGGCTGGGGTGTGCATTTAGTGGGACATACTCTATTTTCCTTGCACTTAATCCCATTTTATCCAGAGGTACTCAGCACTGGGTGCATTCACCTCTTTGTTTGTCATGAGGACAAATAAATGCCTCACTAAAAGCTTATTAATTTTAAGCAAATGCAAATCCAGAGAGTGTCTGGGTTTTTTCAGGAGGCAGTGGCCGCTAAGCAAAGATGTCACATCACATGCTTGGAGTTTATTTTGCACAGAGCTCGGAGGAACTGAAATAAAAAGCAAAAAAGATGGAAATCATTCTTAACTTCTTTGCCAACAAGCTCTTGTATGATACCCTGCAAAGCAGAAAAGCTGTAGAAGTACATGGCAGATGAAAAATATTTAAGCCACACAAAAGTCACTGACAGGTAACATCTACTCATCTCACTATTTGTACAAAGTAGCTTTTATATTACTGGGGGGGGAAAGAATAAAGAGCGCTGCATCAGCTTGTGGGCTGCTTGTGGATCAAAAGCATTACCTTCAGTGCAGGCTGAAAATAGAAAACAGACACAACTGTGAAGTTTTTCATGTGAAAAAGTGGGAGACGAGCTTGCATCAGGAGGAGCTGGACAGAATTTCACTGCAATGGAAAATAAGTAGGTGAGTAAGTAGGTGCATGTGACACAAAAGATAGGAAACCTGGGTCTAATATAAATTTCTGGTATTGCAGATGGCCTGATTTTCTTCTCCTCTCATGACACATTACCGAAATTTCAATTCTCTGATTTCCATTATTACACTATTTATACTGCTGTAGTACCAAGAGTCCCTGTAGAGAGGAGGCCTCATTATTAATGGAACACAAACAACTCTAATGGTTCAGCTTCAAAGAAATCCTCCTGGAAACGGGGAAGGGAGATGCAGAGTGGCAGAGAGGAAATACCAGCACGTCTGAGTGAGGAACTGCAGCTCTGGGAGCTCGGGGATGTGTTTGGGGTGATGGAAACCCTTCCTTGGCGCGGATGTCCGCGCCCGTCCCACCACGCTCCTCTCCCGGTGTCCCCATGGTGCTCCCTGGGAGGGCTGGCTTTGTGCTCAGAGATGCTGTCCCAGAACAGCAGAAGGAAGCTGGGAATGTGTTTTGTTCAGATGTTGAGCAAGGGAGCTGGGTGAAGTATTCCTGACTGGGATAAATTCCTTGGTGGCTCCAGCTGAGGTGAGGGCCGTGCAGGCCGAAGCCTCTCCAAGGGTGCCAGGAATTATCCCACCTGGTTTTATCCCATTTTTTCCAAGTTTCCTGCGCTATTCCTGCTTTATTTTTTTGTCCTGGCTCTCTCCCTACATTTTTTGTGGGTTTTTTCCCTCCTGATGTAGAATATTCCTCTCCCCATGTCTGTGTTCAATTGCTCAGGGGCCTTTCAGATCTCTCCTACTCAAGATAAGTGTGGGTTGCTCTTCCCTGGCTCTGATCCCTTATTTTCTGCCCTGTGTTCTTCAAAGCTTTGCAATCAGGCTGCAGAAACCTATTTAAAGGATTTACCTATGATCTTCCCCATACTTTTTTTTAATGATTTAAAGACTGGGTTAGAGTTTATCCATCAGCTATACAGATATCTTTATTTTGCAGTCTTTCAGAAATATACCCAGTCCATAAATATAATGAAATTTACTGAGAAAAACCTAATTTGATACACAAAAGACATCGTACTGTGCTTATATCATGCTGAGGGCAGCTGGGAGTTAAGCAAGTGCACAATTCATGTGCCCAAATTTTCTCCAGAATGAGGCCCAAAATTGGGCTGCAGTGCTTGCTCTGCCTTCCGCAGGAAGCGTGATTTTTATCACACCCAATAATTTAAATAAAAACATTCAGATAAGCAGCCAAGTATCTGGCTCAGGGAAAGCAACTAGACAGAAATTGATCTCGTGTTTTATAAATGCTGTGGCTTCAGAAGAGTTTGCAAACCCTGAAGCTTGTCTGCTTTGTTTCCCCCCAAATAAATTATCTTTTCCAATAAAGATATAACTGCTGCCTATAAACCTGTCTTGATGCCTGTCTCCAGACTATCAACACTTCTGCACAATGAGCGTTTTCAGCAGATAAACGAGCACGTGTGGAAGATTAAATTTGCTCATTGTAACCTTGCTTTGTTATGCACCACGAGCATCGCTTCACTGGGATGGAAGAGAAGTAGGAGTGGCAAAACTGAACCACATTTTGTGTGGATTTTTTTCCCTTTTTCCCATTATATTTTTATAGCTGCTGCACTCCCAGACCAAGCTGTCTGTTTAGTGAATAACACATCTGTGCACAAATGCTGATCCCCTCCCTTTTTTCTGCTGTTTTGGGTAATGCTGTGAAGCTCATGCTTTGCAGAACGATCAGGAAGGGAGGATCAGGATCATGGAGGAGCAGCAGAGAGACTTTGATGTTTCCTGATGTCCCTGTGGCAGCTCCACGGTGTCAGACTGTGTGGAAACCGTGCAGACAATGCATCCACAGGAGGATAAGGATCCTCCAAGGGGTTCTGAAAACTCAGATCTCATGGCACTTTCAGAATGCAAATCCTACAAAGTAATAGAAGGGCCTGAGTCATTTAATTTGTGTGGTTGAGGTTGCTCTAGTGAGCCAAGGAGAAAGGAGAGCAGGGCTGGAGCCAAACCTTTCTCCTTTTGCTGAAATATGCTTCATAAATTCCTGTTCTGAGCAGGGAGCTTCCTGCCTGATAATGAGAATAAAGGGCTGGAGGTTCTGTCTAGACCCTCCCAGGCTGATGAGATGGTGTCTCATGTGCCTCTCCAGGGGAGAACCGAATCTGGGGCCAGGTTTGGATCATCTCTTCTAAGGGCTGACACTGTGTCCTGCCAGCCCTCTGTCACTTGGGCTGCATTAAAGGGTGTGAGAACTCTGTATAACCATCAACTTCCCTCTCCATGATATATTTTATCTTTTTATCTTATGAGGGTTTGGTTTGGTTTTGATTTTTTGTGTGTGTCTGTGTTTTAGGTAAAGTGTTGTATTTTTAAAAGGGTGTTGAAAAATACCAGACTTTATTCCTGCTCACATTGGCTTGGCCACAATGACAGCACATATGTTTTTAAACTAATTCTAACAGTAACTAAATGAGGGTAATTCTGCTCAGAATATGACTCTTTATCCTCTGAGAGCATTAGGTGAGCACAGAGAATGTGGCAAACCCCACCAGAGCTTTGACTACCCTGTGGAACCTGGAAGCCATCCCTGTCTTCTCTTTGATTTATTCTCAATTTTGTCCTGTGATGTTGATTTTAGGGCTCTGTCTTGACAGGCACAATGCCATTAATATGTTTAGGGAGAGGAAAAACACTTGATTAATGCTGCATGCAAACAGCTTTTTGACCTGGTGATATGAATTGAAGTCATTTGCCTGTGTAGGAGTAGAATGTTATTTCAATGCGAGTTTATATTCTCTTTCTCTTCCAGACTTTTTTCTCCCAACTAATGAGACTGTGCATCCTTCATGATGACATCCTTGCATCCTGATATCTCTGCTCTTAATGTGTAGTTTTTGTCTCCTGCTGCCACCATCTAACCCCCTCCAACTCTTCCTCCTGAGCCCCTCTGGTTTCACAGGTTCTCTGAAATTTGTGTGGGTTTCGACACTGACATTACGAGTTTAATGTTTAATCATTTTCCTGAATTATTTCCTTTTCAAGTCTGCTGCCAAGTCCCTTAAATAACAAGGATCACCCTGTCAGATGCTCTTCCCAGCTAACCTGGAGTGCTTCTCCCTGTCCTTAGGTGAGAATGTGGACAGCAAAGTGGAGTCCCCGAGGCTGCAGATGTCAAAGGACCAGTCCAAAGAATATGAGATAACAATTCCCTTCCATTTGAATGGAGAACAGTGGAGACCAGTGAATGGCATTTATTCCAAGGTTAGTCTTCATTTTGCCTATTTTTTTATTCTGAGATGTGTAACAATTTGAAGGCTGTAAGGAGAATTCAATGCTCTTTCATGCTACAGATTATAAGAGTGTTTTTTATATTGTTGTTGCCACATATCTAAAATTGTTGCTTATTTAATTTAATAAATGGACAAGGTTTTGGGTTGAAATAAATACCTTTTTCCTGCAGAAATGCATTCTTCTTCCTGATGGCAGTAATCAAAGTTTAAAGTGAAATAATAAAAATTTCTTTCCTTGAGATTCTATCATGCAACAGCAAAACCAAAACTTAGGGAGGGGTAAGCACAACAAACAGGTTTGTTTGAGTAAATACAGTCTGACAGCAAGAAATTTAGGGACCAGTGTAAATAATTGCTGTGCTGGCTGCAGCCTGAGGCTTTATCTGGACTTAATTATCCCATGGGAGACCCCCAAATTCCATCCCTGTGCTGTGTTGGGAGTGAGGGATGACTCTCCCTTCACACTCTGCTTTCTCTTTGCCTAAGAGGGGAAGGATCTGTCACTGGCTCTGAGATTGTTTCCCCCTCCTGCCAGGCCCTGATAAGTGTTCCTCCTTTTTTCCCCCTCAGACAAGCTGCTTTTAGGAAAAAAAGGCTGGGTTTTGTCTCCTTCTTGAAGTATGAAGACAGTTTGGTGTTTATTATCACCAAACTTATCATGGGAATCTCTTGCCCAACCTTTTAACTCAGGTCCAGTTTGATTCCAGCTCACTTTTTATGTCATTATTTCAATTATCTCAGTGAGGAGGGGAAAAAGTGATGTTTTTAAAGAGTTAAAAAATTAAAAAAAAAGAGGAAGGAAAAAACCCCAAGCAAAACCCACAAAAACAATGCAAAAAGCTCAGAGAGCCAATTAGAAACAGCTTTCCTTGCTGGATTGGGAAAGTGTTCCATGGAGAAATCCAGCTTGACACTGCCACTGCTTGCAGGACGTGGCTTTGGATCACGTTGCTGATTGACACAAGTAGGTGTGAAAAGATATTTCCAAACAAGGGCTCTGACTTTCAAAAAAAACTTGTCTGGATTAAATTTTTTTCCTTCTTTTCCTCTGTCCCTTCCTAAATAGGAAAGAAGGACTGGGCCCAGTCCTGAATCTGTGCAGTGATGAAAGGGGTATCGGGGTGGGTGTAGAATGGCTTATCTTGGAGAGATAACACAGATGGCTTGGTCCTAGATGTATGTGCAACTCTATTTTTAGATCATTTAATTAGAAACAGGCATTCTCCATATAGAGAGAGGCCTTTTAGCTACTCACTGGAGCTCTCTGAGAGAGTTACAACCGAGTATCTTTCTGTGAATAATGATAATGTGATTTATATCGTTAATTTGTTTCCCAGAATTACTTTCAGTTTAAGATGAACACTAGAAAAGATTTGTGGCTTGGTAGAAAGATCCACGTGCTGTATCAGCACTTTTTCTTTTTTCTTTTTTCCTTTGAATACTTCTTTTCCATGGAAACTTATAAATTAAATACACAAAAGTGCACATCAGGCTGTGGGAGGAACAACAGCTTCAGTGGTGGAGGAGAAGAGTAATGAATAGCTTGTCACATAAATATTGATCAAAAGCACAAAAGTTAAATACTGCTGTATTTGATGGCTAAATGGGATCTATTGTTCTTCAGCTCGTTTCAAAGTGTTCCTCTGTTTTATTTTAATCGTATATGAAGTCAAAAAAGTATGTACTTGTAAGAGGGGAATGGTATTGCAATAGGATATATGGTAAAATAAATAATGGAGTGGCTATAAAAATGCCAAGGGATTAAAGTTATTTGTGTACAGATAATTGCCTGGCAATGATGGCCCCATTCCCCAATCCTTTAACTGTAAATACTCCTGCTTAACAATTAGTCCCTGGGAAAGCACACTCATCATTTAGTGCAGCCTTCTCTCCCATCTTGGAGATAAAACTGTCCTTTTATTTACCCCAGGAGTCGCTGCAGTATCTGTTGGAATCTCTCGCTTGGAATCTGTCAGGAATGATTATTAAGCTAATGACTTTCTCGTTGAGAGCCAACTACACCGTGCAAAAAATGTGAGATAATTCACACTGTCTAATGGCACAGACACACAGAACTGCTCAGCAGCAGCGAGAAAATTCCATTTACTGAGGAAAAGAAAAAAAAAACAAAAGAAAAATTGCTTACCTCTAACCAGATTTTCCTTTAATACACTTGGGATGTGCTTTTTCAAGGACATCTCGTGATTTAGGTGCTTCCTATGAAAGCTTAAATTAGTGAGAGGCAAACCCCAATTTTAAATTCAGACGCGTAATTAAATTATATTTAAAGAATTAGCGGTTTCTTAAGTGTAGATTAAGTGTTTTGTGTCTGGAGAGAACTGATCATTTACTGGGCAGATCAATTTTTCTCTTCACTTTCCGCAGCTCAAGTCAGAGCTCTGTGAAACCAAGGCCAGGATTTCATGGTGGCATCATTTCAGAAATGTTGTTGCTTTTTTCCTATTTAAAAGATGCCCATTCTGTTGCAGACACTTTTTATAGAATCCTGAAATCCTTTAGGCTGGAAAATACCCCCAGGTCATTGAGTCCAACCTTTGGGCACCACCTTTTCAATTAAACCACAGCACTGAGTGCCACGTCCAGTCATTTCTTTAAAACTTCCAGGGATGGAGACTCCAACACTGCCCTGGGGAAGCCTGATCCAATTCTTATCCATTCTTTCAGTGAAAAACTTTTTCCTAATATCCTGAGCACAACCTGGGGCCTTTCTCCCTTGTCCTACCAGCAGATAGAGAAGAACATTTGAAAAATAAAATCTAGATACTCAAGAGAAGCTACTATGGAAATACCTCAATGTTTTTGAGGTGATGCTGTTTGTTTACTCAGGGTTTTTAACATTTCTCCTGGCATCTTTTTGTTTTTTTTATGCATCATTTTCAGTGGGAATATATTACTGGTACCTAGTTAAGTGCTTTTATTAACTGGATATAATATTCAGTTGCCAGTCCAGGATGCTAAAATTAGTGGCTGCTATTTGGAGTGTCCAGCTGCTGCTGCTGAGGAGAAAATGCTGCGTTTGTGGCCGTGTGGCAGCGGGATCGGGTCCTGGAAGGGTTGTGCAACATCACCCAGTGCTTCAAACAATAGCTGCCCATATTCCCTGCAGATGTGATTTCCTCCTTCCCTGAAATGCTGTGTGCATTACAGCATGTGTTGATAGGTCATTATACATTAGAGCTCCAGTTGTCCTTCCACTTCTCTTTTTTCATGTGCTCAGCACTTTGTGTTCTGTGTTGATTACCACCCCCCACCTCAGTGCTTGCTTTAAACACACGAGGGTTGGGTTCTATTTTTGTTCAACATTTCCAAGGTTTGGACGAAATAGTTTCATTTTATATTATTTAAGTGCAGCAGAAAGCCTCCTTCCCCCCCACCACGAATTTCCAGCTGAATATTTTTGTTCCAAACTTGGCTCGCGATTCACAAATCAAGCCAAGTTTGATGAGAGTTTGGGTAAGTGATGTTTTAGTACACAGAACACTTTAGGGAAGATTTTTTTCGAGGACCATCTGTTTGGCTTCAGCTTTTATCCTCACACCCTGTTAGGGACACAGAGGGCTTGGTGTGTGCCAGATCCCTGCAGCACAGGAGCTCTGGGTCAGGTAATATCAGTGGTGTTATTCTGGAGCCTGCAGCACATCCCTCCTCTTGGGGAGACAAGAGCCAGGCAGGAAATGTTTCACATGGGCATTAAGGGGCTTTTGGCTCCACTTCTGTGCTTTAAAGCTCATCACAGTGGGGAAAAGCTGCCTGGCAGGGCAGGCATGGGAAAGCTGGAATGCTGGGGGGATCCCAGTGTGGCATCACCCTGGGCTGACACTCGTGTTCCCAGAGGGACACAGATTAGTGGAGCTGCCTTTGAACCCAGAGTTGGTTCCAGATTGTAAAATGCAGGAATTCTTGAGAAATGGAAAGGATTTTGAGAGGGTTTGATGTGATCAGCTGTGCAGGTAAACACAGAGAGCTCAGGCTGTGGCACCAGTCACTCACTCAGGTGTGGGGTTTTCTCTGCCCTTGTCTGTGTAGGACCTGGAATGCCAGTGCTGGCACCTGCAAGGACTCCAAGAGAATCAGGACCAAACACTTTGAAAGATTTAACCCTCTCAATTTTCTAAAAGCACATGAGCAAGTTAGGTGCAGCTTTCCTTTCTGGGGGATACTGTGCACATTTTGATGCATATGGATCTTCTTCTGTAAAGAAAACATCCTGATGTTTTCCTGATCTCTGTGCCTGTCCAGGTGCAATATAAACCTGCTCCAGCCAGGATACAGCTGCCATTCATAAAAATAAATGGAAATGCAGCTGAACCTGGGCAGGTATTTGAGGACCTGCAGCCTGGAGCTGAGTGTGGTTCCTAAAGAACCATATGAGAAGCTGGAAAGCCCTGAGATGCTTGAACTTGATTTGAGTTTGCAAGTTGCCAGCCCAGGTTGCTTTCAAATGGTGGAATTTGAAACAGGGAATTTGATTTTCGATGTTAAATTTGGGGGATGTGTAAATCAATGGGCAAATTTTGCTGTGTGACTTCTTTAAAATAATTAACTGTGGGAAAGTAGCTGCACATAATCTGCCTGTCACTGGGTTAGACCCTTAATCCACCTGGCTCACTGTGAGCCTCACAGGACTCTTAAAATACTGTCACTGACCTCAATATATAAAAATAGATTGGAAAATCCACCTCTGGAAGTGGTTTCCCACACCCCAAGAGATTGGGGTTGTGTTGGAGCTACAGACAAGCAGAGGAGAAGAGAGGTGCCCATGGTGGGCAGAGAAGGTGGCAATACCTGCAGGACATTTCCAGCTCTCCCTCCAACACCCCAGTGACTTCTAAATCCAAACAGATCAGAAATTCTTCTCCCCTTTGGGGAGGGGGCAGTGGATTCAGGGAACAGTAACACTGCTTTGCCAAGCTGAAGTTTTCAAGGCCAGATTCTGAGCTCGTGTGAATCTGTTTCCTTCCTTTGCCCAGGCTGGAATAAATCAGGCTTGCAAATTGAAATCTTAAAGAAGGGTTTAAAAAAAAAAAGGGAGAAAGAAAGATGAGAAGGCAAAGTTCCTTTTCTTGTAGCAGCACTCTTTTTTTCTTTCTTGGTGTTATGTTGTGCTTTGAATATAAACTCTAGCAATGAAATGTGAAGATAAAGATGAAAGCCAGCTATAAAATATATATTTAGACCATATTTCTTCTGGTTTTTAAGTGTACACTTGTCACAGCTCTAAGATTGTGCATGTGAAGTGGCAGAGGATTACCATTTCCTGCTGCTTAGCATGCACTGCATCTCTCTTTGCTCCTGGAGAAGCAGCTTTTGCATCCCTGCCTGCCCCATTCCCAAGTATTGTGCCATGGATTGTGCTCAGGAGCAAACATCAGAATCTTGATTATTTGTGTGGAATTCTGGGCACTGATAATGTGAATCTCAGTGTGAAATTCTCTGCTATCTATAAAAGTATCATCAGCTCTGACAGTTGTTGGTTATTTTTATCATTCTCCAGATTTATCACATCTATTGGGTGTTACGCTGATGTTTTTCACCTTTTTGCATTTTTTTATGCCTTCACTCTAAGGCCCTAGTTCAACACCTACTTAAATGGGGATTTTTTTGCCATTGAGATAAAATATCATTGGCAGGGAGAGGAAATAACTTTAAATTTGTTTTAAACCCACTGTAATAATGCTGGAGATTCAAGAACATATTGGGAGCTGCAAACTGGCAGAAGGGGCAAAGGCAGTCATAGCCAGGGTCTTCTCCAGAGTTTTGGTCTCCACACCAGTTTCAGTTTCATTAGGAACTTCTTGGGCCATCAGTAGAAATCAGAGACTCACAGAATCCTGGAATGGTTTGGGCTGGAAGGAGCCTTAGAGTTTGTCTTGTTCCTTCCCCTGCCATGGGCAGTGACCCCTTCCACTGTCCCAATGCCCCATTGTCCAACCTGGCATTTCCAGGGATCCAGGGACAGCCCCAGCTGCTCTGGGCACCCTGTGCCAGGGTCTGCACACCCTGCCAGGACAGGTCTCTGTGCTGGTTCCTATTTCCCCTCTTTGCTGCACCTCTTGTGAGACTCCCACAGGGTTTGATACACAGCTGAGGGGCTCACTCTGTCAGATAATTAATTTAGAGCTCAGTGTTTTCAAGAGCAAACCCATTCAAGTTCGTTTTATAACTGGCATAGCCTTCGTGCAAGTGATAATTGTTTATATTCCCTTCAACTGAGCCTCCTGCTGTTCCTTTTCATTTGAAATAATTACCAAAGTTTAGACTTCCAGACAATTGTATTAAGGGGAATCATACAGTGCTGCTTAAACAAGGCTTTGAAGGCTGAGAGGACAGCTTTCATAGCTCTTTTACATGGTTGTTTTACATATCTTGAGAGAGAGGAGGCATAACCAGAATTTATAGTGCTTTCCATATTTTTTATGACTCATGAGCATCGACTACGAGAGGCAGAGCTGTGCTCTCTGCACAAGCTGTGTCATCAGCTGGGAATGCAGCTTGGCACAGGCAGAGGAACAGCACTAATCCTCCACAACCTTCCCTGGGAGATCCTCTCCTTGAGCCTTTAATTAATAACCTGGAAGTCATTAATTTAATAGCCTGGTAAACAATCTGATAGTTCTTTTGCTTTTCCTTGTACCCATACTCCTGCCTTGTAGGGCCGCTCTGAGGAGCAATTAGTGCAAATATGCTCTATTAGTTAATAACTCTTCTGTGTTTGTTTAATTTGGAAGCAGCCTGAGTTTTGCATGGACACAATCAGGGAAGGGAGCGTGGCACCTCCTCTGGCAGTCAGGGAATTTCTGTGTCCCAGTGAGCCAAAGCAGCTCAAAGCCACCCCTCTCACCTCACCTCGGCCAAGAGGAGGAAAACGTGTTCCCTTGCTCCCATCCAACCTCGTTTAACCAGTTGATCCATCTGATAATTTAATTCATGGCATTTTTTAGCAACGTTGGGAGGTGTGTCCTGGTTCCAGGGACTTGCTGGAGCTCACGCAGCAGCTCCGGGGCTGAGGAATTCCTGGAGCTGGGACCACCAATAAAAACTTGGTGTTGGTGATTGAGTGGGGAAAATTCTTTTCTCTGTCTGCACTGAATCAGTGCCCTGGTTCCAGCTAGATACAGGAGGATTCATTTCCTGCCTGAAGTCGCTTGGGCATACTGGGAAGTGTTAAGCAACTGGGATTCATCCCAGAAAAGAGTCCATTTCATTTTTAGCTGAAGTGATACAGCGTGTAAAGTTTGCAAAGCCTCGTGTGAGCCTTCCTGCTCAGGTATTGTTGGAAGTGCTGGGTGTTTTAAAGAGCAGAAAATGGAGAGATTTATATGAGTGATCCAGCAGACACCTCCAGCTCTCCATGGGGTGAAATTCCCACTCATGAGCTGGTATCACACTGAGCTGCTGGAGGAATTCTGTCATACTTGGCCAGGGGACATCACCAGTGATATAATGGTGGGGAGCTCTGTCTCCCAGTACCAGCCCTCGTGGCCAGGGGCTCTGCAGAGGGACCAGCTATGAGGTAGTGTCTCAGATCCGAGCTCCAGCAAGCCTTCAAAAGCTTGATGGGGTTGAAGCAATCCTCTTGGAGTTTTCAGGCTGGCATTTCCAAAAAAAAAAAAAAGAAAAAGCCCTACAAGCAAACAGATTGTGCTTTCTGCAATAAAATGGGGGGAAAATACTTGGATTTCGATGATGCAGTTCATGTTAGCGACCCTTTAATGTGGGATTAAAACCTAAACCTAAGTTCCTGCCTTATGCTGGGTTTGTAAAGTGCTTGTACTGAGGCATTTTCATATTGAATTAATTTAGCTTATACTTGGCTATTTCACGTCTCTTGCAACAGATCTTGCGAGTGTAAGGTATGAATTTCAGTGTTGGATTAAAAGAATGCTTTGCTTTCCAGCTCTGAGCATGTGATCATTTTTATTATTTTTTTTTTTTTTACATGCAGGAGGAGAATCTCCCTTGTTCTTAATTCCTGTTGTGGGTGCCTTGGGTCAGACTGAACCCTAGGCTAGAGCAGGCTCTTTGCCACCAAACACCCCTGGAAGTACCTGGAGCGTGCAGCTCCTGCAAGGATCCTCTGGGGATTTGTAACAGCACCAAAACTTGGGGCTTTTCCAAGGACTGAAATCCTCTGAGTGGGGGAAACCATGAGCAGCTGACATATTTTGTGATGAAGACCCTTATTTCAGAAAGCCACAGTAAATTGAGTTGTTCTCAGTGTGTATTTTAGGGGTGAAGAAGTAAATTGAGCTGGTCAGTCCACTGAGTCCTACAGCTAACAAGCCCAGTGCCTTTGTTGTTGAATTATAATTCTATTTCAATATGATTTACTCAAACCCCAGTTGATTTGCCTCTTCTATAGGAATATTTCTCATTTTTCAGAATTGTAATGAGGAGTCATAGAGGTTATATGCAGTTTAAAGCCTGATAAAAAAATAATTAGGATTGATAATAAGGCTTTTTAAAATGCGGCAGGAATATCTTGACAATAAAAGGCTTTCAAGGTGTTGGTATTTTTCTGGAAATAAAATGACTGCCAAAAAGCTCTGCCAGCTGCTTTCAAAAAGCCTGTGTAGATGAGGTAAAAATTATCTGTACCATTTTGATACTGCAGCAAAAAGTTTGTGTTCCATTTTCATCTCGTGGAAATCGTGTGTCCCGCTTGTGTGGTGCCTTTCCTCAAGGACACAGTTCTAAAGCAAAATGGAGTTTTTGGGGCTGAATATTTCAATTTCCAGCCTCCCAGAGATGGTGGGGTGACAAAGCTTGGAGAGGCAGGGGGTGAAATGGTCCTGAGAAGCTTTTCCATTGAATATTGTGTGTGTGGTGGGGCTGCTGCCAGAGCCTGCAGGGTTTTCTGGGGTTTGATCAAGGATGTGCTGGGGGTGTTTGTGGCCAGTGTCCCCCTAACCCTGCAGGTGACACTGCTGCTCTCAGTGACACAGCAATGGTGTCACACTCGTGGGGGCTCTGCCACAGGGCTCCTGTCCCTCCTGTTTCACCCTGGGATGTGTCCAGCTCCAGCTGGATCCATTTGGAGCTCTGTCCCTGCCCTTTCATGCTCTGCCCATGATGTGAATGTGTTGTCACGCTCAGGAAATGAGGAGCTCCTCGGTCCTGCCCTTGTTCCTCTGCCCTTGCCTGCCTTCAAATCAACTTTATTTGGCTTCTGCTGCCTGACCTTGTTCCTCTTTCCTCTGCTGGCCCTCTCCTCCACCAGGGTGGGTCCTTGGCAGGGCTCATCTCCTTGTTTGTTCCTTCTCTCTCCACTGACCACATCCTTTGAGGAGCATTCCCTGCATAAAAAATGGCCTTTTTGGGGTGAACCTGCCAAGCCCTTCCCAGCCAGCCATCGTTGTCTGGAGTGATTCCTGGAATCCCAGAATGGTTTGGGTTGGAAGGGATCTTAAATCTCATCTCATTCCACCCCCTGCCGTGGGCAGGGACATCTTCCACTATCCCAGGTTGCTCCAACCTGGCCTTGAGCTCTTCTAGGAACGGGGCAGCCACAACTCTGCCTCCTTCTGAGGTGGCAGCATTTTGTGTTCTGCGTTAAAATGAAACCTATAAATAATTTTAACATTTAGAAGAATTTTATTACCTGAGACCACCTCAGCGAGCACAGGAGCAAAGATTTTTAGCCAAAGCTGCTGCCTGAGGATGGGAGGGTCAGATCTTCTCTGAGATGCCAAATTTTTGCTGATTTTTTTCGGTGGATGTTATTTTCTGGCATGCTTCATCCCTGGGAGTGCTGGGCATGGCAGGCTCCTCCAGGCAGCAATCCTGGAGCAATCCCACCCTGGTGTCTTCCATTATTTACTTTAACTTCACCCACTCCCTCCTCTCTGCCTCGATGTTCCCCTGTGAGGTACAGCCTGTCCTGGGACAGGAGCGCTGCTGGCGAGGGGCAGGGAGACAAAAGCTCTGAGATGTGAGAACTGGGACAGCCAAGAGCCTCCCTGCCCCAAAAAAGGGCCCTTGCCCTGGCAGGGGCTGAACCTGCCTTGCAAAGGAGGTTCTGGACGTGGATCTGCCGCAGGAAAAGTCAACAAGAGGAATTTTGTCCTCAAAGCAACTCCAAGCCTATTCCCGTGTTAGCATTGCCCACTCCCTCCAGGAGAAAGAGTGGGATCCCTAAATTCAGTGTATCCAACAGAAACTGCCTCTCTCCTGGTTTCAACAGACAGAAACGTTGTTGAAACCAGACTTTTTTTGGCATTTACTGGCATTACTAAGAAAGAATTGGCCAGGAAAGCTGGCAGAAAGAGATGAGTTGGAGAAGCTTTAAAGATTTTTTTTTTTTTCCTATAAAATGAATATCCAGAAGCTGTGTAAATGTAATTTTTTTCAGTTTGAAAAGTGTATAGAAAGACAACATATACACATTTCTGACTGAAATACCATCTAAGCTGGCTGTGCCCTCCAAATTCTTTTCCCTCAATTAAAAAGATGGGAAAAAAAAATAATAAGAAATGACAAAACAAAACAACACCTCAGGAAATCCCTAGAATGTTTATTCAGGAACAGAGCAGCCTGTTACAATCATTAGCTTGCAAAGGTATTTCAGTTATATTCAGAGGGTAAAGTGAATTTTAACCTTTTATTGCCAAGAGATGTCATGTTTTTCGTGGAGGAGCTATTGAGGTGTGTAAATCCCTGTGAACGAGTGAGTGGCATCTGTAAAAACCCCAACCAAAGCCCCAAAGCACACCCTGCAGAGAGAAACTAAAATCAATTTCAATGCCCACAGTTAAACATAAAGCACTACATTTCATGCTTTATTGAGTTTCTATTTATTACTTAATTTCTGCTTGTAAAAGGCTTCAATTGAAACAAAAAGATATTTCAAAATATTTGACTCCCTTTTTTCCTCATGAGCTCAGTGAGGAATTGCCAACTGCTACGGGGTTTTGATTCTAAAGGGAAGAAAGGGCTGGATTGATTTAAAATGTGATCTGTGGGAGACCTCCAGAGCAGAGAGGATCTTTCCCAGGAACCCCAGAGGAGGGAGAAAAGAAAGGAAAATGCAGCTCCAGGGAGACCCAGAGTCAGGAGCCTGGGAACATCTTTTGTCACAGGGGCAGATTTGGGATATGGGTGGAAACTGCTGGGATTTTTAAGATGGAAACCTGAATTATTTGCTTTGTGCAAACACCTCCCCTTTTATTGTCCTGTGCCTTCCTATCTATAACATGGGAATAAAGTTTTAACCCAGACAATGGGGCATCAATTTGATTTTTATAATGGCCTTTTCAAACTAAAAGTGTTATTTGTGTTCCTGCTCTGGCTGTGCAACCTTTAGGAGCCAGGAATTCGCTGTTCTGGGGGAAAGAGGGATCTGTTGCACGTGTGGAAAAATCCCATATGTGTTGTTTGAACAAGGGAACAGATATTTTCAAGATTTGGGTCTCAAGGAATGAAAGAGGAGTGGTGGCAGTGCTGAGCATGAGGATTGTCAGTGTTGCAGACTTGGAGGCAGTTTGGAAACATCTTGTAAATATTGTGAAGAACATTAACTGAGATTTTTATAGGGTATGATGAGCCTATAACTCAGGCCAGTTTAGACAATCACCTTTCTTTGATGGAGATCAACGGGGACATGAAAACACTTGAATTCAAGAAATATTTTGATTATTAATATTTTGGTCTATTGTGTACCTCTCTTTTATATTTTTTACTTCTTTCAACCATGCAATTTAATCACCAAGCACCAATTTATTTTTAAAATTGCATTTATTAATATTATCCCCCTTCCATACATCATCTATTAACTAATTTAAAAAGAAATTGTGACTTGTAGAATCGAAATAAGCTCTCATTTCAGAGCCCTCAGGGAATTAGCATTTAGCAGTTTTCCTAAATCTGTGTGAGATGGAGACAATGACAGCTGGATTTGAGTAATTTCTTTTGGAGGAAGAGTCACACTGCTGAATTTTCCTGTGGGCATATCTATATATATATATCAATATATGTGCATATATATATCTATATATATTGAGATCTCTATCTGTACCTATACAGCTGCTCTGTTTCCAACCTTATCTCAGGATTCAGCTCTCAAGCCAAGTTTTGAATTGTTGTTTTTTTTTTTTGCAAAACTCTGTGAGGAAAAGCAGCTGAGTAAGGCTACAGCAAGATCTGGCATTGAAATCAAATCATAAAATCAAGCAGTGGAGAGGGAGGATGCACAGCATGGAGTGAAACTCTTATCAGAGCTCTGCTTTTCTAGGACAGGTTATTAGGGAGGAATTTCATTTAGGAGCAGAGGGTTTATCAGTGTGTCCTTGTGATGGACTCACCAATGCCATAAACTTCATATATGGAGATGGAGTTGTTCTAATTTTAGGATAAGGCATTGAGGGGGAATAAAAAAAGCATAATGTAAAAGAAAGAAAGGTTATTCCAAGTGTGGATATTATCTGTGCCATCACTGCACAGCTTCAAATTGCAGGAGGATCAGCTGCTGCAGATATTTTTGGATGATGTGGGTGAAATCAGTGTTTTGTAGATTATTTTGTACAGTATTTCCTATAATTCAATTACTTTGAGGCAGGTAACAAAAGGAGACTTTGATATTTCTGTGCAAAAAAAAAAAAGCATTTGAAAATTCTTCACAGCCTAATTTACTAAACAATTCAGACAAAGAGTCTGTGTTTGAAGGCTTCGAAGGCAACGTTGGCTTGTTTTTCCAGCAAAATCTTTATCTTTCTCAGTGAAAGAAAAATCAATACAACCCTGGTAACACAAAGCTGTGTCTTACCAAGGTATATTCCTTAAGCTCAGTTTGAATTCTGACCCTGGCCATCACACTCAAGCCAAATTATTTGGAAATATCAAGATGTGCTCGGTTTGTTTCAGCAGCCACCGTGTCATTTTAAGGTTTTACTTTCTATATTTTTACATTATATATAAATAATTCCTTGCCAGAGCAATGAGAGTTTTGAAAGTTCCTGATGAACCACAGTGAAGTTGTTTTCGTGCTCTGTCATTTTGGTGTGCTGGCTGGCACCTGAGCTAGTGCAAAATTTACTCAGCATAAAATAAAGTCGTAGCAATTTATTGCTGTCTTTGCCTATCCCACAAAATCATTCCTCTGCATCCCTTGGAATGCACGAATTTGCTCCTTCAATTTTAGGGAGCTCGTTTATTGATGCAATGTCACCGTCACAGCCTTGCTGCAGGGAGAGGAAATAACTTGTATTTAGCCTCAGGGAAAGTTTGCTTGCTCAAGGTGTTCTTATCTGTGAATTTTGATTTGCAAAGTGCAATTTGATGGAGTTGTTTTGGGGGGTGTGCATCTGCTATAACTCCTTTATCAAATGCATAATGAAATTTAGGTTTATTTAAAAACATCCTCCATGTAAAAGCAAGGGTTTGTTGTCTGAGGGGAATAATGCAGCATCTCTCAGCTCAGGATTCCCTTGGGATGAGTGAGCACAAGGTACCTCTGCTCTTCCTAATTCTTTCTCTAAGTGTAACCAATTTATTCAATCCTCAAATGTTATTTTATTGTGCCCCTTGAGGAGCTGTCCGAGTTCCTCTCTGAAATTCTTCTGGTGATCAAGTCTTCTCATTTAGGCTGGGATATGGCCCTAAAAGGCTCCTTCCCTCGTCACCTCAGGAAATCAGCGCAGTTGGGGGAACCCCTGCAGAGCCCTGCTCTATTTATATGTTGATGAGCCTGGAGGAGAATTTCCAGAAATGCTGGATATACTTTTAGACCTTCCAGAAGGCTCTGCCTGGCTCCTGTGCTTCAGTGCCCTGCTCTGAGCACGCCGTGTTCGCTGATATTTTGGGATACAGCGGTGGCACCCTTCTCTGGGAACCACTTTCTCCTTACAGGGACACTCCTGAACCTTTCCAAGAGCTTTTCTCTTTGTATTTTGCTAAAATATATGGCTTGGCAGTATAAAAACCACCAGTCTGGTGCAATATGTCAACAATGTGTTATTCATAACAGCAAAGTTTTATACACTCGTGCAGTGGAATGTAATTTAAATATGTAAGAAGCACAGCAATAAGAATTTTTTTTTTGTAAAGCAGTGGTAATTCAGTAGTTTAGGTGCATATGTCAGTGAAAAGTTGGATTTCTTGCTGTCTGGAAAAACAAAAAGCAGTGTTAAATGGCTCAGGAGCAACGGTGGGGTGAGACTTGTTCATTCCTTGGGAAGCAGTGGAGTCACAGTCCCAGAAGGGATTTAAAAGATGTGTGGACGTGGCACTTGGGGACATGGGTCAGTGGTGGCCTTGGAAGTGCTGGATTAAGGGCTGGACTCCATGGTCTCAGAAGTCTTTTCCATAAGGGTCTTTTCCAGCCTAAACCATTCCAAGGTTCAGTGGTGGATACCGTGGGGGCTGGAGGACTCAGGAGTGCGGGCGGGAGGCTGAGGATCGGACACGAGGTGTTGGATCTCACAGGAGACTCATCCCCACGCACTGGAGATGTTTCACAATAGCTCCTCCTTTAATAATTCCTGGGAAGGAAAACAGTCATTAAAATAAATGAGAGAGAGAACTGAGCCCAGAGAACACAGGAGGGAGAGCCAGGAATGGGGAAAGCATGGCTGTGGTGAGCAGCAAGGACCTGGGACTGTCAGTGTGGAGAGGAGGAGGCTGAGCAGGGCCCGGATGGATCCTGCAGGGTGGAAATGGAAATGGAATTGGAAAAGGAAATAGAAATGGCAATGGAAATGGAAATGACTGCAGGGAAATTAGAGGCAGTAATTAGTGTGTGTGTGTCACTGTTGGATGTGCTCCTGTCTAGCAGGGACAAGAAGAATGGCCTTACAAGGCAGCGAGGAAGAGCTCAGTAATAAAGATAACGAGAAAAGGATGTATTTACATGCATACCATGAGGAAGGGAGGATTAAAGGTCTCTGAGTGCGCTGGAGTTTCAGCAAAGCCAGAGAAAGAGCTGCTAATGAGAGCGGTGTAGTTGATCCTGACACGGGGCAGGAACCTCTGAGGTCCCATAAGTCACATTTTCTGTGATTGGACGCAAAGTGGAGACCGTTCTTTCCGCTTCATGAAACCTCCTCTGTGAACTTTCCCATCTCTGCCTTACAAGGGATGAGATTTTTATTTTTCCAGATTTTTAAATACCTGGATCTTCCCTGCTGAGGGTGAAAAATGGGTGCCCCACAGCTTTTCTTTCTCTTGTAATTATTTGTGTTGTGCAACTTGGAATCAGACTAAATAAGACCTAGACAGCTAAAACATGAACTCCTTTCTCAGCTGGGTGAAGAGAAAGAAAATTCTTTAGCAGAAATTCAGCCTTTTGTTCTGTTAAATTAAGTTTTTAATTCAGGGGTGGACACTGAAATCAGAGAAGTGGATCAGGATGCCATGGAGATTGGGATATTTAATGCTTGAAGAGGTTTGGTTTAGGGTGGAAGCTGTGGCTCTGGGAGGTCTTGTTAAATTTTGTGTTGTGCTGCAGTTCTCTCCTACCTGTGCCAAGTCATTGGCTTCTGGTTTTGGGGATGGAAGCAAAAGTAGAGTAGGATTATACAAATAATGGAGTGAAAAGAGGGGGAAACACTGTAAATCCAGGACTGAAGGGTCTGTTAGCAGCTGAGAGCTGCCCAGGAGGGTGAGGAGAGAGTTCTCTCTCAGGATGGGATGCTCTGGCAGCCCAGGTTTGGCACAGAAGGATCTTGGGAGGAGATCTGATGCCATAAAGAACAATTGAAATAAAATTTTTAGCTTATAGCTCTACTTGCTCCAGATCTCAGCTGCAGGGCCACTGCTGCTGTCTCCCATTATTCCCAAGCTCCTGACAAGTCCATTTTCCCTCAGTCCCCGTGGACATTGGACTCCAGCATCTGCTGAGCTGCAGAGTCCTGTTCCTGCTCGTTCTTTTTGTGATGCTCCCCTCCATGGGGCTGAGGGTGGGAAATGGAGATGTTTCCTGAGCCTTCTGCAGGATTTTTCCCTCTTTGCCATCCCTGTGTGTTGAGTTCAGAGCAGACTCAGGAATATTCCTGTTCATTTGCACTCTGAAGGTGAGAGCAGACTTTGCTTTATGCTTTTATCGCATGTTGCAAATGCCTTTGAGATGTTTCTTTCTTTGTTATCTCAAAATTCTGTGCTCTATTGATTTTTGGGTTTTCTGTGAGGGGCTGAAAATTTCAGCAGTAACCCTGAAACCAACTGAAATAATTGATTATCTGTTTTTACCTCCTCTTCAGTTATTTACCTCGTGCCCTTCGATGGAGAAAGGCTGTCCTATTTCTCGATGATTTACTGTAAAGCAGATCTTTGCTGAGCTTTAATATCAATTTATATAACCTTGATCCAGGGGTTATTTTTTGAGAGCCACAGGCTTATCTAATATGTCATGGAAGAAGTTGTTCTAGAAATATTTTTTTATAGCTTATTCTTATTGAACAGATGGGTAATGTGAAAAGAAACATATTTTCTATAAGCTCAGATTGCAATTGAAAATACTTAAATTATCTTCAAGAGTAATTAGATGCCTAATGGACTCTATAACCAATTTAGACATCTTAAAATATATTTTATCACGAATAGATATTTTTGTATACAGGGGTTTTGTGTGGATATTAATGGTAACAGCATTTTTATCTGTGTTTTCTCTTTGCCTTTGTGGCAAGAAATATAATGGTCATTAATACTTTAAACCTGGGGGTATCAGTCAGAACACCACATGTGTTTTTGTTCTAGGATGAGCTTTCTGAGATAAATTTACTGTGCTTTGCACACTGCTTTGTGCCATTTGTTTTCTCCAAGAATGTCACTGTATAGGTGGGGTGTCTCTGGGCAAAGTCTCTTTCTAATTAAGCAGAAAAATGTGAAATGCTGCCCCCAGGTTTCAGGATAATTTACTTTACTAGGAAATCTTCAGATCCTTCTTTCTCTTAGGGGACATTCCAGGATATAAAAATGATTCATGTGTCTTGGAAGTACAGCTTTGGGAAGTTTGTCAAGTTATCTTGAGTAGCCCAAGAGTGGGGTGAAATCGCCCTTTCCATTAGTTTAAAAAATATTAATATTTTATCTGCCTTTGTATAACTCATTTGTCATCTTCAAAAGATCATCAGAGGCAAATTGTGGTTTGAGAGAGTGGAAATCAGACCCTGACTCCTCAGTCCTGCTCTGCATTCCAGTCTTTGGGATGCAGAAGGGAACTGGAATCCAGAAGCAGATCGGCGACTGCAATAACAAATTAGCACAGAAGATTTAATCAGAGCCACAGAATAGGGAAAGATGTTTAGGGAGAGCAAAGCCTGAGCTCAGAGATCTTGGCACAGGCCTGGTGCAGTGGAACTGTGTGATAGGGGGGAGAGGGAGGCTCTGAAAGTGAAGAACAGCATATAAATTAAGCCAAATAAATTAAGTGATTCAAGCATTAATCTAGCCAACCCTCTGAGTTCATTCAGAGAGGCAAAACATCTATCATTGCTTCTCTGGAGATTGTAGCATTGTTGAGAATTCAGTTTAGCCAGGACATTTAGACCAACCCTTGCATTGAAAAAAAATTCTTAATTTTCTCATTGTCTGAAACTGATTGTATCTTTTTGCCTTTCAGTAAGTTTCACTTAGTTGCAATTACTTTGGCTTCAAAATCTTGAAATCGAATGAATTAATGAAAATGGAAAATCAGAGCTCTTTCCTAATTAAGAACTGAGCTTTTCAAGGAATATTAAAGGATTTAATTTAGAGAGAGATGTTTGGAGAGCATGAAATGTGGCTTGAAGGAGATACATGTGCATTCAATAGAACTCACTGAGCCCAGCCAGATTTGTATTGACGGGAAACAAAAAGCATCTGAAATCCTCTTTCAGTGATAGGATAATTTATGGGCTTTCTTGAAGCTCTCTGAGTTGACTTCCAGCTCAGGGAAATGGGTGGCCACCTCTGCTTGTGTCTCAGTGGACACAATTCCTACTGAATTCCTCATTATTTCTCTCTGTGGCAGTTTGCTGAAGCTTTGGGATGGGGTTTTGGGTTTGATTTTCCATGGCTTTGTAACCCTTCCAGGTGGATGGGGGGAAACCTCTGTCCTGGCACTGCTGCAGGTGGCACTGAGGGGTGTGAGGAGTGGCTCAGATAATGACTCTTCTGGTTCAGAATGGATTTTATTTTGTATTATCCCTGAAATCCCATTCTGCTCTCTGCTCCCCCAGCAGACACACACACCCCTTGTGTCACAATCCCTGTGTGACACCTGCAGCTCCTCTGCTTCTGCCCTGCACAGGCAGCTCCCACTGAGAGGAACCTGGGCAGATAGGACCTGGAGGACAGGCCATTTCTTGTCCTTGGAAATTCAGTAGTAATTATCATCATAATTCTCCTCCCCCACAGGGCACAGCATGTTCCAGGCTCCCCACAAGTGATGGCTGCAATAATTCCGTGTGTGGAAGGGGAGATGTTTTCCGAGGAGGGTCAGGTTGGCTGCTCAGCTCCAGCTCTGTTATAAAACAGTGGATGTGTGGGTGGGAAAATGCAGAGCTATTAGCTGGGAATACCCTCAGGAAGCGTGGTGGGACAAAGGGAGCAAGGTGAAGAAAATATAATTACACTGGGTAACAAGCTGATGAAGCCTTTGACACGGTCCACGCTTGACCTTGGCTTTTTGAGCACATGGGGAAAATGTGATGCTGTAATCAAACTTCTGGTAAAAGGAGGTCACAGCCCTCGGTGTCCTGACAAAGAGGAGGAATTTTACTCTTCCAGACAGGAACAACCCAAATGGGATCCATTAAATTTGCGCGGCACGGTCCTCAAAGAAGTCCACGTACATTTCAAATTGGCAAATACCAACAGCTGCTCACTCCCATTGTAATTACCCAAATTGCAAAGGACCGTCTGCAGCGAGCTCTGTTCCATAACTGAGGCAACCCAGCCCCAGTGCAATTGCTTCCTGCCTGCCAGCACTATTAAGTTGTGTTTTGTGACAATTTTCTCCAGCCCAGGCATGTTTGTTTTCTTTACACAGCCTTGCACCAAGCATTGTTTAAGCAGCACATAATGGATTCCAACCAAGAGGTGCTTTCTGCTCCCATCTGTTTGATAGCACAGCGAACAGTTGTGATTCATACGTGCAGTGTAAATACTGGGTAATGACTGTGGCTTTACTTGGAGCCAATTCCACGTTTGTTTCATTCCTGGGCCAATTTTGAGGCAGGGGAAAAAATGTCTGAGCCCGGGATTGAAATTTTTAGGTGTTAAATATCTCTCTAACACAGTATCTTGGTGCAGAGGTGACAGTAAAAGCTGCCATGGGCAGGAGCTGCCATGAGCTGCTCAAATCTCTATGGCTGTGGGGTGTCCAGTTGCCTTTTCTGAATACAGGGCCACCCAGACCCTCCCCCAGAAATTTACAGAGTATTTCCACTTTAAGCTCTTGGGGCAACATCTCTGGAAATGCCCAAGGCCAGCCTGGATGGGGCTTGGAGCAACCTGGGATAGTGGAAGGTGTCCCTGCCACGGAAGGGGGTGGCACTGGATGGGATTTAAGGTCCTTTTCTACCCAACCCAAGCTGTGATTCTGTGAATACAATAAGGAAAGGAAATACAGAGGAGGATTCATTTTTTTATCCCATTTTTTAACCAGACTCTTCATGAATTTTTTTGCTTTGCCTTTTTTTTTTTTTTTTCTCCTCCCACTATTAAAAAGATTTTTATATTTCCAGGTCTTTCAAAAACTCAAATCTGTATTGGTGTAATTAATCAACTTCCTGGCTACCCCCTCAGGGTGTCAGAGGACAGGCAGGGTCCAGCCTTTCCATCCGGTTTAGGGATGGGATGGGATAACAAACACACCCTTCCATCAGGCTGGGATTCAACAGCTCTGCTGCTCTTGACCTGCTTCCAAGCTGCAATCCTGCTGCAGATCCTGCTGGGCTGGGTGGGGAATCCTGCACTCTGTGGAGTCCCATCACTACCTGGATGAGCAGGTTTGGGATGTTGGATAGATCTGTGGAAGTGGCCCTTGGCAGAGATGGTGCGTTTGGGACACACCACAGTAAATGAGGGCTGGCTAAACACACACGTTATTTTGTTATTGTTTTTATTGCTTGTTCTTACTACTAAATCGAGTTCACACTTTGGTGCAGTCATTTCCATCCAGTCAAAACCGTACACTGTTGAATTTTCCTTCCTTCCCTCCTGTTGAGGTCTCTGAACCCAAGGCATCCCCTCCCCAGATGCGGATCAGGCTCCCCGCAGGTCACCAGGCACTCGGGGAAGGGCAATAAATACACACCAGGGGATGCTCTGGGCTGCTTTGCACCCACCCTGCTGCAAAGATTCAGGAAAAGCTCCCATGCCTCCCATGGCTGCTTCATGTTCCAGCTCTCATCCCTCTCCCAGCCCACATCCTGAGCTGGAGGATCCCAGAGCTCGCTCCCCATCGGCTCTTCCAAAGTGTTGGCAGCACCACTTCCCTTCCCACAATTCACTCACATTTGTTTTCTCTCAGCTTGTTTCTGAAAATCTTTCAAAAATTTGTTGTTGTTGTTGTTGCAAGGTTTGTCCTGAAAAGGGAATACTGATTTGGACCTGTTTTTAATCTATATAGTTCAGAGGATAACTGGGGAGCTGCTGTAAAAACCAAGGCTGCCCTATTTACACTGCTTAGATTTAATTAAAAAGAAAGAATTTATTTCACTTTGTTTTTTAAAGTATAAAGCTGAAAATTTTCTGCTAATTCCTTTTTAGCTGGTTAAATGCACTTAAATATATTTTAGTGTAACCTCAGTGCTTGATAATGAAAATATGGTGTAAAGGTTGAATTCAGGTTTTATGCATGACTTTTTATTGATACTGAATAAATTCACAACATAACTCAACCTGACAAGGTGCAGATTTCTTTCAAACATCAAACCAGTTATTTTGGATCTGCTCCTGAAATATTTGCTGCTTGGTGTTATGACATTTTGAACATGTTTTAGCCTGGTTATCCTTTGATTTTTTAAAAAAATGTAAATCAGGAATAGATCACAGAGAGGATGTAGCTAAGTTGTAAGCATGTTTTCCCTTTCCAGGAGCAGTCATTAGCTTTGTATTCCTGCATGGAAAGCAGGAAATGGGGAGCTGGAGCTGTGTAATTTTATTGATTTTGGTCTGGCACAATGAACTTCTCGGTTTCCTCTTTCTTGAGCGTTGTTTGCTTGGATTTTTAACTCTGGACAGGGGTCCTGGGACACCAATGGTGAGCAAGGAGCTGGGAATTTAAAGAGAGATACAGAGATTCACAGGACATTCAGCAATGGGCAGAGGCAGCAGACAGATATACTGAGATTTTTCATATTAATTGAAAGTGGTTTTAGCATATGAAGAGAAGTTTCCCAAATTAGGGTCGTTCCCAAGTGCTCCTATTTTATCTGCCTCCCATGAGCTCCGTGGTGGGGTTTTCTGCCAGCTGCTGGAAGATTTTCCTGCTCACTGCAGGGGGATTGGACTGGATCATCTTTAAAGGTTCTTTCCAACTGAAACCATTCCATGATTCCTGTAAGGAAGCCAGGGAAGGAGCAGGAAAATTGCTTTAGGACCTCATCTGCCATGGGTTCTGCCACATCATGTGGAGCAGAAGGTTTTTAAAAAATATATAAATTATAATTTTTAGAATAAATATAAATATAGATATTAATACAAACCCAAAAATAAAACGATTAATATTATAATAGCTGTAATTATATATAATATTATACATTATATATAAATTATAATATATATCTGTATCTTTCCTAGATTTATAATATGCTAAAGTGGGGAGCAGGAAAAGGAGAGGGTGGAAAAGTATGCCTATCTCCAAGCAGCACTTGCAATTTGCTATAGGAGTTAAAAAAAGAGGACAAAAATTTTAAAAAAAGAACAAATTTAGCTATTGTGTCTTCCTGACAGAGGAATCTTGCATCTCTCTGTACAGTAAACAAGAAAGCAAAAATCTGATCATTCTGCTTTCAAATAATCACTTTAAAATAAACTTGGGGACAAACTTGGAAGTTCTTTAGTTTCCTGCATTATTGGACTGGCTCAGCCAATTTGTTAAGGGCTTGGGAGTCTTTGCTAAGCCATTAAAGAAAATAAAAAAGCAACTGCAAAAGGCTCTGTTCTCTTATTTGGTGCTCATTATAAGCTGCCACAGGGATACATCCTTCTCATCTAAGAGCAGGCAAAGCACAGCTGAATTTGCTGCCCCCAGGAACCTGCAAAACCGTAAGAATTAAATGTTTATGCTTTTCATGTCCTGCACATGAAATATCGTTTGGTCTTGGAGATGTTTGCAAAAAACATTGCACTTTGTGTTATCTTCTAAACTAAAGCCAAAAGAAAATGAGGAAATATTTATAGATTTAAAAGCATTGTCTACAATTTACAGCACTTGTTGCAGGTTGTAATTATCTTAAATGTATATATTTTGTAGAGAGATTGCATTTGTTGGATTGAGTTCCAGTTTCCATGGTAAGATTCCCTGAGTGACTTTATGTCTTATAGATTTCCCAGCTTCTCCCTTTTTGTGTTTTATAGATAGTAGAGGAATAATATCAGCCCAAAGATCTGATACTGTAAATACACCTTTTAGCACTAATGCAGAATGTCAGAGTGTGATAAATGAGGGAAATAAAAGGTATTTTCATATAGATACCAAAAATTGCCATGGAATTTTTCCCTGCTGGAAATAATGGACTCTTTCCCCAGTTATGCAGTTTCTAATTCCTGGTGTTAACTCTTCTGATACAAGGAAAAAAAAAACCATGTATGTGTGTGGGATGTGGAATGTGATACCTGATAAATCTCAAAAGTTCTTAATTTTCAGAGCCTTAGGAGATAAGAAATTCACGACTCTTATTTTTTGTGCTGGAATTTCTGGCTTTTACAGGAGAAAGTAAATAGGATGATGGAATCACAGGAAGATTTGGGTTGGAAGGGACCTTAAAGGTCATATGGGGACTTTAAAGGTTGTCTAATACAATATGACATGTCCATGGCAGGGACACCTTCCCCTGTCCCAGCTGCTCCAGCCCCAATGTCCAGCCTGGCCTTGGGCACTGCCAGGGATCCAGGGGCAGCCCCAGCTGCTCTGGGCACCCTGTGCCAGGGCTTGCCCACCCTGCCAGGAACAATCCCTGCCCAAAATCCCATCCAGCCCTGCCCTCTGGCACTGGGAGCCATTCCCTGTGTCCTGTCCCTCCATCCCTTGTCCCCAGTCCCTCTCCAGCTCTCCTGGAGCCCCTTCAGGCCCTGCAAGGGGCTCTGAGCTCTCCCTGGAGCTTCTCTCCAGGTGAACTTTCCCAACCTGTCCCAAAGCAGAGGGCTCCATCTCCCTCATCATCACCTTTGTGGCCTCCTGAGCTCTTTTTCCAGCAGCTCCATGTCCATATCCTGCCCCAGAGCTGCCCACGCTGCTCCAGGTGGGGTCTCTCCAAAGTGGGCCTTGCTCTGACAGCAAACCACTGACATCAGTGGTTTTCACCATACCTTAAAACTGTGCATGAAAAAATGATCCCAAATGGCCCCTTGGTAGAATCCTCTGTCAAATCACTGAATCTGGTTTGACTTGACTTCTCTGTCTCCAAACTGAAGGCCAGGCAGCTAATTCTGAAATCTGTGAGGGGAAGGTTTTTATTTAGCTCCCTGTGGAATGTCAGGAGCCACGTTGCATACAACTAAACACAACCCATAAGTCTCCTCATAATTATTATTTTTTTTCCATTCTATCTTACCAATTTCTACCCATTTCAGCTCTGCATGGGCCTAGGTCACCTTGGCCACAGGCAAAGCTGAGCCTGTTGCAGGGCTGGCTTTAGCAAAGTTAATACCAGCTCTGGAGGGCCTGGAAACCACTTTGCTGGGTTAAACAAACCTGCCTATTTCAGTCTGGCCCTGTCAGGATATAATTTAAAACTCTGAAACCAGAGAAGCAAAATGACCCCTTTTGGTTCTATTTCTTGTGCTGATCTCTATCCTCCCAACAGTGGATTTAGGCACTGGATACAGCTGAAAATGCAGTTCTGTTTCCAAACAGCTTGATGCTGCTGCTTTGAGTTCATTTTCACTCCTTTCCTCATCTGTAGATATTTCCCTTTATTTCTACAATGTAATTGCTAGATTTTATTTAAAGTTGTATGTGCTGATCTCATTTATATATCTCAATCCAATAAAATCCTTTATTTTTTAGAGAGAGCTGCAAAGACAGATGAGTTAGGATTCTCCATTCCATCAGTTTTCTGCTCTTCAAATGCAATAAGAAATTACTTGGAGTCTTCTCTCTCAGTCCCAACAGGGAAAAGCTCACAGCTCTGCAGTGAGATCATAGCCCAAAGGAAAGGGGGATCCAGCAATAATTAAGATTTTGCTCAGTGACAGCTCCTTTGCATTCAAATTTCAGAGTGGACATCCCACCAAAGGTGAATAAATCTCCAAATGTATCTTCTCCACAAGGATTTCAGGAATAAAAATGGGTTGAGACTAGATATCATTATTATTATTAGACAGTATTCCCAACACCATCCCCATGTTGACAGGGATCTATTAATCCCTAAACTATCCTTCCTTTTCTTTTTCTCAATGGGGATCAATGTGATTTAAAAAATTAAAAAAGAAAATAAAAACATGTTCTACTTAAAGTAGTTTTACTGCAGAACTTTTCTGACTCAGAAATAGTTTGCTGTGCCTTCATCTTCTAGTTAATCAAGTACTGATCTATTAATTTTTTTTAATCTGCTTTATTAGTGAGAATTCTTGCTTGACCTTGACCTAATATTTCACTAATTTCCTTCAGAATATTGAGATTTACTAACATCAATTCAAACCAAAACTCCTCAGCTCCAAGCAAGGAAGAAGCAAATTAAGGAGGAAAATTTCTTTCCTGTTTTTTTGATACATTTTGATGCAGATTTTGGATGTAAATCCTCTAAATAAGAGAGGAAAGTTATGGAGATTCCTACTTCAATCATCCTGAAGTTTGGCCTCTTAGGATATCAGGGAAAAGCTTGTGGGCACTGATGAAATCTTCTCTTATGCCACAAAAAAAAATTAACAAAAAGGAAAGCTGCAAATTGCAGTTTTAGGAAAGAAGTAGAAAATTTGGATCTGGATAAAAGAAAGTAGAACCATAAAAATTTCTTTATTATGGTTTAAATAATGCCACTCTCATCAGGTCCATTTTGCATCCACAGTCGATAATTTTAAAGGGATCAATGTGGGAATAAGTTGTGGTACCAGCATGGAAATTATTTTCCTGGTTCTTAAGGAAGAGTCACAAGTGGCTCCTCCTCAAATGTTCTGAGCTGGAGGCTCTGTACCCCCCACAAGGTGATTTTTTTTGGTTATTCTCAGTGGAAAATATAAAACAGTGCTCTAATATCTGTCTTTATAGTCATTCCCATTTTATCCTGCGACTCAGTTGTGAAAATATTGATTGTAAAGGGCGGGTATCACAGTGTTTCATGGGATTTATAATGAACTTCTAAGGGTTTGTGGCAGAAAAGTGCATAAACTTCAGGGAAGACTCCACAGCCACTGCAAGATAAACACAACAAAAGCCCTAACAAAAAAATCTGAATTAACTTCACAGGAATATGGATTAAGAAAAGAGGAGGAATAACCAAAGCACAAACCTCAAATGCCCTTTCTGAAAGAGACTCATTTTTCTTTACCATTAGGAATTTATAATTTCCAGTGTTTCTGTTTGTAGTCACCCTAGCACCTGTGCAGTGGGTAATTTTTGCTGTATTTGTGCTTATGAATTCCAGTCAGACTAAGAAAAAGTATAGTCTCATCTCCTTGCAGATGGAAAAGGGGGAAATGAGCCATTTGTTTGAAAGAAAAATCTGTGGTGAAGCAAGATTCTGAACCTGGGTCTTGTGCAAAGCATCCATAACTGGGGCCATTATTGTGCTCCATGAGAAGAAGTTTCAGCTTTAGGAATTCTCTGAGAGATGATTTTGTCTTGTAACAGCCTGTTCTATTCTGCAGCTGCTTTTTTAACTTTGCAACTTTACCACCATCCATTGACTGTCAAATAAGTACCACTGCAAACTCATGAATAAACATAGTTGTCATTTCCATATTAAGAGGGACTTCAGCTGAAAAGAATCCATTTGTGCCACTGCAATATCTTAATTATTTACTGTGTTATATTGTAATTAATTGTGGTTTACTCTCTCAAAACTCCGCATTCTGTAGATCTCACGGGTTTTGGAAGCAATGCACTAATATTAAAGTCATAATCAACATTGCTTCTAAATATTCATGCCAATAAATGACTCCCATGTGTTTGCCGAGTGCCAAGGATAGTCTGAAGCATTTATTTAGCATTCTAGTGGGATCTGGTTTCTGCAGAGTTCACAGAGATGCAGAATTTCAATGCTGTTGCTGGGAAAGCACGTTTGGATTCGCACGAGCAGGACACTTTGGATAAGGCAATGGTGTCTCGCTCCCAGCCTGGGCTCAATAAAGCCTGAGAGCACTGGGCAGTTCTCAGCTAGTTCTCATTTGAACAATTTTGTTTAGTCTATGACAGCCTCCCAATAATTTAACTTCTTAATAAGCATTCTTAATTTTTCAAACAATTTGAAAATCACTGCATTCCAAGGGTGGGGATGCTCTGTCACAGCAATCACAAATTCAGACACATTCCTCAATAAATCAATTAAACACTAGAACCCCAAAATGATTCTTGCTGCAATTGGCCTGACACAAATCTTCAGAAAAGCATCTTGAGTGTATGGGGGAACAGCTGATTTATGGAGCTACTGTTGGAATTTCAAACAAGGAAATGCTGTCGTGCAATCCAGTGAGTTTGTTTAATGAAATGTAAGTTAAATGTAAACAGTTTTAAAATATATGTGAGCTAAGTCTTTCAGATCAAGGGCAGCCAGCATATTGCAAACTGTGCTTTCTCCTTGGAAGTGGTTTCCAGAGCCTGTGGAGGTGCATTGCCCCTTCCTGCAAGTTTTTAGGCCTCCACTTCTCCAGATCTTGTCTCACAGCTCACCCAAAAAATTATTTGTTTTACCTTTGGATGCCTGAGATGAAAAAGAACTTGTTTTCTATAATCAGGGGAAAGGCAGTATGAAGATTGTACACAGTCATGATGGTGCTTGAAAATGCAATCCAGATGTCCTGGTCCATGCTGGAGTGCAAATGGGATTTCTGTGGGCTCTTTTGCTGATGTCTTGTTTAGAAAGTTCTCTTAAATACTTGTATATGCATAAATACTTTGTCTATTGTTGTCACAGAGATACTTGATAATACTGTTGACTGTATTTTTATTGATATTTCACTTTTTTTGCACTTGACAATTCTTATGCATCCCTTTCAACTCAGGTTATTCTATGATCTTAATTGCTGCAGCACCACTTTGAGTTGACTATTTAACTTAACTATGCCTTATGAAAAGCTTGAAATACATCTTAAAAATTTGAAATACGTCTTGGATATTAGGAAGGAATTGTTCCCTGGCAGGGTGGGCAGGCCCTGGCACTGGATCCCTGGCAGTGCCCAAGACCAGGCTGGACACTGGGGCTTGGAGCAGCCTGGGACAGGGGAAGGTGTCCCTGCCCATGGGAACTCAATGGTTCTTAAGACCCCTCCCAAGCCAAAACTTCCTTTGATCCCATGATGTGTCCATTTCCCTGGCAGAGCTGGGTGCAGGATGATGTGCTCTGGGTTTGGACTCAGCCAAGTCTGTTCTCCTTTTTCAGAACCACCCAGCAGTGCTGCAGTTTGTAATTCAAGCTGAAAATAAACATCTGGTCATCGATCTGGAGAGGAATGAGTAAGTACCCTGCTGCATGGTCACTTTGTACTCTTGAAAGTGACTTATAATTTTAAAATTGATGGTTTAAAATTACCCTGTTTTGTTACTGGTCCCCTATAAAGAATCCCCTAATGAGAGCTTTGTTCCAGTTTGGATTATGGGTATTTGTGCATTGCTGATAGAGAATGAATCTGTGGTTGTGTGCATTTATGTGGGGCTGAAAATGGACATGTTGCCTCTCAGGGTTTTGCTGTGTATTTCTTTTGGATTTGTCCTCCTTCCCTGTGGTAAGACCTTTTATTTACAGTAATCTGGAATATCCTACAATCTCTGGAATTTTTTTGGGGAGGACTCATCCCTCCTAATGCTGCATCCATGATCTGCTCTGTGCAGTGTCCATCAGGGGTGATGAGTCAAGACTTTGGGATTAACCCCTCCTGGAATGTTAACTGGAGCTCTCTGGGTTTGCTGACAAGGGGCTGATGATGGGATTGTTGTGCTGTTCATGCAGGACCAACTCTGAGCTTGAGCCTGTGTTTGTGTGCATCTTTTCCATGTGCTCCTAGCACATCCTGCTCATGTCCATGAGATTTCAGAGAGGGATCAGGGACTGCTGTTGATGTGGTCCTGTGGGCAGAGTTGTTAAAGGGATACAAAGCCATACAGGAATGAAATCACTGCTCTGGAAGTCCAGGACAAATGGAAAAAGTCATCAAAGTGTTTGTCTACCCTGCAAGTGTTCTGTTCTCCTCTAAGAGAATCTCAAGGATATATGGTGGGAATCCAGATCAGGACAACTGCATGCTGTTTGTCAAAGGCAAACCAAAGATCACTCTCAACCTAGGGAGAACTTTTTATAACAGTTCCCAAGGACCTGTGAGTTCTGTAGGTTCCCCTGCTGGGGAATCCAAGCCACAAAGGTATTTTTTTCAGTTTAAGAGCGAGAGTGGATGTGAAGGAATGTGCCTGCAAAATCAAATGTCCAGGGGAAGCCTGGGGACATCCTGCCTCAGGCTGGGGGTAGACAACATCAATGGAAATCCACAGGGCACCTCTTTAGTCCTCTGGAGTAAAACAACACAAAATCTTTTTAATCCCAGTCATTTGGATGAACCTTAACGTTACCCAGCTGTGATGAATTCCAGTTCACTTTATTATTCGACATCAAGCCCAAATCTTGAGCTTCCTTTAGATTATTTTTCATGCCCCTTAGCTGCTGAAAACTTGTCTTTGAATGGTGTGTAGATCCCCCATGCACAGGTTACTGTATTCCAGTAACTAGAGGAGAATTTAATTCCTTTAGTAAACAGGGATTTCGCTTTATATTCTCTTAATCTTTGTCGAAGGGTGTGCCTTCCTGCAGGAATGGGAAGTATGCAGCACTTGAGGAAACTATTTACATTCCATGTCAGCGATTAAAAGAACATAAAAACATAGAAAACCATAAAACTGCTAATACAGGCTTTGCTGAACATACCAAACTCTCTTGTACCTGTAATAAAGTCAGGTTTAGAAGGTTGTAAGATGCAATCTTCACCTCTTTTAGAAGCAGGACTGGAAAATGCAATAAATTACCTCTATGGGTGTCTGTCTGACTGCATGGATTTGGAGATATTGAGCTCTGCTCCTTAAGAAATGTATTTTTCAATGATTATTTTTCCTTTGGGGTAAACTGGGATTATTTTTGTAGTTTGGTGGGGTGTCCAGCTGAAGATTTGCGTTCTGGAAGAGCTGTGTGTGGTGCTGGCAACACAAGGTTCCTCATCCCAGCAGGAGCTTTGAGGCAGTGTTGTGGGATGGGACAATCAGCCTTGCCTGGGTTTGGCATTTGTAGCACACAAGGCAGTTCACAGATCCCAAACCACAGGAAAAAATTGGTCATGGTCTTGAAAAATCATTTTCCTCTTTTCTTCAGAATTTCTGACTTTGATTTTCCTAAGAGATTACGCTCTGAGTGTTGCAAGTCCAAGCAGAAGTTTTCTCTGTGTTCACATGTAGGTCAGTTTTTGTCTCTGTAAATCACACCAGGGGCTGCTCTGCAGGACTGGGCTGTGCTTCCCAGGGAAAACAATCCCAAGCTCTTTGTGCTTGCCTGTGGAAGTTGTGGTTGTGCTTCTGCCTGTAGTGCTGGTGTTGGGTTTGTCGTCACTGGCACAGGAGGTGAGGGGCATGAGCATCCTGCTGCTTCCAGGGGCTCTGCAGGGACATGGAGTGGGAAGTAATGCCCAGGAGAGAAATGAGAGCCTGCATTCCTGCAGAGCAAACATCTGATGGCAGCAGGCCAGGCTGGTCCTGTGGGTTCTGGACTCCAGAGGTGGGAAAAGCTCATCAAAAACCTGGGGAAGAGAGCAGGGTTCCCATCCCTCCTTCCTGGGAATCTCCAAGGATGCAGATGAGCCCCTGCTCCCTATTCCTGATATTGGTGTTGAATTGGAAATTGGAATTTCTGAATGCTCAGAAAACATTGAGGCATTACTCACCTGCTGCAGGTAGGAGTGGAGAGAGAAACACAAACACCTTGTCTGGAGTTCAAAGTGGCAGCACAGGAAGCTCTGAGACATGTGCTGTTATCTTGCTGTGGTTTCACATTGGAGAATGGTGGGGGTGGTGGTGCATGGGACCCCCAAATTACATAATTTCTGCACTGGGTCATGCCAAAAAAAACCTGGATGTGATTTTCCATGGTTAGGAGGAACAGCTGCTTTGAGTAGTCTTGACATTAAACTCCATTTATTGAAAACCTTTGAGATTTTCCAAACCTTGAGTTATATTTCAAAACATGATTCAGATGCATTAGGCAACCCCAAGTGGGGAGCAACGTGTGAAACCATCTGTTATCTGTGGAAATATTGAATGTCAGTTTGGTGCTTTCTGATATTTAGACTCATCAAAATGTGTTCACATGTACTGGGCAAGATGTTCTGAGTGACTTCTGCAAGAGTTACTGGTACCTGACTTCGCAGCCTAGGGCTTGAAATCTCGATGGCTTGCAGCTGTTGAGATTACTTTTGTGGATATTCATTAAATACTTTGGTGATTAATTTCCAGGCACGGCCCATTTGTAATTGCAACCCCAAAATTATTTGTGGTGGATTCAATTTGTCACAGGCAGAAAACCTGCGAGCGAGCTCACATTGCAAGTACGTTCCTTACCATGATTTAGCTGCAAAAGATGATTGCACTCTTGAGAACCTTCAGCTCTGTAGTACCTTAAATGTTTTAGAAACACTTGTCATATGGAGAGATTTCCAGAATCAGCAAAGCATCCATCAGCTGCAAAATAAACCACTTTTTGGAGCAGCTGACTGGGCTGGGGTGCATTACATCAGTAATACTGATGCTCTGCTGGTGTGCCAGGGACAGTAATGTATGCACTTAGAAATCCCTTGGAAGTTGATTGCAGCATGTGGGTCTTAGAGGAAAGCAGTTCACGGCTGTGTCAGTGAAACAGAGCCCCTGTAAGATTAAATCTGAGCTGGAGAGTGGAACAGTCTGTGGCTACTGGCTGTTTGTCTGTGCCTGGAAACGTTTTGCACTCTGTCAGGGCTAGGTCTGTACACAGCAAAGCTCTTAAGCGTTCTTTTCACTTTAAACACCTGAGAGGTCCAGGTAAAGCTGGTGGAATTACTGATTTTCAAAATTAATTTCATGCTTACATGATCTGCTGACAAAGGTCGTAATTATGAATGTCAGAGAAATGTAACTCTGAGCAGATGCTGGGGATTTCCCAGCACTCACTCCTGTGTGTACCTGAGGCTGGGGGTATCACAGAAGGATAAAAGGCTGAGATAAGCATGAGAGGATGAGTATGAAGGGGGATGGCTTTGCCCCTGAGGACATCAAGAACATCCCAGGTATGTCCTGGACAGTTTCCTTCTGCCAAGGTTGCATTGTCCAGCTTTGCAGAGGGAGCAGTGAGGGTGACATCAGTGTGGTTGTGGCTGGTGGGCCACTGGCAGTGTCCATTGGAACATGGAAATGGAAAGAAAAAGCTGGATTATTTTAGAGGATCAGAGTTCACTCTTCATTTCCCCATCATTTTATACTCCTTTTCGTCAGGTTTATAGCCCAGCCTTAACAAAGCAATATAAAAAAGGCATATGAGGTTACATTGCTGCCTTTTATTCCCTCTGTAAAAATTCTTCAATTTTATCAGGAGACAAAATCCACCTCAGGCCACGGTATAAGCCTCCATCTTATCCTTTAATAAGCCTCCATCAATCCCTCAGGATCCCAGAGATCTCCAGGGGTTTAGGTCATCTCTGTCCCCCTTGCACATTTTCCACTTCTCCCTGCAGACACAGTAGCCAGGAGGGGTTGGGACTGAGGAGGCTCCAGCAGAATTCCCTGGGCTGGAAATCAGGCAGTAGCCATCTTCATGCACAGTGCTGATGTGTCCAGTTCCAGTGAGGCTTCAGAGTTCAGCAATATTTTGTTTTCTCTTTTGGTTAAAAGAAAAGAAGTCATTCTCTCCACTTTTCTGCCTGACCTCCCTGAATGGGAACGCTGATTGGTGTGCAAGTGGCATTGGAGCTGGATTAATTTATCAGGGAAACAACCCATTCCCAGTGCCAAAGAAAATAGCTGACAGGATTTGTTAATGAACTGACATGCTTCTATAGAATCAATGGCTTGAAATACGGAGAGAGAAACAAATCTAAACAAACAAACCCCAAACAGAGAGCTGGGACCTGTCAGAATATACTTGCTGTTATAATTCTGTGCTGTGTCTTAGCCAAAAAACTGTGACCTCAGCCTGGTTTATCTGCAAGTGCTGGAGCTGGCAGCTGTACTGCAGCATTTCAGCCTGAGCTGACAGTTGGGATTTCACTAGAATTTGAAGTAAAAAGTTTCATTTTACTGGAAGGAACCCTTTTTCCCCTTCTGCAATGGCACCAGTCAGATGGTCTAAACCACACCAAAATATGGCAATTCAGCTACCAGAGCTACAGTAAGAATGGGATCAGTCTGTGGCTCTAAGGGTAAAGGTATTTCTCACAGGTTTGTGGTATAAAAATTAAATATTTAGCATGGGCATTGAGAAGCAAAGATTTGTTCTATGTTTTTTAGCAATGCTAGTCGAGGTTGTGTGGTCAGGGCTACCTCTGGCTGTGTCATTGTGGAGTGAAAGGGTTCAGTCCCATCAGGAGAGAAATTGCTGCTTTTTTGGTCTGTTTTTTATCTTAGAATCATAGGAAGTCTTGGGTTGAAAGGGACCTTAAAGATCCCCTAGTTCCAACCCCCACAAACATGAGGAGCTCCAACTCCTTGCACAAACACCCCAAAAGAAAGGAACAGTGCAAAAAGGTATTTATATGCTGATACAACATGCTGGAAGGGGAGAGGATAAAAAGACTCAGAAATACAAATTCTCAGACATTTTTGTGGCTGTCACAATGTCTGTCAAGCTCAACCTTCTCTTCCCATGCCCACAAAACAGCAGGATAACAGGGCTGTGCCAAATTCCCTGGAGAGGAGAGAGGGCTGTGTCTGACCCATGTCCCAAACCCTGGTTTTGGGGTCAGGGGAGTCAGTGATGCCCTGCAGCCTGGGCATGAGGGAAGGACTGAGGGACCAAACCCTTTTCTCTGGGAAAACTGAGATGTGCGAAGTTTCACACCTGTGTGTGTTCTGCAGAGCTACAGACCTCGCTCACACAGCAAGCAAAATCTGTCTGCTGCGTGGGCCAGGTGCTGCCTTCTCTGCACAAGAGTTTTCCTCAGTTTCCAGAGTCTCAAGCTGGCAGCTTTGAGCCAAGTGAACCCAAGATTTTTACTTTATCACTCTGTAAATCAGAGCAATCCTGAGCTGGCCCTTCCAATTAAAGATATAACAGTAATAGGCAAATGTTAATAAATTTAATATAGAATTAGCCCTCTTTATGTTCCACTCTCTGAATGCATTGCAGCAGTAGACTCCAGTATTTTCTGAGCTGTGTTTTAACCTCCCTTTGCAGTGCAGAATGTGAGGTTTTCAGCAGAGAGGTCGGGAGGAGAGCTGGCTATGGGGAAAGAGCAGGAATGCTCTTCCCTCCCTGTGCAGGCAGCTCAGCCCCAGCGCCGTGACAGCGAGCACACGTGCAGTCCTCTAGGAGAGAAAACCCAGAACTGGGGGGGAGACAGGAGATAAAATCCTTCTGGAAACCTCTCAATCTCCTGCTGATAGTGCAGCCCACGTGGCGAGGAGCACCGCGTGTCCCAGGTCCTTGTGCAGGTTGGCAGGAAAAGGATGGGAGGCTCCAGCTGGAGCCAGGCTTGGCTCACAAACCTCCCGAGGGTTCCTCACGTGGTTTTTCTATCTGCTCCTTGGGCAGGTTTCAGAATATTTGTGCTTGTTGGTTGGTGTTTTTTTTAAAAAGTTGTTCCTGACAAGAGTGAGCAGCATCTGAAAGCAGCGAGGGGGAAATGCTGAGCTCTGCTCTGCGGCCCCAGTGCCCCAGCACTGCCCGGGGTGTTCGAGCTCCTTCCCACAACACCTGTAAAGAGACCAAGCCGGACCCAAAAGGATTCTCCTGGTTTTCAGAAACGCTTGTGGATATTGTTTTCTGGCTTCAGAAACCTGGGAGGGCTTAAATAAGTTTTCAAATCACAGCTGAGGGTGGTGAGGTGCCCAGAGCAGCTGGGGCTGCCCCTGGATCCCTGGCAGTGCCCAAGGCCAGGCTGGACATTGGGGCTGGAGCAGCTGGGACAGGGGAAGGTGTCCCTGCCATGGCTGGGGTGGAATGAGGTGATCTTTGAGGTCCCTTCCAACCCAAACCATTCAATGATTTTATGATTCAGTCCCTCCCTTGACTTTGCCCCCTGGGATTTTAGCTGGGGGTTGGATGTAGCAGAAGGGAGGAACAGGAGCAGGGAGAGGAAAACCTGGCAATGTGTGTCCATGTCATGTGAAGAGATATCACCAAAAAAAAATAAAATAAAAAATTCAAAAAGCAAGATTCAAGATTTAAGATTGTTTTTATCATGCCTTTTATTCTAATACTTGAGATTTATGTCCTCAAGTTTTTTCTGCTTTGTCACAAGTTTTTTTTTAAAAAAACCAACAAACCAACCAAAAGCAAAGTCCTGATAATATTGTCACAGTCATGCTCAAATCCTGAGGCTTGGCAGCTTTGCCATGCTGTGGTCATGGAGTTTAGATAAAAGTTTTCCCCTCACATGTGCCCCATATGATTTGTGTTTTGAGGTCCTGGGATGTGGTTCTTCTAAGGCTATATCCCTGTAGAGTTAGAAGAACAAAATGGTGTCACAAATTGAGCATAGGGACTTTTAAGGGGCTAAGGAGACACCGGTCATGCTGTTCTCATGAAGAGTTCACATCTCAGTTTCCTTTGAAGATTTCAGTCAGGAACTGAGTGCAGGAACTTCCACAAAAATGTTCATAACCTGTCTCTCTTATATCTTTTTTTTTTCTCATCTTCCTTCTTTATTTTCTCTTTTTCCCCCCTTTTGCAGTCTCCCTTGAGAGGGATTTCCAGGTGTGTATGAATTTCCATAGGTACAGCAGGGCAGCCTTCAGCATTTCAAGCATTTCTTTCCTGCCAGGGCTGCAGGGAAAGCGGCCAACATGCACAGACCCCTCTCTAAAAACCTTGGGGTGCCCCTCTGCCACAAAATCCATGGAAAGAAGAGGGAAAGCAGGGGAAGGGAGTGAACGTGTGTCCATGGCAGAGTGTGATTCCTGGATGTTTCTCTGGGCAGGATCCCATTCAACATCCCTGATGTAACGGCTCCTTTTCCATGCGTGACTCAGGCTGCAGGCATGTCTGCAGAGCTGCTGCTGCTGCTCCAGCTGCCTCTCTGCACCTACTGGGGAAGGTCTGCCTCCTCAAAACATAGGAAAAAGGGTAAGGAAAAGATAGAATAAGAATTAAAAAAGAAAAACAATTAGGGAAGAAAGAGAGAAAGAGGCAGGTGAAAGGTATTTGAGGACAGGATTTTTCTGTGTGTGGGGTGGAATTCAGAGGAGAAGCAGACACTCAGCTGGACGCTGAATTTGAGACTCTTTCCAGAAAATGTCAGTTCCTTTCCAAGTGACAGAGCAGTTTCTCAGGGCTCCAAGGATGGCAGAAAGTGCTGCTGGAGGAATCCAAACCCATCCCTGTCTGCAGAGCGTGCAGGTCCAGGAGGTGCTCGTGCCCTGTCCAGCCCATCTCCCACCACCCCGCAGGGAAGGAGGGATCCCCACATTTATGCATCTCATTTCCTCCCAGCAGAGCCTCAGGGATGAATTTGTTCACATTTTCAGAGCCTCGAGGATGAATTTGTTCACATTTTGAAGATGAAAAGCGGTGAGGTGTTGCGATATCAGCCAAGAGGGCTGATGCAAAAAGCAGAGCCTATATGAGGAGTGGGGAGGAAATACATATATGGAAACATAAGCTTGGCAAGAGGGTGCTTTTTTTCCCCCTTCTTTGATGTCTGGCCTCAGTAATCCAGACAGATTCCTTCAAAAAATGGGTCCAATTTATTCCTGTGCTTTTATCTTGCTACCTGCTCCTCATTGATTTGAAGTAGCTGTGAAAAGCCCGAGTACCTGGCTGTGTGTGGAAGTGTGCCTTTTGTAGGAATAAGGGAATGTGAGAACACTGGAATGATCACCCAGAATGGGATTATTCCTGGCAATCTGTGCTTCCCAGTCCTCCCAGGAGGGAAGCAGAACTTGTCTGTTCCTTCATCTGCCCCACATATTTGCAGTTTCTTGGTGTTGCTCGGTCCAGGAAAAGCAGTGTCCTCTTCCTATCTGATACTCTTTGTTTCCCTAAGGGAAACAAGAGTTATGTTCAGTTACAGCCCCAGTTAGGGCTCAGTTTCAATGCAGTCTTTCTCATGTTACATATTTTATCTGCCCAGCATATTCTGTTACAGATTATGTATTAAAAGGTCATGTTTTATTACCGTTTTTTCCTGTAAAAAGAAAGAATAAGGAGATGTATCTCCTGTGCTCTGATAATAAAACACGTAAAGTTTTGGCTTCAGGAAAGCTGTATGTGACATTTAGGAATAAAAAAGCAAGCTCCATCACCAAATTAATCAGGAATGCTTACATACAGCCCACTCTGACTTCAGGGGAATGGCTTCCCACATCAGAAGTGAATGTGATACATTTGAACATTAGTTTTACTCTGGATAATAGATAAAGAAAAAAAAATACACAACTGGATGGGAATTAGGAAATGGAAGTAGAAATATTTTTACAACTTAGCCTGAAAACCATGGAAATGACAGTTTTCTTTACATTACACACAGCCCCTCAAATCCAGCTCACAATCTGTCAGCTGTGCCTTGTGCTGACGTGGTTTGCAGACAGCTTCTGCCTTTTCTCCTCAGCGCTGCTGGGCCTTGCCTGCACTTTGTGCCCTCCATCCCTCTCCCCCTCCCAAGCCATCGGTGAAGCAAACTCCCCATTCCCCCAGGCACCCCCCAAACCCATTTATTCCTGCTCTAATTGAACAGCAAGGCAGTAAATGCCTTATCAGTTTTGAAACAGCGGGCTGGATAATTCCAAGCAGATGTCTTCCCTCTCCTCAATCACAACATCAGTTATGGCTTGGTCAGTCTTGATTAGCTGATTCTTACATAATGAGGAGCTGCAGTTAATGGCCACATCTCTGTGGGCTGAACATGCTGAAAGGAGCAGCTTTGCCCCTGGAGAACAAGAGGCTGATGAGGCAGTGAAATCAAGCTCAATGGAATGAGGCTGCATTATGAGTCATTAGGAGGGATGACGCTCTGGTAACAGATGAAATATCTCTGATGGAGACCAGTTGTAAAAGCACAACTTGGTGCTTAATAAATGTGTTGGGGTGACTCAGAAAGCTCACATTTGTCTCTCAGCAGCGTTTCCTGTGTTGGATGTGTCCCCTGGCTGGGTCTGGGCTTTGAAAGGGACACCCTTACACTCACTGCATGAAAGATGACTCCACCATAAATATGAAGAGTGATCAGACCCCTTGTGTTTGGCTGAAAAATGGGAAAATCTCCCATGAAGGACACGGTGCCTGTAAGGTGTAGTATAATTTGATTAGATTTAAAACTCATCTAGTTGAAAACTGGGTTGTTGGAAGCTACAACAGTTAACAAGTTCCACAAAACTCTTTAACAGCTTTTAGTTGGACAAATAAAAATATAACCTGGGAAAAATCAGGGATTCTGGCTACACAAGGAATGAAAATTTGAATGTATATTTTACCCCCACATAAGCAGCAAAAAAAAACCCAAATACAAATAAATAATATCACATTATTAGCTGGGTGATAGTGTTGAGGTAGCATAAAACCCAGCAGTGATTGCAACACAAATGCTTCTAAAACAAAAATATTTGGGGAGGAGAGGAGTGGGTGTGCTAGAAAGGTTCAATTGTTTTATTAGAGAAGTGGGTAGTTATTTGTGTCTTCAGAAAACAAAGCAGTCAGGAGCAAGTAGCTGCTGTTTTCACTTGCTTTTGGGTTAGATTAATCTTTGTTCAACTGCATCATCATTAAAATCTACCTCACTTTGTTTTCTGGATGAAAATTGTGGCAAATTAATGTATTTCCAAAGGATTCTGTGGGTAATGTTCAAGCAGGGCATGCATTTGACTTCCTTTGAGCTCAGAGGCCTGGTGATCTGATGTAAAAGGAAAACAAGGCCAGTTCTTGTTAAGATGTTTTTACTTGGTAGCACCTGTTTGATCTTGTTACTCAATAAGTGCTGTTATTTTCTGAAGAAGAATATGGATTTTTATACTAATTTAGAGGAGTATCCATCTAAACTGTATTAGGTCCTTGGGAAGATCTGTGGGTGCCTCAGTGTAAGGATGGGTTTATGTCAATAAAGTTTGCCCAACCTGTCCTGCAAGAAACCAACATTTTCCCTGAGCTTAGGAAATGGAAGAAAAATACTCAGCATTGTCTGGGCAGCATCAGAGGAACTGCTTTATTTTAGATTTTTCCAGGGTGTGAATTCATCTGTTTCATTCCCACACCTCCTAATAATTTAATTCAGATCAATGGTGCAGTCTGTCCTTCCTGCAGCACAGCTGGCATTGTTATGCACCCAAAATATCTGAATAATAGGGAGAGAGAGCACCTTCCTTTGCTCCAGTGCCCCAGGGGCAGCAGCAGTGTCCCCCCAGAGAGCCCCAAGGTCTTGGGGGCCAGCACTGAGTCCCCAGCAGCAAAAAAAGAACCAGCAACAAATAATATATATTTTTATATAAGTAATGAATTCACTTAGTAGGAAAGGGCAGGGTAGAGAATGAATTGTTTAACAGATTAATGTGAATGTCTTTTATATTTTATAAACCTCTTAATTCCCTGGTGTGCTGAGGCAGGTTTTGTTTATGTACATGGAAACACAGAATCTTTTCCAGTCCCTGTGCAAGTAACACAGAATTGGACTTCATTATGTTGGCTAATTTAACAAGTCCTGGGAGGCTTTTTGTTTCTGGGGAATCGAGGAGGAGCTACAAGCCCAGAAGTGCTGCAGCAGCACAATCTCTTGGAATGAAATAATCTGCCTTTGCTTTCGGAGCTCTCCAGGAAGGCTTTGCCTGTGAGGCCTGAGCTCAAAGATTTGGGGCAAAATCCAACTTTTCTCTGGGCTACCTGGGCAGGCAGGAGCCTCAGTGGTCATCTCCACACTGCAGCACACTCTGAGATTGGTTCCTCAACAAAGAGTTGGAAGGATGGGGTTTTAGTGGGGCTCTGAGCTTTAATGAAGGATTTGGAGATCGTTTCTTTGTAATGAAAAGCATTAAAATTCTAAGTCTGGGAATTTATTTCTCTCTCATAACTAGTGGATAATCGTGGTGCTGAGAAGCAGGGCATTTAAAACTGCTGATATTATTGCTGCCGTGCCAGTTAAACAGAACTAATGCAAGCATTGCATAAATATTTTAATAGCTTTTTACTGTATTTCTTTAGAAAATGTTTAAAGAGCCACCTAATGTCAGGCAGAGATACTTCCTGAGTAAACCCTTGTTAATTCTCTTTTAATGGCTTTATTAACATTGTGTAATTGAATATTGATACATTTAGCAGCCCTTTAAGCATCCTGTTTTATTGAGGTGTTGCACTCACATATTGATAAGTAGCACAATGTTAGAGCACTGATTAATTGCATCTTTGCTTAGTTCTCCTTGAACTGGTTCAACATGAAAGATGAAACATAGGTACAGCAGAGCTGTCATTTTTATCAGCTTGATGTATTTTATATGCACAGTTTGTAGCCCTTAATTGAGCTTCATTTTGATTCCCAGTCTGCCCAGTTAGTACGAGTATGATCACACTGCCAGAGATAGGGGAGTCTAAATATTTTACTCTGTGAAATGTTCTGTCTTTTATCTCTTCTCTTATGAATAATTTACTTGTTGGTACAGCTTCAGAAGTGAATCCTGTTCTGCAAAAACATATATATTTTACAGGGAAAAGCAAGGATTACAGTGATATTAGCTTTCTCCTTGAAAACTCTCCTCACAATATCAGAAATCAGAGGAGGATGCCTTGCCTTGTGTTCATGCTCTTAATTGCAGTGGGTTTTCTGTTTTCCTTCCATCAGAAGCTCTGGCATTACCATTCATATTTAATCATAGCATGGCTGCTTTTCTCATCTCCAGTGTTCCCCTTTGCTTCTTTATGCATATTTTTTACACAGTTCAAGCAGGGTGAAAATCTATCCAAGAGCAGAGGGAGCATGGAAGATCAAGTAGTGTCTGCAAACCACATCTCCAGGGCTTTTGCCAGTGCTGGAATTTGCATATGAGCTGTGGTGAATTTTCTAGGTCTTCCTGTGTTTATTCTTAAACCTAGTGTTAAGACAATTAGAAAGGAAATAAAATTCCTCTTTTGTTGGCTTCCACAGAATCCTCTTATTTAGAGGCTGTATGGTCAGGCTCTGCTTCCAGGGAACAGGGACAGGATGAGAGGAAATGGCCTCAAGCTGTGCCAGAGGAGGGTCAGGTTGGACATCAGGAGGAATTTCTTCCTGGAAAGAATGATTTGACATTGGAAGGGGCTGCCCAGAGAGGTGTCCAAGGAACACCTGGATGTAATAGCAGAGAGAAAAGAGGCTGAGATAAGAAACACACACACATTGAAATCTTCTATGGAAAACCTCCCTTGACCAGCAAGGTTGCAGAGGAGCTGCTGGAAATGAAAACAGAGTTGCTGTGGTGAGCACTGGAAGTCAGGAGATCACACATGTGCCCAGCTGGATGCTGAAAGCTGCTCTGGTTTTCACTCCTGGAGGGATTCTGAGATCAGAATTTATCAGGGAGGGATTATTGGAATCCAGAGATAAGGAAAAATTAAGATCATGTCTCAGACTGAGCAAAAGATGAGTGCCAAGGATGGGATTGACAGCGCTGATAGGGCTAAAACTGCATTCCTTTAACCCTGGCAGTTGCACACCAGCTTTGAGATTGAATGCCCAGCTGGGATTGGAAGAAACTGGGAAACTGTTTCAGGAAATTAAATCAGGAAAGGAGCATAAGGAAATCAATATGATATGTTCATTTCTGACTGAAAATTGTACAGGATGCATAGGTTGGGTGGTGGGGATACGTTGCTAATTAAGGTCATCTGAATTTGCAAAGCTGTGTTAATGTCAGTGATGAGCAATTCCTGTGGCTTCTCCATACCAAGATTTTCCTGTTCCCTAAATAAAAAGATGTTTTGGAAGAAGAATAAGTAGGGAGGAAGACAGCAGGTGGAAATGGGAGAGACCAAATTGATCACAGGAGAGACCCTTTGCTTACAAAACTTGTAGTAAAGGGAAAACTGCTGGAAAATCTCTCAAAGAGAGGTAAAACAAAGCCACTTGTGTGCTTCATTCCTGACAGGATTTCCTAAAGGGAAAGACACTTCCAAGGATGGAGCAGCCACAGCTTCTCTGGTAACCTGTGCCAGGGCCTCTCCACCCTCTCTGGGAGGAATTAATTTCTCATCTCTAATTTAAGTTCACCCTTTCTCAGTGGCAAACGAATAAAGACCAGAAAATGGTGTTGGGTTGAAATTTGGTCAGGGAAAAATCAGGAAATTTGATTCTTAGAAAGAAATTTAGGATGTGATTTAAGTTTAGTATTAGCCCACTTTGGAGCTTGGAAACCTCTTTGCTTTTTATCAACTGTGTGTTTGGTTCAGAGGGGAATGGGAACTGCACCCAGACACCTTTAGAGAAAAACTAATGTTCTATATTCAGATATTTTAGCAAAAGTCAATTCTCATTTTTTTCCACGTATTACTCATGTCATTGCATGAATCATTGCAAAAGATATGGAGAGGAGAATAGAAAAAAAAGTTAAATTGGGAAGGCCTAGTATTTTTCATACATTGCCAGTTATGACATTTAATCTTAATTGTGTCTGAATCGGACTGATTTTCCAATTGCCTGAGTTTAGCAAGAGTTATGTTGTTGCTAGGACACAGAGACTTCATGTGATATAACTGTCATCAACCTAAAAGAATGATTTTAAAGTCTGAATCTTAGATTTACACTCACAAGTGCATTTTGAGCAGTGATACCCTAATGCAGAAGGATTAGATTACAGTATCCTTATTCTGAAAGAAAGGCATTGAGCAGTGGTTAAGAAATGTCTCATTTTTTAATCTCTCTGTGGATATAAAGGGAAAGAGGAGCATGTCCACCCTTGTGGTCATTTCCTGTGGTTCCTTAGTCATGGTTTGTTTGGCCTTTTCATGTTTTCAGTGGTGAATTTGGTCTGTTTTGGTTTTATTCTGTTCCATGAGGTGTCCCAGCCCTGTCCATTTCTGCCTCTGGTTTGCTGCCTCCTTTTGAAAATGAATCATTTCTTTTTGGGCACAGTCACAGCTCCTTGGCTGGCTCTGCATCCCCTCCAGGGCCACCTCTTAATGTCATGGCCTTGGGGAATTCAGTGCTTGTGTTCATGTGGGCCTTTCACCATCCACATCGTAATTCCAGCTCCTAATTCCATAGTGGTGACTTCCCAGGCCAACCTCTGGGATGTTTTTTATGGAAAGATTTGAGGCTGTGGGTTTTATAAATCAACTGAGCGCCTTCAGCAGCAGCACCACCTTCATTTCTGACCCTGTCAGCCCTGAAAGTCCACAGCAGAATTTCTGGGAAGATGTAGAATGTGAGGTCCTTGCCAGGTGTGATTCATGTCCCTAAAGCCACCAAAGCTCTGCAGGTGGCTCAGATGGAGAATTGCTTCCCCTAAATGAGGTAAATTAACCTCTCCAGTGCTAATTGGATTGAGCTATTTATAACTGTGAGCCAGCTCTTACAGCAGGTCACAGCTCTGGGTGCATTGCAAGACTCCAAATGTTGTCCTGGGTGACCTGAAAGGTCCTTTTTTAATCCTGAGAGATAACTAGCATAGAAATGAACTAATTAAGACTCAGATGTTAGCTAGGAATCATCCAAATTATGGCCATGTTTGGGTCCCAGTGAGTTCACACCACGGGATCCCCTCAGTCACATTTATTATCACTACATGGTCAGGAAATCTGTGGGATGGCAGGAGTGGAGCTGGGAAATCCTTTGGTTTCTTACTCTTCTGTTCTGAAGACAAAGACATTTCTGGATAGAGCCCCTTGAATGTTTTTTTTCTTTTCTTCTGAGAAAATACTTTATAGGAATGCAGTAATTTTTTTTTTTTTTTTGTGAAGTATTGTAGAGACTGTCATAACAAAAATGGGATTGCTGGACAAAACCCTCAAGCTAACAAATTATTCAAAGTGCAGGGTATGGGCTCCAAAATAATCATCAATTTGAAATGAGTATGGAATTATTAAGGTTGGAAAGTCCTCCAAGATCATCAAGTGCAACCATTAAGGCCACACTAACCCATGTCCCCAAGCACATGGGATATAAAATAAGAGATTCATTTAGACCATGTTTAAACATTTAATTTCCCAGCTTTATAGAGAATTTTATTTTTGTAGCTAAAACTTTTGCTGAATATCCATTTGTTTTTTTTTTGGTTGGAATTTAATATTTCGACATAGGAAGGCGGTGCAAGGCCAAGGCCACTGCAGTGTGTGATGAGCACAGTTGGAATGTGATTCATCTCCTGAGTTCATGATAAACTGAAAGAAGTTTGAAATTTATGAGAGCAGAAGACAATGAGTATTTTACAAGGGCCATTTAGGACTGTCATTTGCATGAAATTAACGATGGTCCCTTATAAATTTATGTATGAAGTTCTGACAATCCACATCATTTTGGAGACAGAGATTTAGAGGGTGATACTGGAATAACATTTTGTAGATATATTGCTAGATCAAAGTCTGTTGATATTAATATAAAATTTCAGTTTTCTTTATCTTTTACAAGGGAATTTTTTTGCCCTGGAGGAGTCTCCAGTAATCAGTGGTTCAGCAGGATTTTAACAGGCCCAGGGAAGGGTTGAACCCTCTTTTCGCACTCTTTGCTGCTGGATGTCTCTAAATATTTTCTCCAAAAATAATATAAATATTTCTCCAAAATACTTTCTCCACTTTTAAGGTCGGAATTCGGTCCAGGCAATAAAAAAACTCCTTTATCCAATGTGAAAGCTCAGTGTGGCCAAAACCTGACATTTCATGGTGCCCAGAGAAGCTCCTGTGCTTTGAGGGTGGAGTGGGATGTAGGTGAGACACAAATTCAGATGCCATGGAAGAATGTAAGCAGGAATGTTGTAGGCCAGAAAAATAGGAATGGATGTTCTGCTAAAGAAATGTGCTCATGTTATCACCCTTGGCTAACAGTGCTGACTTAGCTTGGGGTTTGGATTAATTGCTACAAATTAATATTACAAATACAGCTGACATCGTGCAGCTGCCAGCACCTTTTGGGCTTTTTTTTGAATAACTCCTGTCCTCTTACCTCTTCTGTGTTTTAATGTATGCATCAGCTGGCCAGGATTTCAGATTATCTTCTCCAAGTGTCTGGGGCCACTGACCTGGTCATATCTGAAGATTTTGCAAGCTGACCTGGTCAGCAAAATGTGTTCCAGACCTCCAGTTTCAGTCCTTATCTCTATAGTTACAGAATGTATCTCTAATGAATCACTTCCAGAACATCTGTGGATAATGATATCCAACTGGAATTTATCTGGTCCTTTAATTTATGATTAATACTTTATCTATATGGTCATGGAACCACAGAATGGTTTGAGTTAGAGCAGACCTTAAAGCTCATCTCATCCCGCCCCTCTGCCAAGGGCCCAGACCAGGTTGCTCATGTGTAGAAATGCTGTTTCAGTGAAATCCTTTTTATTTACAAAATACCCATTTATCCTGATAGCAACAAAGGATTTCCTCTGTAAAACAGAGGTGGGTGAGTGAGCACAAATATTTCCAGATAATTTGGCCATCCAGGTGTTCCCAGCTGTGACTGCTGAAGGAGGGTTCTGAGACAATGGCAGCAGCTTTGATCTGTCCTGCTTGTCCTCCTGTGGCCCAGCAGACTTCTGTGGCTTCCAGGCTTCTGGACTCTGGTATTCTGAATGTTTTGGGATTATCATGAGGTTCTGGGAATTTCATAACCTCAGATGGACAGAGGAGTGAACATTTACTACAAGGTGATTCCTTCTACTCCTCCATCCTTGTGATTCTTTTGCAAACTGTTTATGTCAGGAAATTTTATCAAGCAACACCATAATTTGGTCATTGGAGGGTGGAAATACAAAGAGCAGGGACCTAGAATATTGGGTGAGGTTTTGTTTAAATGATGTCTAACCAGAAAAAGATTAAGCTCCATTAAAACAAAATTACAATACATTTTTTATATGTATAGAAAATATTCCTTTCTCAGGTGCAAATTATCTATAGATGGTGCTTCAAAAATACTTTCAATATTAACATTTTGGGTTTTTAACTTGGCTTGAACTTAAATTTTCAGATTATCTTTTAAAACCTCCTGTATTACGAGCAAACACGTACAAAAGACTTTGACTGACATTCCAGTATGGTTTAGTTAATGATGTTAACACAGGAAGATAAAACAGAATAAACATTAATTTATTTTTGTGTCCATGCAAGCCCTGTGTAGTGCAGTGACTGATTTCTTCAGGGAAAAAATATCTTTGACCGTAGTGTTGGACCAGGTCCCTGCAATCTGTCCAAGTCAAGCTTTCAATATAATTTTCAAGCATGTTTCTTTGAAGAAAGTATTTGACCTAGTAAACCATCATATTTCACTGTCACAATTATGATTCCCTTGGGAATTAGCCATGTTTATCCAATTTCACATGTTCTGTTGTGCTGTTCCTCACTGTTGGGAAGCTGATGCTTTGGAAATGCAGTTCTGGAAGGGAATTATGTCACCTTGAAGGACAGACCTGCAGTTTATACCTACTTGCACTTTTTCCAGTTTTTATCTTCCTGTTTCTTTCTCCAATTTATATTTACCTGCTTTTTCCCCAGTTTATATCTACCAGTTCTTTCCCTAGTTCATATTTACCTGTTTCTTCCCCCAGTTTATATCTAGCTGTTCTTTCTCCAGGTTATATTTACCTGCTTTTCCCCCAGTTTATATTTACCAGCACTTCCTCCAGTTTATATTTACCTGCTTTTTCCCCAGTTTATATTTACCTGTTTCTTTCCCCAGTTTATATTTACTTATTACTTTCCACTTTCCTAACCTAACCTTTCCTCCCCCACCCTTTTTCCAGGTTATATTTACCTGCTTTTTCCCCAGTTTATATCTACCTGCTCTTCCTCCAATTTATATTTACCTGTTCTTCCTCCAGTTTATATTTACCTGGTTTTCCCCAGTTTATATTTTCCTGGTTTTCCCCAGTTTATATTTACCTGTCCTTTCCCCAGTTTATATTTACCTGTCCTTTTTCCTTAGTTTATATTTATCTGTCCTTTTTCCCCAGTTTATATTTACCTGTCCTTTCCCCAGTTTATATTTACCTGTTCTTTTTCCCCAGTTTATATTTACCTGCCCTTTTTCCCCAGTCTATATTTATCTGTTCTTTTCCCAGTTTATATTTTCCTATCCTTTTTCCCCAGTTTATATTTACCTGTCCCTTCCCCAGTTTATATTTACCTGCTCTTCCTCCAGTTTATATTTACCTGTCCTTTCCCCAGTTTATATTTACCTGCTCTTCCTCCAGTTTATATTTACCTGTTCTTTCCCCAGTTTATATTTACCTGTCCATTCCCCAGTTTATATTTACCTGTCATTTCCCCAGTTTATATTTACCTGTCCTTTCCCCAGTTTATATTTACCTGTCATTTCCCCAGTTTATATTTTCCTGTTCTTTCCCCAGTTTCTCTCTCCCTGCTCTTCCTCCAGAGGTCTCTCCCAGGGCTGACTGGGCTGGTGAATTGCCCTAAGTGCAGGACGGTTCCTGGGGGCAGAATGAGGAACACAAGCCATGGACAGAGGTTGTGCAGTAAATCAGAGCCTTGCAGGGAGTGCTGCTCCTGTTTTATTCCAGGCAATCTGTGATGGGATCAGGGTTGGAGTGCCCAGAACTACTGAAGGGACGTGGGGATATCAGCGATGAGCTAGAGGGGGAGTCTTCCATGAAGGAAGATTCCATCTGGGAATCTTCCAAATCTTCCATTTGGGAACAGGGGCCTGATCTCAGTGGCAGTTTTGTCGTGGCTTAGGGAGTACCAGCACTTTTAGGAGGTTTCCAGTCTGAAGTGGTTTGGATTTGCAGTGTTTGAGTTTGTTCCTGTGGCTGAGCAGTTTGTGTGACATCGCTGGGCATGGGAAAAGTCATAGTGTGGAAAAGGCTTGGAAGGAAACCCAGCTGGAGAACAACCAGCCCAGACCATCAGCTGTGAATTTCCTCCTTTGCCTGCAGAGAAAATGATAGGAGATTAATAAATGGAACTGGGCTGGGAGGGGTGTGGGATCCAGTTCTACATTCTAGGCTCAGACAAACTCTGTGTGTAAATGGAGCTGAGACCTCTGGGTCTGCACAGGACAGGCTGTGTCATAACCTGGTTTGGGCAGGGAATTAAGAGTTGATCCCTTTAGGGACAGGCAGGGAATTCTTGACACTTGTGTGTCCTCCAGCAGCTCTCGTATCTGTGTGTGACTTGTTACATTGACTGAGATATCTTAATCTAAAATCTCTCAACACTGGGCTCTCTTGGGTTTGTTTTTTATTAAAGGAAAAAGTGAGTTGGTCCAAAATACTGGGACAAAAACAAAGTATTTGTCATTTGTTTAGCAAGTGTCATAGCTGAGCTTTATGCTGTAAAGGGCTTTTCTACAGAGGGAGCAAAACCCCAACCCGGGCAGCAAAACTTCCTTGCTTTGCTCGTGGAGATTCAGAATTATTCCTCTTTCTCTGGGGATCACAAGGAATCAGTGACAGAATATAAAGGCTGTGCATGAGATTTTCCAGTACTGACCTACTTCTTCTCTCATTAAAATCACTGTGAGTTTTGCCATTGACTTTTCAGGCAGAGTCAGGCCAATATTGTGTGCTAATGAAATTGCTTTCCAAAAAGCTTCTCCAGTAGTTGTGTCCAACTGTTCCAAGCCATGGGTCACAATAGGATTTCAAAAGCACTGAGAAGACCATCAGTGTTGTGAAACGTATTTCCTGGCCCTGGGTGGCTCAAATTTGCATCTCACAGGCTGTGGCAGGAAGGAGAAACCACACAGAGGGCCCTTTCTGGAAGAATCTGTGCATTTGCCTTTGTGATCTCCTCCTTCAGGTCTCCCCCACCTTGTGGAGGAACCTGGCAGGAACACAGAGGGCTGGATTACCCCAATATGCAACACAAGACTTGCATAAGACAGGTGGTTGTCACTGCTTTACTATTTCTATCCTGTGAGCTTTTAACATTTAGAAGGTTTTTTTTTCCTTTTAATTCTTTTGTAACTTGCTCCACAGTTCAGTGTTTCCCACTATCTGAACACTCTAGAGCTCAGAGAGCTTTGCCAGAGGAGCCCAGACACAATGGAAAAGGATTTCCTTTGGGTTCAAGGCATACCCATGAGAAGGAGCTTAACCTGGGTCAGGTTTTCCCTCAAGTGTCTGCAGGAAATGCTGAATAAGCATAACAGCCTAGATGGATGGAAGCCTGATTTTCCTCATATTAACAGTAGGATCAGAGCCAGGGATTTGGTTTGGGGCTGAAGGAATTGCAGGATGTAAAGCCGAGACCAAAAGAAAAACAGGATTTTAAACTGTGTGCTTTAAAGTTAATGAATAGTTACACTGTCTGGAACACCGTGCAGGAAATAAAAACTCTGGGCTTTTTTCAGCTCGTTATTTTGGGGGATTTTCCTTCTTTTTTCCTTGCACAATTTAGCAGTCAGAGATCTAAAAAAGGAAGACCTGAGCATTCAGATAATTTGAAGGGATCAATTTTATTTTATTTTTAATTTTTTTTTCCCAAAGGAAAAGATGTTATCTATCCAAAACTCGCTGAGCTGAGGCTGTGGAAGGCTGTGAAAGCAGCAGCATTGTGCCCTCCAGTGACAGGAGCTGCTACAGCAGCAAGAATGACATTCCTGCAAGCTCCCAGGGGACTCCTCCACACAGGGATGCTCGAAAAGTTAATATGAATTAATCAAAAAATGAACTTAATCCAGTCTAAGTGAAAATATCTACATTCCTTTCTCTCCACTTTCCCTTCAGCAGATGCCTGCCTGCTTAATGTGCTCTTTATTTGCTGTAATCATCCCAACCTCTGGACATTTCACAGAATTGTTTTTGGCTTTTAGACTAAAACACACCAGAAAAGAATGCAGTCTCCACATCTGTAAGGAGCTGCCAGTTGTAATAATTTTATGCTCTTTGATGGTTAGTCTTGCAGGAACAAGGAGCCTTGTGGTGCACAAGACCTTGATTTGGGAACTGGGTTCCTGAAGGAAAGCCACTGTTTTGGGGCAGGGGGCTGGAATGAGCATCCTGCCCTTCACTGAGCTGCAAACCTGGAAGGATTCCAGGATCCTGCTCCTTCCAGGAACCAGGCTGGTCCTTTGAAGGAAATGGGCTGAGTTGTGAGAGAGGAGAGAGAACCTGGGAGCGTCCAAGGATGGGGCTTGGAGCAGCCTGGGACAGTGGAAGGTGTCCCTGCCCATGGCAGGGGTGGCACTGGATGACCTTTAAAAGTCTCTTTCAACCCAAACAATTCTATGGTTCTGTCCTCTAATTGTATCTTCATTTAGTTTTCCAGCACTGGTGTGCCCTAAGGACATCCCTGAAATGTGGGCAATCCAAAGGTGAAAAAGCAGTGTATTTCTGTAAAAATGTAGTGATTGAAAACTGAGCCTTGTTCTCCTGCATGGAAAGGATAAAACCCCTGAGGTGACAGGTCAGAGCTGAACTCTCTTTTATTGTTTGAAGTGTGAGATTGATGCAATGCTCTCCTACCCTCCTCTTCTTGTGAGCAGTGAACTGTATGCAGAGAGATAAAAAGAGAAATCCCCTGTGCCAGGCAGGGTCAGTTTGGACATTAGGAGGAATTTCTCCATGGAAAGGGTGATTAGACATTGGAAGGGGCTGCCCAGGGAGGTTTGGAGTGCCCATCCTTGGAGATGTCCAAGGAAGGCCGGGATGTGACACTCAGGGCTCTGGGCTGAGGATTGGTCACAGGTTGGACTCGATGATCTCGGAGGTCTTTTCCCACTCCAGTGATTCTGTGATCTCAAAGCAAACAGGAAACCAAGAAAGGAGAATGAAACCAACAGAGCTGAACAAGAGGCAGTGTCTTTGAGGGGCTGATGAGCAGGAGTTGCACTGTCTGGCACTGCCCTCCTTGCACACGAGGTCTGCCTGGAACGTGGGAAGAGGGAAATCCTTCCTCTCCAGTGAAATGATCATATGGAGAGCAGCTGTAATTGAATTAGAGCCTGATTTAATGAAATGCTATTAGAAGTGACACCGCCTTGCACTGTGGTGGCAGCCCTTTGGAGCAGCACTCAAAGCAGCTGCCAGGTGGGAATCACCAGCTTTTAAACTCTCATTTCCTGCCTTTTTTCTCCACTTCTTTTTCTGAAGAGGAAAAGCACAAAGAGACCTCAGCTTACACAGACGAGAGCAAGCTATCCTTTGCACAAAAAAAGAGATAGTTTGATAAAATAGGTATTTTTTGGGTAGTAATACATTAACTTTCCCAGTAATATTTTCAGTTTGCACATTTTTTTCCATACCCTCATGGGGTTTTGAAGGGAAAAAGTTGGTTTGCAAAGCAGAAGAAATTGTTGGTTTGCATTAACTGTGTCAGGTTCACAAAACCACCTCGTGTTCCCTGGGTGTTTTCCATGGTGGGGATAATACAATTCATAACTTCATCGAGAATTAAATAATTTGGTTTTTAAAGTGTGAAAGTTATCTCTGCAGTTGCAATTGGTTTCCTTTTTAATGGGAGTCTTCCATGATAAAGGAATAAAGCTCAGAGATAATAACTGGAAACTCTTTAGGATTCTCCAGTTTAGTTTGTTTAGCACTAAGGAGAAAATTATTTTAAATGTATCCCATATTCTTGGACTTTTTTCATCAAAGTAATAATTAGCAATGATAGATTAACACAACCAAATTTCTGCAGAGCAGGAAAAAAGTATTTTTTTTTTCTGTCCTTGGTACAAAAACTTTCTTGGTTTGCAGTGGTGAACACATGATAAGGACACGGAATTCCATTGTAATGGCAGCTCAAAACCAAAATTATTAATTTCTATATTTGCTTTAAATTGAGCCACAGTACAGTTTTCTTGATTTAATCCAAAAAATAAGCAACTCTGTTTAAATGGATGCTGAAAGAAAAACAGAAATATATGAATAAAAAATGTCCCAGACATGATAGGGCTGGTAATTCCTGATTAGAAATCACTGCTGTGGTTGTTAGTGCTGCAGATCGAATTTACAGCTGTCTGGAGGTGTTACATTTAGAATAGTCTCGTTTGTAAATCATTATCAAACTTTGAATACACTTTTGGGGGTTTTGCTTTTTCTTTTTTAATTATTTTTTTAAGCTTATTTACAGCCAGCTTGTTGAAACAGTTCCTATTTCTGCATTTCGTGTTTCCTTCCTTTTTAGTTATTAGAGCAGCAGACTTTAAAAGGCAAATTTATTCATTACAGAGGAGGACCGTGCATAATATAGAATTCATGCTGTTTATCAAAGCCTGAAAAAATAATTATGGAATTTGTGCATGAAGGAATAGAATTTACACGTGTTAGTAGGATGATGTTGTTGTTTATCCACCAGAAAAAAATTTGTTTGCCTGAGGCCAGGAAGGTGTCGCATTTCACAGGACTCACTTATCAGAAGCCTCCTAACCTTATAGGAATTATTACATGGATGTGACTGCCAGCCATCCTCTTGCCTAAAATAAAATAAAAGTCAAATAAGAACCTTTAGCCATTTTTTATCGGTGGTTTTGAGGTATTTGGCCTCATTTTGACCTTTCTGATCTGTTCAATTTAGCTTGTCCTAGGGAAGGTGCAGCTCAGGCAGTCCAGGGCTCTGCTGAGCAGTTTTTTTGGGGCTGATGTCTGTTTTGAGGAGAAATTACTCAGTTTTGGATCCATGAAAAATTTAAATTTATATTAGACTTGACTTAGTTTTCTGCAGAGGTTTCTGTTATGAAGGTTTAACTGCAGCTTTAATTTTATTGTCTCATCAATCTGCCTCCTGGAATTTGTCCTTTGAAGCCAAGTCATTTTTACTCAGTTGTTTTATTTATATTTGTAAATATTTCAGAAACCAAGAGTATTTCTAATTGCTTCAATCACAAATTATACAGCAGAAGGCTTTAGACTAAATGCTCATCTCCCTCCAAAAAAAAAATAAAATAAGCATCGAAAACAATAAAGACAACAAATAATAAAGACAATACTATAAAGAACAATAAAGACAGCAGCAGAAGCCATGGTCAGCCTTAACTGCATGTTGTAAACATTGTTTTTTCTTTGTAAATCAGAATTTCTGTGGTGTTTATCCAGTAGGAAAAGTAGAAAGAGACAAGAAAGTCACGTATCTGAAGCTCCTTTCCCTGCAAAACCCCACCTGGATAATTTCCATATGAATTCAGTCTCTGGAGGCTTTGGTCAGGATAGACATCATCCCAAGTATATCCCAAAAAAACATCAAAATAAACTGTCAGAACCTCTCCCTCCAGATATTGTCACCAGCAAGGGACCTCCAAACTTCAAGCCAAACATTTGCATTTCTTCAAGACAAAACAAACATACCCAACCTTCTAATTGCACCACAGCTAAATTAAAATGAATGCAAAATGGTGTTTTAGGACTTATGGAGCCTCCTGCAGTTTCACAGAAAAAAAAAATATATATGAAAAAATATGTGCTATTTTATGCAACAGCAATTTGGACCACTACAAAAATAATTACTTTTAAAATCCACGCTGCACATATGCAGATGGTTAACAAACTCTGGCTCAGCCACCAGATGAAAATGATATTGGGAAAATCCATGCTGCAGAGATAGTGCCATTCCATTAGAAATGTGCAAAGTATGCAAAAACATTACAGCCAGATTGTTTTCCAGAACGGCCTGGATCTCAGTGCCAGATGTTTTATTCTTTGCATATCTCGTTGTAACTTCATAGTTGCTGCTCTCTGGGTTCCTCCAGCTCAGGAGAGGAAAGGGAGTTTCAGATGTGCTATCCAGCACTGCTCTGGGACAGGAGATTCCTGGATGTTCGTGTTTCTCCCAGCTCCCTCCTGGTTATTCCCTCTAAATCACACAGAGCTCCTTCGGGTTGAGCTCGTTTGGTTTTCAACCCAAGTTTAACACATGGCAAAAGCAGAGTTCTTGTGCCAGGCAGGACATCCAAGCCTGCTGGAATAAATGGGATTTTGGGGCATGGGATGGCAGGAATGGGGTGGGTGAGCCCTGCTCTGCCCTCACTGACCACAATCCCAAAGCCTCCTTGCCTTTGTCTCAATGAAAGATATTTTGGTGATAGGCAAAACCTATCTTGGAAAATGCCCATTATTTCATAGATCCAACCTTAGGTTTAGCTGAACTGGGGTTTATAAGATTTTAGATCAGATATTTTGTTGCATTTTTAGAGAATATTGGCATTTATGTGTTCCAAAAACTGCCCTTGATAGTCTTCCACAGAACCTTCCCTCAACACGGGACCATTGCCAAGGGCAGCGGGACCTTGGCTCCGACCTGTGAGCACCATCAGACATTTACAGGTATCCAAAACCCACATTTTTTTTGGTCAAAGTCATTTTTTCAGTTAAAACTGGCTGATAAACAGTAAATTTTCCTTTTTTTGTTCCTTTCCCAGAACATGGCTTTTCCCAAAATGTCTAAAGCAAGACTGTATTCCGTAGTATACAGAGGGATTTTTATCCTGAATTAAATCAATTCCAGTTGTCATCCTTTATCCTTATTACTGAGTTACTTAATTAGTAATTTCTGAGAGCAGCCATAACTGTCACAGATACTGTGGGAGAGTCATCAACACTCTGCATGTTGATATAATTGCAGAGTTTTGTTATTTTTCCAAGTGTTCTTGCTAAGCACCAAGTGCCACTGTCAGTGTTCTGCCCATGATCGAAGGAAATCCTTCTTTAAATCAGTGTGGACTGCAGTTGTAGGAGCCTCCTAAACTGCAGTCCAAGTTCTGCAGGAGCATGTGTCAGGAAGAGAATCTAAAACATGGTTTAACAAGCATGTGACAATAAATTAAGGAAATACATTCGGATGTGTGAGGAAGAAATGGTTTCCACAAAAATACTCATCTCCTCCCAGTCACAGCTGTGACTTTTGAATATGTATTAAGCTCTGCAAGGAGAGCTAAGCTCGGAATTTGGCAGTAATAGTCTATTCATAAATATACATGAAATGTGAAAAAAGAGTTTATGGAATTGGAAGTGAGCACTGGCCAGGGTAAGCACACATACCTGAGATAAAAATTGCAATTCATTGTCAGCACATGAGGCCTCTGATTTCAACTGATGAGTGTAACAGTGTCATTAGATTTTCTCATCTATTCTGCATTACTTGTAACTGAATAGTGTATTAACAAGTGAATGGTTGTTTAAGGGGAGAGAAGGAATCTTCCACCCAGGCAGTTGAAGGTTTAATATCTTCTCTCCAACAGAAACAACTCGTTTAACATTCAAAGAGAGATTTTGGCTTTTTCTCCCCACTCACTTTACCTCCACAAACCAGATGGCAAATGTCTGGCTGAAAGAGCCAGTGCAAACAGAGTCTGATCTGCCCATCCTCCTGTTTGCCCTGCCAGCAAAGGGGAAACAATATTAAATTTAGGGTCTTGTATTAAACACTTGCAGCTACATTTCCAGTTTTTCCCATTTTACATTCTCACACGTTGTTGAGCCAAGCTACTGACAGCTTTTACTTATTTTGATGTATAGCAGGGAATGAAATGTTTTTATTGACATCATATTTCATGTGGCATCTTCCAACAATGAGCAAGTGTGCCTTTGACTGGTATTTAATATTGTCCTCTGACCAGTATTTGATAGTTTTTCACTTAGATGTGCACAGAAATTTCCTCATTTCCGAGGTTATTGTCTGTGATTTGAAAGCAGGATTATCATGTAAATAGATGATAGATAGATAGATACAGATATATAGATATATAGATATATCTAGAAGCCTTGGGGTAAAGGGGAATTCTTAGAAAAGGAGGATATTGGAACAGCAAAGGTACCATACCAAGAAAGTAAATTAAATATTGCATTGTGTTTAGTAAGAGCTGCTAGTTGCACCTCACTTATTTTGCATTGAACAGTTTCTAGTTTTATTTACCAACTCTACAACATTTAAACTTTGATATTTAAGGTAGCCAGAAAACAAATGAGATTATTTCTCAGGTTCTTTGTTGCTTGCATCACCACTGAGAACTTTCCAGAAGGACATCACACACTGCCTTCAGATTTCTGGGGTTTCTCCTGTGCCCTGTCAGCCAGTGAGAGTCAAGACACAGGAAGAATGGATCATATGGAAAACGTTTCCATATTTCTCCCCATGAAAATCTATTTGGCATTAATATTAGCACACTAAGACTTGGATTCCTGGCTGATGAGAAGAAAAACAAGGTAATAAATGATGAGTTCAATGAGTTCATGTGGGGAGAGTAGGTGTGCTTTAAAGGACACCTTAAATTATGACAAAACTCACAATAGTGCAAGAGTTTCTGGTCTGGGTTGGTGGTAAAGAGGAGTTTTTGAGAAAGGGAGGATGCTGGAAGAGGAAAGAAAGCAAATTAAATATTGAGTTGGACTGTGTTTAGCAGGAGCCAGTGGATGCACCTCAATATGTATTGCACATATGGATATTTTCTTGAACTCTTTGACTTTCTCCTTGATAAATATTGCAGTGGAGAGGTCTTTATTGTGACATGGCTTTAACATGGCTTTAAAATACTTCAAGAAATAGATTAAAAGTATATTATTAAAATAGGCACATTTGAAAATGACGACTGAGCAGTGGCAGAGCTTCCCTGGACCTTTTTCTGAAAGCACCACTACTATTTTCACTCAAGGGTGAGAAGAGGGAAATCAGATGTTTTGGATTACACTTGAGATAGAAAATAGATGTGATCAGTTCAAAGAACCTGGGGAGATTCTGTTTGCATAAGTTGTAGCTGCTCTACATAGTTAACCTTGAAAACCTTCTGGCAAAGCAATGCTGTTTTGTTAAAGTAGTATAAAGTAAAGCAGTAGTGTCCTGCTCTGTGATATCTCATTATACAGGAGTACTTTGCATTCCCAGGCAATCTAAACACTATTATCTGCTACTGTCCATTTGAAAAGCAATGTCCAATTTGCTTGTGCAAAGGAAATAATGGTGTTTGTGGAGAATTCACATAAATTCTGAGCAAAAGTCCTCAGTAAATACATGGACTGAGTGACTCATGGTGGTTTCACAACAGTGTAATTTAAAGAAATACAGATGTATGAAAAAAAAAAAAAGCTCAGGTTTTCCTGAGGAGTTTTTAAACTTGCACCACAATAACCTGATGGATTTGTAGTAATTACAGGCAACATGTACAGCAGTGCTTGAGGAGGATTTCATTAAGCCCAAAGAGGCAGGAGGACTCTGAGTAGGAGCAACCACCAGATTTATTGCCAGCAGTGCTCCTCAGTTCTGTGCTCTCTGCAGAAGAAATGTGGAGCTTTCAGAGAGGCTGGGAGGACACAGGAGTTGAGATCTCACTGTGAAAGGCTTTATTTTAAAATGTTGGTGTTTAGCAGCATCATAATCACCTTGGTGTTCTCCAGCCCACTGAAATCCAGCTGAAAAACAGGCAGAGCATCCCACAGCCACAATTCCTAATTCAAAAAAGCCCTCAGAGCTTTTAAGCCCCTCTGTCTCTCTCTTCTTTGATGCATTCTGACTCAAACCCACCGCTGATCTGTTGGTTTTCCTTGGAAAACCCCATCCCTGTGGGATGGTTCCACAAACACCCAATTAACAGCCAAGCCCTTTCTCCCTCATCACATGAAATCCTTTCCAGGTTCAAGTAAGGTGCAGATTATTTGTTTACTTCAAAGTTGCTGATGGCAGTGCAGAATAACACAGCACCTGCCAAAAGAAAGCCCGTGGGATCCCACCAGCAGCTGAATCAGAGCATTCCTTGCTGATATTCATTTTTTGAATTTTCCTGCTTCATTAATCCCTGTTTCATTTAGGATCTCCTGCCCGTGGATCCCTGCTCGGTACAATACTGGGTCAAATGCCTTCCAACAGTTTGAGCTGTTCATCTTTATAATCATCTTTATAAAAGCAAACATGTAATCATATCAAGGAATGAAATCAGGTTTGCTTGGCATGACCTATTTTCTTCCAGCAATGCTGACAAAGATTAGGTTCCAAAACTTCCTTTGGGTTATAATTGTTTTATAGGCCTCAGCCTATTTAAAATGCAAGTTTGGGGGCTTTTGTCCTGAATCCAGGTTAAGTTCTTACACTCCTGTTAGGGAGAGCAGCTCACAGTGAAAATCCTGCAGGACAAATACTGCTCCACAAAGTGGGGTGGGTGAGCTCTTAAAGGGGGTGACTCTTGGTTTGGTGTCTTCTGCAGCCATCTGATAATTGGGGAAGGGAAAAAGGAGGGATTAGAGATATAAAATGTGCCCTGATATGAAAATAAAGCACCATGTAAGCCTTTGTGATGCTGCTTTAGGAAATATCCTTATATCAGTGAAGTCTGGGATATTAAACACCCTGGATTTAATAAAACCCCATCTCAATTTCTCTTGCTTTCTGGATTAGACTCATTAACTTGATTCTTTTGGTTTTGATTTGAAATACAATTGTATTATTATCATTCTGATTCTCCTCAAGCTTTTAGCCTTCTGGACATTTCCTCACCAGCTCAGTCGTACCAGCAGCTGCTCAAACTCTGAGCCTTTGGGTATCAGTGACAGAACTCCCATCACTTATTCCCTTTTAAAAAATCTCAGTTTCCTAATAGGTGAAGCAAATGGGTGCCATTCAGGCATAAAAGTGAATATGTGAGTGAGAGAAAGGCTGGAATGCAGCAAAATGCTGAATTTGGAGACAGAGAGCACAATGGGCAGCTGAGGAGATCCCTGATGAGTGAAATGCAGCCAGGATCAGATCAGAGCTGGGAGGTGCAGGGCCAGGCAAAGCCACTTTCTGTAAAATCATTGCAGAATTCAGAGCTGGAGAAATAGCCACTAATGAAGTCAGGATCCAGGTCTGGCTGCTTTGTGTTGCCTTTGTGCTGCTCGTGTCTGCACCTGACAAACCTCTTGAAAACCTCTTCCTCCTGAAGAATGGGGGATGATTTTAGCACAAGATGGGAAATGTGAGTTCCATTTTTCACGTATTCTTGCTCTTAATACTGAATTCCTCTCTAGGTTCTCCTTCAGGCAACTAACTTATATTAAAATGAGCAGTTTGGGTACTATTTTGTTGAAAAATAAGTGATTTTGCAATTATTTTTAAAGTATGTTGTGTAAGAACAGCTTTTACACTTTAAAGGAGTCACAGTTGTTATTTATCCATAACTCAGCACGAGACTCTGAGCTTTGCCTTTGAAATGGAACAAATACAATGGATAAGAGTGAGGATGTAAAAATGACCTTTTTAGTTGAGGGCTTGGAATTTTATTGTGAGAACAAATCAGTGACCATTTGCTGCTAGCTCTTCATCTGTGCTTACACTTTTCTTTGTTTGTTATTTCTGGATAAATAACTTTTTAAAAGGTGATTAATACTATTTCAATAGAATATCACAGTTGTTGAAGATAGTCTAAATCTGCTAAAACATGAACACCCAGCAGAAAAACACAAGTTACAGACACAGCTTACATGTCTATGAAGATTACATTGGAGTTTTATTGAAAAGGTAAAAATAGAGGCTCTGATTCAATTCAAGAATTAAGTAACAGAATGTTGTGTATTTTTATACAGACAGGAGAAAATACGAGTTTTGTTCATTACTTAAATAATTCTATACGTTAGGATGGATTATGATTGTTATTTAGGAGTAGTTTTTGTTGTCCCATTTCCCCACTTCTGGATCTGCTCTCTCACCTGATAATACAATTTTGTCCTCTTTCTGAATTCTTAAGAGCAGAACACGTAATAGTCCTGCAGCCTTTCTCTGCTGGTGATGTGGAAATGTATTTTATGTTGCTAATTAATTGTGATCAGGCTAGAATATTCCACCAAGGGAATAGGATGGGGACTTCTGTGGTCAGCTCAAATCTGCCTGTGGAGGTAGCCACATTCCCTCTCTCAAAGTCGTGTCTGAGTTAAGTTTCAGTTTTCATTAAGAGTTGGATTTATCTTGAAGACCTTGATAGAAGCCTGAAGGAACCAGATGTGAGACACATCTGTGAATTGCTGGAACTGTGTCTGTCCTGCACAGGCCTAGGTGAGATAAACAGGGCAGATCTCCAGGTCCCACTGCCTCTCTGCAGTGCTGGGGGTGACACCATGGCTGCATTTCACAGATGAGGAAATGGAGTTGGACAAATGAAGAGAATTCCAGAACCTGCTTTAGTGTAAGAGAGTTAGAAATAGACCCAAGGGGTACTTGCTGCTTATTTTTCTCTTTTGTCTCCCTTACTGCTGCCTCCTCTCAAGTATTATTTCAGATGTTTCTCTTTTAGCCAACCTTTAAATATCAGACTTTCTTCTTTCCCCTTCTTCATCACTTTAAGGAAACTCCAGAGCATGTTTCAGGGGTGCTGGATACTTATCCTTGGAAGGGTTAAGCCTGTCCTAGTTCTCCCCAGCCTCAGCAGGGCCTGATATTAATGCCAGAAGACCTTTCCTTCAACTCCCTCAGCACTCTTCCCCTAAAGCAGCAGAACTCGTTCACCTTCACACCGTGAGCGTGGTGCAGCTGATGAGAGCAAGGCTGCAGTGCCTCCTCCTCCTCCTCCTGTGCCCCTCTGCCTGATTTCCTTCTGCACCAGGGATGGATCCCCTGGCAGAGCCTGACCCCACACTCCACTCCCTCCCCATCCCACACCCAGGGCCTTTTGGGACGCTTCCTGGCTTTCTCTTTCTCTCCTGTTTGCATTGAAAATCCCATGCTGATGTTTTAATTCCATTTTCAGTGACTCAGCACTCACCAGCTCCTCCCCTGGGGCCCAGCACCACTGAGACAGCCAGGACAGGAGAGGGTGAGCTCTTCCATCCTCTGAGTTTCACTCATCATGGTTGGTTTGAACTGGATGTGAACATTTGGGAAACCACATGGAAAAGATGCTTTTACCCTGGAAATTGTGTAACCACTGACACCTCAGAGGACAATTTGGACCACTTCTTTAGGATAATGATCCTCCCTTGTACTGTAGTGCAATTTCTATTGCTCCTCTGCACTTTTTGGCTCAGGATGCTGGAGAGCCTGAATATTTTTGGGATCTCTTGCTGGGATAGAAGCACCTGGTGTTGGCCTGGAGGACACAGACCAGTGAGGAGCTGTACAAAACCCCACCAATTTCCTGCTACAACCTCCAGATTTGGAATTCCTGTAACTAAACTGAGAAGATTAAGTTGTGCTTTATGTCTAAATCTTCTGCAGTCTTCTGATTTTCCAGGGCCACAACCCTTGCCTCTTCCAGTTTCTCTCCATATATGAAAATTCCCCCAATTAATTTTATTATGTTTCATTCTGCCTACAGTGCAGAAGTTGCTGATATTGGAACTGTAAATACCATGGGGGCTGCAAAGGGACTCTTTCCTGTAATTACCCCTTCTTTTATTTTAATGAAGATTTTTGTAGCCTTTTCCAAACTCTTATGGGAGTTAATCAGATGTGAGGCAGAAAAATGTTAATAGTTACGGATGACCAGGAATACCTGAGGGAAGCAGGAGCTGGGCCTGCTTGTGAGATCCTTTTTTTAATGATTTTTTTTTTAATGAAAGCACTTTTTTCCTTGCCCATACCTGCTGAATGATGTTGCTCACTCCTCTGTCTTTGTGATAGCATAGAATGGCACTTGCCATGCTCTCTTCTCTTGGTGTTTGATTTGTCTTCTTGCTCAGAGGAGCCAGGATTTTCCTCTCTATTCCTGGATATCAGAGTCACTGCAGTTCAAAGTGCACATTTATAGGTACAGTGGTGCTCTGTTGTGGGTTTTTGTGTCTTACAGCTGATTTCTTTCTTTGTTAAACGGGCCCAGAGTCACACTCTGGATGTTTGCAGAAGTTCCTGTGCACAAAGGAGATGAAGAACAATTCAATTTTTTCTTCCTGTTTGCTGCCTTTTGGCTTTCAAGATACAGAAACACCTTGGCAGAAAGTGCCCTGAGCAAACCTGGGCTGACAGAATGCACAAGCCCCAGTTCAGACCTGCACACTTGAGAGCTGCTTCTCTCCTGAAGCGCTTGTTTACCCAACATTTACTTTTATCAAACAATTTTAAAAGGAAAACCACACAATAGAACACTTAAAAAGCTTCAGCTGTGTGATTAAAGATTTTTCTGAAGAGAGCTGGGACTGAGCACATGGTTTTACTGAAATGGGTGCTGAACTCTCAGCTGGATCCTTGCCATGATTCTGCAGTTTCTATTCAGGCTTGGTAGGCTTTGCCCATTGGGAAGAGGAGGAGAGGTTTAGCTAAACAGGAAAATGAAATTGTTCCCCCCACAAGCCATTGGCAGGTGAATAGAGAGAAAAGATAAAACTTGAAAATACTTTTCATTATGATTTCAATTGGTTGGACTTCATTTTCTTGTCTGCAGTTCACTGTTGGGATACTTGATGCATGTCCACCTCTGGACAGAGCCAATTTAGCTGTCCTGTGTGTTATCTGTCTCTGTCTTAGATTGAATCCAGCCTGCTGGATTACTCCTCTCTTCTCCTACCTGCAGATAAACCATATTTGCTGTGATGATTTGAGTGAAGTGCCGACTCTGATGAAGACAGCTCGGGGTTTGACTGCAGCAGAGATGTTTTTATCTTGCGTGGCAGAAAATGACTGTGTGACCTGTAGCATCATCTGCACCAGCCAAGTGTGAAATCAGCTGTGCCAGGCAGCTCGTGTGCTCTAATGAGGGAATAATTCCTCTGTGGAAATAAAAATATTCATGCTGTGGCACACCTGCTCTTGGAACATAGAGACATCCAGCGGGAAAGGGGATTTGTCAGCCTTTCTCCTTCGCTGCTACTCACAGCTGACACTTTACAGCAAACCCACAGGAGGTTCAAGGCTCTGCTACAGCAAGAGCTGTGTCTGCAGGAAAGGACAGAAAGGATTTCAGAATACAGATGTTGGCAGAGGGGATAAAAGGTCTGAGCAGCTCTCTGAGCGCTGCAGCAGGGAGTGCTGACCTGTGATGTGTTTGGTACCTGTGGCTGCTCTTTCAGAGAATCACAGAATGGTTTGGGTTGGAAGGGACTTTAAAGATCATCTACTTACAACCCTCTGTCTGGGCAGGGACACCTTCCACTAAATCAGCATTTCCTTTGTTTTTAACCCCTGAAATGCTGTTTTCCCTTTCTCCCCATCTTGGCTGGTTTTTGTTGTAGTAGCCATGTTTATATCTATACCACTAGAAAGGTATTTTTTACTTGATTCCTGTTACATTCTTCACATCTGCCATCCCAGGAACAGATAATTATTAAGCAAGTGGCAAAGCTTAAAAAGAGCAGTGCACATTCCCCATCTCCCTGGTGGCTGAAAGGCTGCAGGCAGCCGGTCAGACTGGGCTGCAGAACTTCAATTACCATGGCATTGATGCCACGAGCAAAAGGCTTTTTCCCTTCAGCTGGGAAGTTTTCCACCACAGCTCAGCACATAAGTGCTGTGATTTACCAATTTTACATGAATTTGCCTTTTGGATTAATCTTTGACATCTCAAATTTGGTGTTTTAGGGAAAAGATGCGCTGCCGGGGAGTGAATTAGTTCTGCTGTTGCAGTTGAGAAAATGGGCTCATGCCTTTGAGAGGCCAGGAGAGGAATATTCTGGGAAGCAATTTGAGCTGATATTGTTGGGAGGGTAATATTGCCTGACAGATCTGCTGTGACAGCTGAAGATGTGCCGGAGCACAAAATAGAAAAGGAAAAGATTGTTGTTAGGCCAGCGCCAAGATGAAACCCTACTACTTGTGACAGCTGTTGGCAGCATGAAATCACTGTCCTCAAGCTTTGCACAGATCTGCAGTATTAGAAACTTCAAGATCATGTTGGTTGTGTGTTTCTGGAGATCTTGTTAGGGGTAATGCTCCCTGACAGCAGCCAGTTGTAATTGGCAAAGGGGATCCTTCAGATACAAGCAAAGAAACAAAACCTCGACTCTTTTTGTGCTGATCCTCTCCCTTCCAGGGTCACTGCTTTCCTTCTGGAACCATCTGCAGCTCAAAAGGTTATGAGATTTCTTGTTTCTAGAGCATCAAAGGGGGAAAATGAAATGGGAAGGTGCATAAGCACAATTAAGCTCAGTGAAAATGCAGGGGGAATTTTGGGAAGTGGGGGAAGATTTGCCTTCTGTTTGTTGAGGTGTAGAATCACAAACTTGTGTTGGAGAAACTTTGAACAGCTTTAAAACTCTCCAGATCTCAGCAAACTTTCAGTGAGGGAAATCTCACTGAGAACTGATGTTCCTGTGCCCTCCCCTCCCCAGACACACTCCTGGCTGTTTTCATCCCACACAGGCTTTCCAGGTATTTTTGCTGAGGTTCTGGCACCTTTCCAGCCTTTAACCATCAGGAAACTGAGACAAGCCAAAGAGTCTCTGCTCTGGTCTTGCTGAAGTCTAAAATGCCTTTTTGGCAGTGCTCTCTGTGTCTTGGCAGATTTGGGGCTCTGGAGCTGCAGTCACTCTCCTGTTTCAGTGACACTGTACTTTGAGCCTCTCATCCATCACAAAGGCCAAGAAGTATTTCCTCTTAGGAGAGAAGATTTCTGGAATTCCAGTGCTGTGATGGTTTTTTTCTTCCCTCACCAGCTACAATTACTGTCTTACACTGAGTTCCAAACTCAGCTTCATTTGTTTGCTGCCTGAAGTTAATTCAAAGATGTCTCTCTTGCATTCTGTTTTTTATTGTCATGTCTCTCTCAGCTGATGTCAATCACCATAGGTCAGTAGGAAATGATGAGGTTCTGCTGATCTGCAGTAATATTTATGAAATATTTCTTTCTGTGCATTATCTAATTGTGTCCAAAATATGCCCATGAAACCAAATCTGGGCATTCATCAGTTGAACTCCTTAAGAGTAAAGTTTTTATCAGATCAAGGTAAAGAAATTAACAGCTGCACTGATGATAATAAGCCAAGGAAAACTCCCAGTAGCTCTTGATGGTGGAAAAAACCCCAGTATTTTGGGCTTTTGGTGTGTTATGATAAGAAGAACATGCCTTAGAAGGTCATGGAAATTGCATAACATGGCACTTCCCAAAGTGCAGCTGGAATATTCATCCTGTCTGGAGTGTGACAAATGGGAGCAAACCAGGGGAAATCCAGGACCAAGCAGGTCCAAGGACAGAATCAAGGGATATTTCATTAATGGCATCTAAAACCAAGGCTGTGACAAAGATTATGGTAAAAGTTTCTGCCTTCCCGAAAAGCCGTGGCAGGGGACGTGTGGTTTATTGTTAAAATGGATCCCCTTTGTAGCTCAAAATGTGACTCCAGTGAATATGGGCTTTTTTAAGGAAACAACATCATCCCATAAAAGCTGGTCAGGAACTGGAGAACAGCATTTTCCTGGTTTTGGCTGGGATAGTTTTAATTTTTTCTTAGTATTCAGCAGACTCAAAGCAGTGGAAGGTTGCTCCAAATCATCGCTGACACTGGGAAATACCTATAAATATTAGCAAAAAATTCTACCTATTTCTCTGGTGCTTTTTGCTTTGATTTCCCTTAATTCTGTTTGCCTTTGGTGCCTTTTGTTATTTATCTGGCTGAGCTGCTGGGCTGCAGTCCCTGGGATTGATGAGCTTTGCATGCAGGAGGTGTCAGGCAGTTTTACTGCACCTCTTTATACTCTGCCCACTCCATGCACCTCAGCCGTGCTCTGCCTCCTCATAACGAGGGGATATTGGGAATTTCTGCAGCATCTCCTTCCTGCTCAGCCTGATAACAAAACAGCCAGAACTGGCAGAGCTGCTGGGGAAAGGGGAATGTGGCTGGACTGGGTGGATTGCACGATGATATCACTGTCTAATCTCAGAGCAGCTCATTTTTTACAATCTACACATCAGCCATCAGTTAAAACAGAAACAAAACAAGAAACCAAAAAAAACCCCAAACCAATGAAAAAGAAAAAAACAAAACAAAAAACCATACCAACAAAACCAAAAAACCTCCCACCAAACCCAAAACCCTTTCCATTATTTTGGACAAGGATCTAATTAAAACCAGAAATCTGGAGGGGAGCAGCTCAGGATCCCATTACACATTTCCCAAATTGTTGGATTCCCTGCTGTTTTGTTGGTGGCTCTGATTGTACAGTCTGTCCCCTCACTTGATGGAACTTTTTTGTTCAATATTATCAAGATGTCCCTGACAATTTCCCTTCTCATGTGCTTTCCCTGTAGCCTTTGGGAGCAGACAGACACAGGAGTGGCAGAATCCCTCGTGCCCCTTCCGTGTGTGCTGCTCTGATAAAATGTCATCTCCTGCTTCTCTGCCATGGAAAAGTTGGAGGGGAACATCTCTCACCAAGTTTAGCAGCCTCGTTTCCCTGGAGGTATTGACCTGGCTGCAGTAAAAAACCACTCTTGTTTTAGGTGTGACATATTTTATGTCTGTTTTTGGACCTTTTTTAAAGACTAAAAATTCAGCAGCATGCAAGGAAGCAAAGAGGTTTTTTGCCTGCTTTTCATGCACTGGATAATTATATGTTGATTACCTCCAGCCTAAGACAAGGAGAAATGGTTTTCAACCAAAAGATAAAATATTTAGATGGGATTTTGGGCAGGGATTGTTCCTGGTAGGGTGGGGATGGAATTCCCAGAGCAGCTGTGGCTGTCCCTGGATCCCTGGCAGTGCCCAAGGCCAGGCTGGACATTGGGGCTGGAGCAGCTGGGACAGGGGAAGGTGTCCCTGCCATGGCTGGGGTGACATTGGATGAGTTTTGAGGTCCCTTCCAACCCAAACCATTCTGTGATTCTCTTATGGTGTCTCAAAGTTTTCTTTTGGAGAACTCTTTTGGAGAGATTTACTGCAGGGCTTTTGTCTCTCTAGTTCACTCTTGTTAAAAGCAATCCCCACCTCACCTGATCCTGTCCAACACCAGAACATGGATGAACATGCCCTGGCCTGAGTGTACTTCCAACAAAAGAAAGATGATTCTGAGAGGTTTGATAATGCCCAGGAGATAAAGCAAAAAAGTCTGACCCTGTCACTTAATTAACCTTTTTTTTTTTGAGATCCCACTTGTAAAGTTGCCAAGTTTTCCTCTTGGCTATTGTGGCATTCCCATATGTCTCCAGGTTCTGTGGGTTTGGGTTTCTGCAGTTGCAGTGTGCTGTTCTGGGGACTGCCTGGGCCAAGGCACTGCCTTCTCCTCCTGTCATCAGCAGGAGACAAATTTAAGGGATAGGATCACACAGCTTCATCTTTTCCATGCTGCAGTCTAGTCTTAAGCCTGCTGGCAAAACTTTTACCCTGCTGAATTCCTTGGTGATGAGTGTTATTTCTTTGACTGATGTGCGCAGGCAGGGGAACATTTCTACATCACTGCCCAAACTTCCTAAAACATACTTAAATAATTTACATAAAATCCAAATCTGCGTGTGAAATATCCTCATGAGTCAAGGGTTTATTCACTGTGAATCCATTCCGTGAGTGGGAGGAAACCTAAACTGTCTTGGATAAAATGGCCTTTATAAAATATAGATCAATTTCCTAATATTTCTGTCAGATGCTTCTCATTATGGGGGTTTTTTTTTCCCCTCTTCTTTCTTATTTCAGTCTAAAATTGCCTCAGCAACCCCTTGCTAGCACTGCTTCACATGGATGTTAGCACTAAATCAGGAGAGTTTCTCCTGTGTCTGTCTCATTAAATATTATCTCTCTGATTTGCCAGTGTGGATTATAACAGGGACATTAAAAAGGCATGTATCTGTAATTGTTTTTTAATGCCACTGCTATTTATAGGTGATTTGAGTTTCAAAGTAACATGGAAAGTCATGTAAAAACATAAAGCTCTTGGTGATAAGGGAGTGCCAAGGAAAATCGATCACACATGAAGTTAATTAATTCAAGCAGTGTTAGGATCCTGGAATGAAGATTTCTGTGTGCAGTGTTGTGGTTGTGCCAGTCAAACTCAGGGCTCTACTAAATTCTGCAGCCTCAGAAGCACTAAAAACCCATTCCTTTTCTAGTTCTGTATGAGCATTATTAACAAGAGTCATGGCAGTTCCAGGTATAGCCTGATCCATGAATAATAGAAACAAAAAAAAAATTAATTCAGTTCTGTGTGGAAATACAAGCCTGCATTTATCCAGCAATCCTGGTTTTCACTTGGGCATGACATTTCCCAGTGCAGAGCAAGCCCAGCTAGCTCAGAAATCTCCTGAAGGGTTTTACATCACTAAAAACTTCCAATACATCACTTCAACCTTGGCTGGGGCAGGGGGGCTCTCCAGAATCCTGTTGAACACATTCCCAAAGGATTTGTTTCTTCACACAGTTACAGAAAATAAAGCAAAGGCTGCCAGGATTTCTCAGGTCAGCAGTAGTAGCATAAAATTGTTTCATTTAAGTGTGAATAAATCTGTGTGATGTAAGAGGATGGGGCACCAGGTGCATATATTTCATATAGAAACAGAGAAATGTAAGTATAAAATAAAATTCTGAAGGGATTTTTTTGTGTCCAGCTTGCCCAAGTGCTTTAGAGAAGGCTGATTTTCAGGGAATGGTTACCCAAGGCTCTGTAGCTGTCTCTGAATTAACAATTAATTTTTTAAGACTAAGTTTAATGTATGTTTTTAAGTTTAATGTATGTGAAAATGCATATAATACTCCAAAGTATATATATGCATATATTTGTGTGTGTGCACACGTAATTTCTGCACATTTGACTCACATCTGGATATATGAATAGTTTGCCTATAATCCTGTGGAACTTCATTTTCTGGCAGATGAGTCTATATTAATTCCTAAAACCCTGAGCAACAACAGAATTACTTTGCAGTGTTAGGGGGGAAAACATTACAATAAAAATGAAGCATACTTTTAATTATCTGTAGTCATTTGGATGAAATCTATAATGAGCTTGATAAATGCTGATGCTCTAGGCATCAATTTTTCAAATGACAGTAGAACCAAAAATATCTGGGAAGGCATTGTTAGCTCAGACTGCACAATATTTTTGAGGTCTTGGTTAGTAGGAATAATTAAAATGACTTATGTAAGATAAGTGTCATATCTCTGTCAGCAACTAAATGTTAAATGTTATTATAAACTAATTACTTCCTGGAATTGAAAAGAAAATTATAATTTTGTGTCTTAACCACTAAAAGATGGTGTCTGATCGTTCTCTCACTAAACCAGCATGTCTGCAGTGACTTCACTGCAGCCTCAGAGTGGGTGAGGAGCGAGTTTGGACCAAAAACCTCACTGCAGAGAGGAGTCAGGATCTGCTTCTGATGCTGATCAGTTCCTAAATGAGAGAAAGAAGAAGGAGCTGGTGCTGTGGGGTTTCTCTTTGTGTTTGTGAGTGCAGGCAGGAGGAGGAGGAGGAGGGATGCTGATGGCTCAGCCCTCTGCTGTCCTTGCTGCCCACGTCCATCTGCTCCGTGCTCGGGGTGCAGAGTCCTGGCTCACCTCCCCAAATCCACAGCCTCGGCTCTGGTGCTCCCCTGCAGCCATTTGCTCTTGGATTGATGGGTTTAATTTGCTCATAAAGGGCTCTGACACATGGCAGAGTCAAGGAATTAGATTCAGGGGAAGTGCAGAGCAGAGAGAGAGGTGAAAAAGCAAAGAAAGACGTTAAAAACTAATTTACCCTTACTGATTTCACTGGTTATTCATCCTCTGCTGCCTGAAAAGCAGGAGCACGGAGCCTGACCTGATAGCAGGGGTGATGAGCTGTGTTACCTCCTTTAAAGGTCCCACTGATGCCACATCTTGTGGAGCTGGGCACTGGCAGGTGCCAGCCTCACACCCTGGTGTGGCACCCAGGTGGTCTCAGGCTTGTTGAAGAAAAGCACCGGTGTGGTGCTGTTGCTTTTTGTGCTTTTATGTAGCAAGGAAAATGTTTCTCCTGTTGAATAATAAACCTCAGCATGTAAGAGGTGATGAAAGAAGGGCTTAGGGGGAAAATAATGCAGGGAAAAGGAGAGGCAGTGGAGGGATGATGAAGAAAGATTAAGGCAAAATGCAGGGAATGTAGGAACATAATTAGTGGGTAAGAAAGAGGAAGGAAGGAGGAATATTTCAATCCCCATCCTTTCAGCTGCCTCCACCCTATAAATTCACACATTGCTTGGTAGCTCAGGCCCATGGTTGTGTTTTGAATCACCTCATCCTAATTTTAAGTCATATCTTGAAGCAGAATTAGTTGGAAATGAGCCATAATCTCCTGAGAGTATGGTCTGATGTTATTTGAAATACCCCTCCAGGCTTTCCCAGGACACCAAAGTGCAACATTCCTGAATCTCTTCTGAGTTTGGGGTGTGTTCCCCTGTCCAGGGGCTGAGGGTGGGAGCAGCCCCTGTCTTTGAGGATGTGTTTGTTTAAGAAGTGATTCAAGCACCATGCAGTGACACCTCTGTGCAAGAAATGGTGCTGCTGGCAAAGCCAGAGAGCAGCTGGGGGCTTTTGGGGTGGGAATGGTGTTAGCAGGAGTTGACAGGGGTCCCACACAGCTCTGCTTGCCCAGGTAAGAACAACCCTCACACCCTAGAAAACCCCATGAGCATTCCCAGGCAGCCCCCAAACAAAACCACATGGTGGGAATGTTCTGGCTGCTTTTCTGTCCCACTAAACCTGTGCTGGGCACTGAAATCAAAGCCCTCTCCGCGGGAGCAGCCTCCAGAGCACAGCACACTGTGATTGTGCCCTGAGCACAGAGCTGCAGCCTGCTTGTGCTACCAAATTAATTGATCTTCATGGAACTCATTGCTTTAATTGGGAAGGAAGAGTGGCAGGAGACACTGAGAACACCCCTGTGAGCTTGTGTTTAATCTCAGTTTCCACCCTGCGCTGATCCCTGGCTCATCAAGGATTCAGAGTAGGAGCAGTATTTGGGGGAGATGTAGGATGTTTCTCCTCTTCATGTGTTATATCCTCAGTACTGGCCACTGGTGGAGACAGAATATAGGACTAGGTTGACCTTTGGTTTAACAACCTGCTGTTTATTTTAGGGCTTTTGCACCTACTGAGTTTTAAAGCAGATTTATAGGTTTGGGAATTTAAACACAGATTGAAACACAAAAATCTCCTTACAATCTCTGCCCTCTTCACCCAGCATTTTAAAAGGTTAGTGAGAAGGACAGTGGGGCACAGGGCAAAATGAAGACATATCTCTAGAAGCCCATGATTCTGCAAGTAAAATATGAGCTCAGCCTGCTTAGAACAAATGGTTCGTGCTGGTGGCAAGGAGGAAATTGTGATTTTAGTTAAAAACAAAAATACGATTTCATGTTTCAACAAATAGGCAGAAATGGCAATAAAACTTCTTTAAAATTAAAAATGCAAATGCAAGCCCACAGGCACACACTCCAAAGCAAGAGTAAGGTACAGAGAGGATGTAATTGTTGGTTGTAGTTTAAGGATAAACTTAGGCTCAGTGACTTTTCATTATTATGGGAACTTGGCTTCCTAAAAGTATTGCAGATGCTTGCAATAACCTTTTGTAATCCCTCAGCACTGTTTGCATTTTGTTAGTTCTATTTTAATAAGTTCTGATTTTTCATTGGAGTTGCTTAAATTTCTCTGTTTATAAATTTTCCGTGTTAAGAGCAGTTTTCTTGGATCTTTTAACCAGAATTCCGTAGCAGTCTGAAAATGTTCAGATGCAAGTACAGTCAGACAATTTGCCCAGTGACATCTGTTCAGCAGCATAATTTTACTCAGCTACAAGTGACATATTTAATTAACTGAGACATTTCAAATAGGATTTGACAGCTTTCCAGCCCAGTATCTCCAGACTTACTACTGACTGAAAATATGCCATCCTAGGAGTGTTACAGGGCCTAGGAAGAATTAGTTTCATGAAAGGCAGCACTGGGATGTTGGAAAATAATGCATTAAAAATATCATGTCTGCCATTTGTGATGTGTGTGCCTCTGAGCTTCTGAAACATCTCAGTGATTCTGGGGAGTCTTTCCAGCCTTGGTTTTGTTCAGGGTTTCCTGCATCTACAACTTCAACACTGTATTGGGCAGGCAAGATCAGAATGTCATAAAAAGCTCAGAGATTGTCTGGGAGAAGTTTTAGTGGAAGGATAATACTGGGAAATGTGCTTTTCATCAGCAGCCACATCACTGCCATGTGAGGAGCAGATCCCTGGAAGGGCAGCCAGGAGCTCCAGAGCCGTGTCAGGCTTTGGCCCAGCCCAAGCCAGGCTGGAATTCTCTCTTGCACAGATGGGTCTGGGCTCAGCCTGCAGGGCAGCAGAGCACATTCCTTCTGACAGACACTTCAGGGGTGCAGGAGCTCCGTGGTTATTTCCAGCAGGATGCTTTCACTTCTGGCACCTTGCTTCAGGGTTTCACTGAACACACTTCCATTAGCCCAGGTTGAAACTGCTTAGTGTAACTCGAGCAGTAAAGTCTCCCCAAAGCAGGCAGCCTACAGGCTTGGCCTAAATGTACAGAATTGTATTTTCCCATCAAAAATCCATTAGCCAAAGCACCAGCAGCTCTCCATTGCTGACAACAATTTGTGGCCTGTGTTATTCTGGAGCCTTTCCTGAATTGTTTGTTTTTCATGGCACCCAGCCCAGCTGAACCAGTGACAGGATTTCTGTTAATCCACCACACAGGGAAGCTCAGGGAGCTGATATGAAATATTCCTCACAAGAACAGCTCCAAGAGAGATGCTGCAAGCTCTGGTAACTCAGAATTGGACAGTGAAAAGCAGTCAGGAAGGCTTTGAGGTTAACTTGTGAATGCTGGGAATCCATTTGTGAGTTTGGTTTTTGGGATGTGTGAGATTGATCAGCTCCAGCCAAAGTCCATGGACGTGCTGCCATTCCCTCTCCTGCTGGAGAAGTTCTGCTGTGTCTCTTGTGGAGACAGAGTGAACCTTGCTGGTCTTCCTTTGATTCCCCCACACGTGCCCTGTGTGTTGTTTCTTCCCTCAAAGCCCCTCTGAGGTTTAGGGTCACCCAAACCCATCCCATTAGCGTACCCTGGACATCCAGACCGATTTTAAGCCATTTTAGGGAAATAACTTCTTTTTTTACCCACATACTTTGTTGGAAAACGTGTTATTTATCTTCTTTACGCTTTCCCCACCACACTGGTTAGCAGCAGTGTCTTCATTAACGTTTTGGAATTAGAGTGATAAATAAATGCTACAGTTTTGTCATGTAAATGGTGACATAAATGTGACAGTGAGCGATGGAAGCGGGGCGTGCATCGAGAGCCCAGAACAGCACAGGAGCTGGATTTCATTTCAGTCTTTGCCTATTGCAGTTTGGGGAGGTGAAGCTCGTGGATTATTTGCCCAGCAGTCAGGAAAGAAGAAGAAAGCTCTGGATCAGTGGGTGATTGCCAGCCTGGGAGCTGCGTTTCTCCCTCAGCTGTTTGGATTTGTTGGCTTAGACCAACAAATTGGGTTTTCTGCTTGCTGCTGCCACATGCAGTGAGGAGTCACGAACACAGGGGGCTTGGAGGCTTTAAAAGGTGCATTTTCCCCTCTTCTCCCCTGTTCCCAGCAGGACAGAGAGCAGCTGAGGATGGCAGTGCCTGTTCCCACATGCTGTCCATGGTTTTCACCTGTAGCACGTGTTTGTCAGAATTGCTTCTCAGTGTGCCAGGCACTATTCCACTCATTCCAGGGGATATATTTTAACATGGATTCCTGTAGGCACAGGATTATATGAATTTCTGCATCAAAAGGACTGGGTGCAAGCACAAAGACATATTTTCCAAATCTAATGTATGATCTCCTCAAATTGTCTATCTCCAGAGCATGTGAAATAAGCTGCAGGCTACTACCATAGAGTTACTATTGAAACCTGGGATGCTTGGTTGGTTTCCCAGCTATTATAGTTTTATTTTACTCCCCTCTTTTCCTCTGAATTGTTGTGCTAATTAAGCTCACGAATTTCAATCTCTCAGGTTCTTCAATTATGACATTGCAGCCCCTCTGTGGCAGTACACTGGAGTGTGGCAGATAGGATATTATGAAGTGGAGACATTCAATGGGAAAATGTCCAAAAGCAGTTCAAATCACTTAAGATAATTAAACAAGGGGAAAGAATGTGGCGTGTTTAAAGAATATGAGATGGTTTTGTGAATAGAATGGTGTTAGGTCCCTGTGCATGGGAAACTCATTACCCATGCTGAACTCATTTTTCACATTGTAATGAGAAAGAAGAATTGAAAAACACCTCTGTGAACATCACCTTTGTGAGTGCTTGCACTGAGACCACCACAGCAGAGGCAGCAGGTTTAATAGACTTGTTTATTCCTCTGGATGTACCTGAGGAAAAAATGCAGCAATTGAAGAAATAACAACTAATTTCAGTGTAAAGGTCAAAATGACCTGAATTGAGATGCTTAAGAATTAATGGAGTAGGCTGGTGTCAGCAAGCAGAATAAATGACATTTTTTATAACTGCCTGTTCACTATCCTGTTTCAGTCTCCTCACCTCCCCCAGATGCAGGAAAGGTTTCAAATGCATCGCCAGAGGCGTTTTAATAAGAGTTTGTATAACAGAGCGAGGCAGTGCTTGAATGAGGGAGAAAACAGGCACTGGATCATTGGGAAGGACAAAGAAGAGTAAAAAGTCTGAGTAAAAGCCAGGGGTGTGTGTGAGCTGCAGGCAGCACACCTGAGGGGAAGGGAGGAGCAGTCACACCTGAGCCAGCCCTGCACCACCTCTGCCTGGCCATGGGCACAGCCCCTGACTGCCATCCTTCACAAAGACATAAAAATATTCCATGTTCTTCCTGAAACAGCAGTTCCTAAAGTAGAGTGACTACACAGAGCTGTGAATCAAAGCCAAGGGGGAGCAGAAAATCAGCTTTCAGAGCACACAAAGTGTTGTGTTCCTCTCCAGAGCTCAGTAGGGCACAGCACCTTCTCTCCACTACTGAGAAACCAGGTAACCTGTGATGTTGAACCCCAGGGTCTGCTCCTGCTGAGATGGTGCTGAGATTTTTCCTGAGTAGCACTGACATGAAAAGTGCACAGTTCTTGTCCTTTTTTACAGCCTGATACTCCGTGCTTGCCGCCTGGATGGCTGAAGGACAATTTGATAATAATCTGCACCTATGTGAATGACAGATGAACCAAGAAGGAAAGCAATTGTCTCAGCTGGTGAAAGAAATGGGCTAGGAAGAACTGGAAAGAGCTGGATTTTGGGAAATGCATCATGACAGTAACATCTGTTGGAATGCAGAGTAATCTCCCCTGGAAAGTGGTGGGATCAGCATTGCTCCTGACATTTGCAGCTCGGTGAGGCAGAACCTGGTTTGATCTATGGCACTCTTGGCTTCCAGCAGGCCCTCTGTATGATCCACTGGATTTTTTTCCATCTCTGACTCCTGTGACTGTCTGTCTGACTCTCCCAGGGTGATGAAATATCATTATAACCTTTTGAAATAATATATCGGTGCCTGGAGAGCAGAGACTGATTTTCTCATTTGCAAGTGGGAGGCAGTGTGTTAAATTACTGTTCCTGTCATTAAATGGATTGAGGAAAAAAAATCTGATGTGCTTGAACCAGGACACTTTTCCCCTCCCCAAACAAACCACCTCAAATTTCACCTTGTGGGGGTCCAGGAAGGTGAGGATTAGAAGTTTAAATAACATTCATCATATTCTCTGAGGCTTAGGTTACTTGCTTGACACCTGAAAATGTTTCAGCAAGTCTGACATGGAAGCTTTCTGCTGACTTACAGAGGATGAGGGAGCCTGTGCTGTGTCTGTCAGAAATCAGGAGGCATAAAATTTATCTTTCTGGGCTGTGGAAGCTTCTACTTGTTCATTTGGCTCTGGGAAATTTGATCCTGAGCAAGTGGAAGGTGTCAGTGCCCATGGCAGGGGATGGAACTGGATGGGTTTTACACTCCCTTCCTTCCCAAACCATCCTGTGATTCTGTGAAATGTGAAAAAATCACTGTGCTGATAAACACAGTGACAAAATTTGTTACTAACTGTGCTCAAGAATTGCACCTTTGGAGCATTAGTGAGAAAGTGGTAGTGTTGTTTCAGCTGATTTTTTAAAATCACATCAAGCAGCTGATGCAGTTCGCCACAGCATTTGTTTCTGTCTCTTCATGTAGGGCAGAGTATTGATAATCATCTGGTTCTGCTGAGCATTGTAGCTGGCAACATTTGAAACTCCAGACATGGTGATGAATTGCTCTATGATACATTAATGTTATTTTGATCCCTGCTCTTTCAGAATTACATTGATCCAATTAGGTTAAGTAGCTTGCCATCTAAATTAATTTACTTTCCTCTATTAATCTCCTTTACTCTGGGTCAAAACCAAAAATGTAAATCAATCCATTATATTGCATATCTTTGAGGGGTGGGAGAGTAATTAAATTACCTAATAGATACATGTGCTGGATTGATTGTTTGGTATGTTGAACATTATTGCCATAATTGGAAAGTGCACGCTCAGTGGTGGAATTTGAGTGCTTGTTACACTTAATTTTCATAACCTGACAAGAAATGCCTTGCTGTCCCTGGGTACCAGCCCTGCATACCCAGCTACACAGCTTTTAGGATATTGGACATTTTGCAAGTGAGGATAAAAGCTCCTTCCTCTGCCAGGAACTGTTGGACTCCCTGGCAGTGCCTCAGAGGTCCTGACCCTCTGCAGTGTCAGAAAACCCTTCCCTGGCTCATTCTCAGGCTGGCACCAGCACGGGTGTGGCAGCAGAGCAGATGTCTCAGCACTGATGTCTGAGTTACCAAGCTGCAGGAGGGTTACTCAGGCTCCTGAAAAGCTGTCTTCTTTTCCCAGTGGCATGTGAAATTTCCATGGTTTGATATCACGGAATCACAGAATGATTTGGGCTTGAAGAGACCAAAAATCACCCAGTGCCACCCCAGCCATGGCAGGGACACCTTCCCCTGTCCCAGCTGCTCCAGCCCCAATGTCCAGCCTGGCCTTGGGCACTGCCAGGGATCCAGGGGCAGCCCCAGCTCTGTGTTCCACACTGGGGCATTATTTTGCTTTCCTTAGGTTAGTCCAACAGTGGGATTCCATCATCCTGGAGCTCTTACCAGTCTTTTACAGCTCACACTAAGAATTCTTACTTTCAGCCAGTATTTTCAGGATCTGCATCAAACTTTCATCCTTTGTCCAGCAGGGACATTGCTGACACCAAGAATTTGTTTACCTGCTACGTTTCCTCACTTTAGTGGGAAGAACTTTCCATGGAAGACTCAAGCATAAATAAAGCTCTGATGTGAGGGAATGACATCCAATCCGGTGGCTGAAAACTGAATGTTGGCACAGTTAAAATAAATACAAAGTGCAGTGGTTTTAGGTTGGGCTTAGTTAAAATCCTGCCTGGTTTCTGATAGCTCCATCTTCGTGGGAAATCGAGGCAAGGGCTCTTTTCAGTAGGAAAATGGATCTGGTTCTTTCCCTGTCATTGTAGCAGAAGATAAATTCGGGTCAAATGACCCCTGTAAATGGGGCAGGGCAGGCTGGTGATCACAAATCCCTTTTGGTGTTCAAACCTACGGATCTATGAAGTATTTTCTAAATCTGTGCCTTAGAGCAGAATGAACAGCAGCAGAAAGGTCACCTTTATCATCACTGCTGTCAAACACCTTGGAAAGAGCAGAGCACAAAGCAAGTGTTGCTCAATCACTTTGCCCTTCTGCTACATCTGTTACCTTTACCTGTACTTTGTCCCATTAAATGAAACTCACTCCCCTGTCCTGGATGAAATCCCATGTCCAAAAACTGCACAGCGAAACTCTGTTGGCTTCAGCGATGGGATCTTGCCTTTACAAAGGCAATTAATACCTGATAAGTGCAGAACTAAGCAGTGTTAGATAAATAATGATAATTATGAAAGCAGCTGCTCTTTGTGATGGTGAGACAGTAGGAAACAGAGAGGGACTTTTTGCAAGGGGGTGTAGTGACAGGACAAGGAGAGAGGCTCCAAACTGACACTGAGTGGGTTTAGATGGGATTTTGGGCAGGGATTGTTCCTGGCAGGGTGGGCAGGCCCTGGCACAGGTGCCCAGAGCAGCTGGGGCTGCCCCTGGATCCCCGGCAGTGCCCAGGGGATGTTGGATGGAGCTCTGAGCAGGCTGGCATAGGGGAAGGTGTCCCTGTCATGGCAGGGGCTGGAAATGGAAGATCTCAAAGGTCTCTTCCAACCCAAACCATTCCATGATTGCTGGGTACAGCCCACTTTGTTCCTGCCTTTGTGGAGGCTGCAGGCACCAGGGCTGAGATCACCACTGTAGTCAAGTCTGAGGCACCACGGGTGGGTGTAATTTATTATTGTGTACCTAAATCAACCTGAGATCTTTGATCAAGGCCTGCTGTGGGTGTGGTGGTTGCCAGAGATCCAGTTCCTACAAACCCACCAGATGCTGCAGTGTTTCAACATTCCATATCTGTTAATATGCTAATATATCCCTCAACCTGAAAAATTTAAAAGTTAAATGTGAGAAACTCTGCTTGAATGCTCAGTGTAATGTGTTGGGGCTTCATTTTTTGCCTTGCCACTTCCTTCTTTTCTTTTTTTTCCTTTTCTTGTTTTTGGTCTTGTTTCATTTTTTTTTTTTTCATATCTCAAGACAGAGGATTTTAAGCTGGGTTTTCTCCCTAATAAGTGTTTGTAGAGTTCCTAGCACAACCAGATCCTGATGGAGCCACTGGATATTAATGTGATGCAAATTAATCAGTAATGAATATTAAATGTGTGTTTATGCTCTAGTTCCAATGTTTATACAAATATAAGAAATGTGCACCATGACTGTGTAATGGTTCCCACCACAATATTTGCAGGGGTGCAGCATTAACCAGCTTTAAATAAAAGAAAGGGCCTGGTTTGTTTGAGTGAACAACTCAAGGGAGAAACACCTCTTGGAAGTGGAACAGATTGAACACTGTGAATTGCAGAGCCAGGGACTTTCAGTGCTCTGCACTCTCCAGTTTTCTGAAGGTGATGGTGGCATTTACCTCCTGGCTCCTTCTGTATTGTGCTTTTGCAGGTCACCAGAAATTCTGTCCAAACTCAAGGATGTTTGTGATGAGGAGCACAACTCCAGACCTACGTTAGGAGTAAATGTGAATGAGTGCTTCTCCTTCTGCCTTGGTTAGAAATGCTCTTTATGTAGGGAGGTGAAGACACATCAATAGCAAGACTTCCCTTTTTTTATTAAAAAAAAAAAAGGCAGATGCAGTTTTCCCTCTTCCATGAGTTCCCTACAAAAGGAGAAATTTTTGTGGTTATCACTCAAGTGCCGCTCCCTGGAGATTCCTGGAAAATGACAACTGCAAATCCAAATTTTTTATCTCATTGCCAGAGGCAGGAGGGGAAGTGTGGAGAGAATGGGAACAAACTGCCTCATCCCAGACATGATCTTGCATAGTCTCCTGTGAAATCGTTACATTTCCATTTGTGAATATCATTTCAGATGACCAGGATAAATCCAGTGCTGTAAATTCGGTGATGTTCATGCAGTGTTTTCCCTGGAGTGTCAATAGGAGGAGTTTGTTTCACTCACCATGTGCTAAATTAGTCTTTGGGTGGTCACTTGCTGATGAATTCAACAGATTAGATGGGAAAATAAGGAACACGGGGAAAACATTTTCCTTTTCAACAAACCACCATTACTTAACAATACTCTAAACCCCAGATTTCCCATTTAACCTAAAATGTGTTGAAAATTACATGGAATATTCAACTCTGAAATGTACTGGCACAGAGTCCTCATTTGGAAGAGAAAACAGTCTGGGAACTTGTAGCCTATTCACAATTACCACAGGGAGTGTCCGTGTCCTGCAGCTTCAATATTTGGAGTTCTATTTTCCCTTATTCCCCGTAGTCATCGAATCCTTAAAGCCTGGCTTTGATCCTTATCTCAAACAGAACTGCTAAAGGATAAATTCAAGGTGAGGTGGCCTCAATATTCCGTGTGCTCTGTTTTTTCCAGGGGCCTGCTGGCCAGAGGATTCACAGAGACCCATTATTTGCGGGACGGCGCTGACGTGGTTCTCACACGCAATCACACGGTAAGGTTGGGGTGTCGTGGGTCGAGATGATGCTTCATCCTTAAAATCCAAAGTGTTCTCTGCCAGGATCTGAGCCCTGGCAGGAAACAGCTCAATGTGTGATCTTTTTTTTACTGTTGCCTTCAGTGTCTTTGTCACTGCTCTGATCCTACGCACAAATTTTTAGAGGCAGACTTTAAAGGCGAGCTCTGGGGTTTGAACCAGGTGACTTTTAAAATTTGTGAGGTTTTTTTTTTCAGCTTCTTGGAAATAGACCCATTAAAATGTTATAATTATGGCAGTTAAGACTGATTAGTTAGGGAGAAAAGCCCTGGTTCTCTTTGGGGGGAAAAAAACCTAAGTATCTGATTTCCAGAGTGCAAAAGTTCATGTCAGAGGTTGGAAGGCTTGGGTGTCTTTCCTCACTGGGGAAGTCATGGGTGGAGTTTGGAAGAGGGTGTTGGCTTGGTTTATTTTTAAATCCAGGCCATAAGTGTGTTGTGGATGTACTTTATACTTGTATTTGTGTGTATGTATGTGTATGTTTATGTACATGTATAAATACAGATATATACAAAATATGGCTTGTTAAAAGCAGCAGTTAAAACCTGCTTTTTACAAATAAGAACCCCTTAAGGCAGGAATGTTTTTGTCCTCTGACAGCATGAATGCCTTAATTAGAAATAATGCAGCAAGCCATTTTAATTACAAAGCTTATCTTTTATCTGCCTAAGTCCCATAAAGTACTTGTTACGTTATGGTATTTACTTACTGACACTGTCAGCAGAGACACCGTGCTTTGTGTTCCCATCCATAATGGGCTTTGCTGGGATCAGGGGAAGGAATTATTTCTCTGCATAACATCTTATTTCTGAAAAAGCACCTTCATTATAGCTGCAGACACCCCAAGTAAAGCAATCATTTTGAAAGCTTTCAGCGCTTTCATTTTGCTGGGTGCTCATATCTCCTTCAAAATCAGCTCAGGAGAAAATAGCCATTTGTTTTAGGAGCAGGAAGACTCCTGAAGGAAGTAAAAGGAAATAAATGAAGCACATGAGTCTTTTAGAGATTTACCTGAGTTAACAGGAGTATGTGTACAGGTAATGACAGGTTTTCCTTGCTAAAATACAATATCTGTTTGCATAATGGCAAAGTAAGTCATGATTAATAATGACAGTGCATTTTGCTGCCTGAAAAAGAGAAAGATCAGTGAATTCATTTTTCATTATATGTTGCAGTATGGTTGAGAAAAGATAAGTCCCTGATTTTATTTTTGTATCTCTTCTTCACTGAGGACATCGATACAGTCTGGAGTAGAAACTAAATCCGATTTTCCATTGAAAAGTTGCTTAGCCAAATTCTGCTTGGAGGTCAAAGCAAGGCAGGTTTGTGGAGCTGTCACTTGGGCAGTTCTCTAGCACAAGAGTCAGTGGCAAGGTTATTTTTTAGTTTATAGCACCTGGAAAATTGTCAAAAGCTGCTATTTATGAAATGATCTCAAGCAAGGGTAGAGTACTGTTTTAAGTATGATGGATCAGCCTTGATAATTACTTGTTTTTAAGGGGTCACCCATTTTATATACTAGTTTACAGGAATAAAAAGATGTGATAGCAGAAAAAACCCCTACAATTCAGTGGAGTTACTGAGCTAGAAATCAATTTTCTCCCAGTCCCGTTGCAGGCCATGCTCTGATAAGTTTACATTTTCGATATTGAACTTTGGCATCACATAGCTGGATCTCAGAGAAATTGTGAAATGGGCCACAACCAGGAGCTCAGAGTTAATAAAATGACAAGTTGTATGTGGAGAGGGAAAGAAATCAGGCCCTTTGCCATAATTCACTCTTAGATAAAGACAGCTGGACCTCAGCAGCAGCTGTGTGGGGCGAGATATTGGCTGCCCTCCTCCTTCACTGCGCCTGTGCTCAGCTCTGGTGAAGCTCAAACACAAAAATTTCTTTCTCAGGAGCTCTGAGCTTCACCTCTGCCTCATGCTTGCTTTAAGCAATCTGAATAAACCTATTTTATTTTTGGTTTTAGCATATTCAGTGCTGGAGTGGGGGGAGGCATTTGTTTTTCTTCTATCGATTGGGTGCGTGGAACTGATAACTGAAATAAAGTGAAACAGTGCACCCACACCAAAAGTTTGACATCCATAGCAATTGTGAGTGAATTGACCCCCAAAAAATTCAATTTATGACCCCCTCCCTTCTATTGTGGCTTTATCTTTGCAGATGTGTTACTGACTCTTTATGAGGATTGATGATAAAAATGCCCAAGAGTAAAACTCTCACCCTGTTTCTGTCATTTCTTCCACTGAGATTTGTATTTAGAAAGTCAGAGCTGGCTGTTCTGTGTTCACTTCCAAACATCTTTCCTGGCATAAACTTATTTGCAGAAAATTCCTGTCCAAATTTTTCCATCTTGCCCAGACTGTTGCTTTCTTCCCCAAAATCAAGGTGATTTTTAGAAGTTTGCAATGTGAGGATTTAAGAATGAAAACCATGCCCCAGGCTGGAAAGGTTAATTAATGCACTAATGAACCAAGCCATAGAATTGTGAGATGACTTTTGGGTTGCAGCAGTGATAACTTCCCTGGCACTGATCAGACAGGAACCCTTTAGAGCAGAGTTTTTGGTTGCCAGGTGGAATTCAAGGGCCACAAGAAAAGAAACACTGGTTGTGACCCAATCCTTGCTTTCCAGCCAGTGCCATCATTGGGAATGCAATATAACCTTTACTCAACAAAGAAATTAGCCTTGATTCCAGACAGATATGTGGATGTGCTTAGAAACTTTCTCTGTGTGCTTGACAAGAAGTGGATTATTAAAGAAATATAATAACCTAGCCACAAAATTAAGTTTGACTGTTGTCTCTCAAAATAGAAGACCTCCTTTATTCTTAGTTGTTTATAATAACATGCAGCAACTTGGTTGGGTATTTCAATAAAAAATTTCCTTTCCAACCTGTTTTACTTCCTCATTTGCTTTGTGATTTTTTTTTCTAGTTATAAGGTTGGCATTGCCTTTGTTGTACTTCTCTTTTTACATACCTACTTCCTCTAGGGATACAAAGATTTAAATGCCCTTAAATAAAAAGAGAGGTCTCTATAGAAAGCAGTAAAATGCAGCAGCTGATTTGTTCATCTGATTAATTTTATAAAATATTTGATGTTGTAACTTTAAATAAATAACACAGAAAAAGGGGGTCAGCCATACAAATTTAAGAAATAAGACCACAAATCCAAACAAAAAGCCTCCTATAACCTTTTGGGGTTTAGGAAGCACCCAAGGTTTCCATTTAGGAGCTGTTTGGCCTGTTAGACCCAGGGAATATTTGGTGGGACTGGAAAGGTGCTGTCAGTGCGATTCTGAATGCTGTGGCCTGAAACTGATAATCACCTTGAAATAAAAAGGCTGGAAATGCAGGAGCAAAGAGCATTTGTAAGCACTGAAATGTTTTCTCTTCCTGCACAGGGTCACTGCTATTACCATGGCCAGGTCCAGGGGTACCCCGAGTCCTCCGTCAGCCTCAGCACCTGCTCGGGACTCAGGTGAGCCAAGATTTCAGCAGCATTCCAGCTCCTGAGGGCTTGCTTTGACTTTTAATGAATGAATCAATACTGGGGAAGGGGTTGGAGCTCCAGGAGGGGCTGAGGGAGCTGGGAAGGGGCTCAGGCTGGAGCAAAGGAGGCTCAGGGGAAATTTCTGGCTCTGCACAAGTCCCTGGCAGGAGGGGACAGCCGGGGGGATTTGGGATCTGCTCCCAGGGAACAGGGACAGGAGGAGAGGGAACGGGCTCAGGGGAGGCTCAGGGTGGATATTTGGAGCAATTTCCTCATGGAAAGGTTTTTCCAGCCCTGGCACAGCTGCCCAGGGCAGTTTGGAGTCCCCATCCCTGGAGGGATTAAAAGCCCTGTGGAGGTGACACTTGGGGACACAGGGCAGTGCTGGCCTTGGCAGTGCTGGGGGATGGTTGGACTCAGTGACCTTCTCCAACAGAAATGATTCCATGATTCTATCTCTTTTTCAAAGGTTGGATGAATCCCTACAAATCATTTTCCCTCTAGTTGCTCTGAGGAGCAAAAACAAGGAATAGGTAACACAATTTGGGGGCTTTTCCAAGAGCCATCCCTTCTCTCCTGCTGCCCATTTCTTGGCACATTTTCATTACTGGCAGTGCCCAGTGGCTTTCCAGGCCTCTCTGTCCTCAAAACTCTTTCACCAGTGCTGCCAGCTCTGCTTTCCCAGCTGTGGAATCACAAATTTCCACAAATCACAAATCCAGCAGCCTCATCATTAGGAGAGTAGAAATCAGAGAATGGAAGATTCTATGATACAGAGAATGTGCATGGTTGTGGAGCTCAGAAATTGTGTTTATGGCAGGTAAGATGCTCAGCTTTTGGGTTTTAGCTGCTTGTTAACAGCAGAGTTGCAGATTCCCATGCTGAAAACCAAATCTCTTGGAGTTTGACAAAGGAATGGGATGACAACATTTCAAGTATGCAATGGGCACAGTTCAGGAAACAATTATCTTTCTTACTTGGACAATCAGAGACTGGTATTTACTCACAGAGCTGTTCCAAATCACAGTAATTAACTGTAAATTGGCTCTAGCGTTCTCCCTGGAAAACCCAGTTTTCCTGTCAGATTTCCAGCTGTCTCAGCCTTTTCTGGGTTTAATTTATCCACAAACAGCTGGAATCTTTTCCCCTTGATTTTGCATTTTGTGCAATAGTGGCATTGTCAAAGCTTTTGCAAAGGAGCTCTGGGACAGAGAGCAACAGAGAGAGCAGACTTTGATCCCAGGACCCCTCTCCCTCTGAGAATAACCCATTTGCTGTAGGGGATGGGATTCCTTTGCCTCATTCCCACACAGAAAGGGGCTTTATGGGTGCTTCAATCTTCCAAAAGTTTCATAAACCCTTTGCATGAACAGTCAGCATTTATCTGTCATTATTGTTGTAAAATATATCCAGAATTTAAAACTGTTTGTAAAAATCTAACGCTGAGCTCTCAGTATTTTAGTTAAAGGATCAGAGTGCTGCAAGCTCCACAGGGAAAATTTGTACCTCGTGGGACAGGGACTGCATTGATGTCCTTGTTCCAGAACTACCTAGAAATTAATCACTCTCAGGAGAAAATATCCTTCTCTAGAAGTCTTTTCTTTCTTCTCCAAAGTGCTCTCTGTACAATTGAGTTGTTGCCCACTTTCAGGTGGTTCAGGTATATCAAGACAGGAGATGCTGGCAGGGACATTTTCCTGACACTGTTGCAGACAAGTCCCCAAAATGCAAGCTGCCAGGATTAGGCTCCTTCTCTGCAGGGAAAGCAGAGCAGCAACTTTTTCAGTACAAAATTGCAGAAATTTCCTTTGCAGTGCATCTTCTGTTCTAGCAGGAGATCAGATGAGGATAAATCTCAGTTTCTGTGCCTGTTTCAGTGCTGAGCTTGGTAAACAGTGTCTGGTGATAAGAGTTCTGTTGATTCACTCCACCAAACCTGTTTCACAGCCCAACAACCACCAGCAGCAACTCCCAGACACCAATAACTCCCAGATGTTGCCTGTGCTTGATCACAGGAACACAGAATGGTTTGGGTTGGAATGGACCTGAAAGTTCATCCAGTTCCACCCCCTGCCATGGGCAGGGACATCTTCCACCAGAGCAGGCTGCTGCAAACAAAGGACAGCCTAAAAGAATTTCATGGCTAACTTTGCTAGCTTGAAGGAATAGATATGGACAGGACAGGACAGGACAGGACCATGTACGTGCCACCAGCTTGCTGGAGCAGGGACTCTTGTTTTTCCACAGTGTGATAAAGACTCCAAGCTGCAGGAGCAGAGACATAAAGCTGTGTGGCCATGGAGCCCCAGGTGGGGACAGCCTGGATCAGCCCTTTCACTTGCAGCAGCTGTTGGAAGCGAGGCCAGGTCTCATTTTCAGGGTCTGTTCCTGGCCTTGTGACAGGTTCTAAGTGAATCAGACAAATCTCTCTGTCTCAGTTTCTCCATCTGTGAAATCCATTTAATGATTCTTACCTACCTCACACAGCTGGGAGGTTCAAGTGCCTGAAAAACATCTAATGAAAGGAAGTGCACGCTGTCAGCCCTCCGAAATCCTGGAGAAACAATCTCTTCCCCCTCCCAGCAGACAGGCACCTTGGGCATTGTTCCAGGTGTGGATAGGTAGGGGCTGTGCATTTTCCCCCAGATCAGCAGAGTTCATTAAAAGATATTAAACTGCTCATAAAGAATAGGTTCCACACTGCAGTGTGCTCTGAAGCCTGAGTGCTCAGCAGCAGTCAGAGAAGCAGAGGGGATCATAGGAATTACTGAGACAGAAATAGAGGATAAAACAAGAACCCTCATTACCACTTTATAAATCCACAGAGCGCTCACGTCTTGAGTTCTGAATGCAGTTCTTGTTTTCCCCTCCCCTGCTCCATCTCAGAAGAAGAAGAAGAAGCATTATATCCAGAAAAGGTACAGAGAAGGACAAAAATTGTGATCAAAGGTATGGAGCAGCTTTTATCCGAGGAGAGAAAATAGACCAGGATTTGTCACTTTTGAAAGGAGATGACGGAGAAAAGGAGCAGGATGAAACAAGGTTGAATGTCACGCTGGAGAGGGGACAATTACTGAATATTCTTCATAACCTCAAAATTAGGAGACATCAACCAAAACTTTAGAGCAAAGGAAAGTATTTTTTTTATTCACATAACGAAGCGCTGGAGCTGTCACAGGTGGGTGTCAGTGAGAGAAGTATCAATGGATTCCAAAAAGATGTGATAATTTGGGAAGGGGAGCTCAGGGAGCCTCTGCAGGGCTGTCAAACCCTGAGATGTCCCTGAGACTGCTGCTCTCAGAGCTGCTTGTTCTGGTTCTTGTCTCTCAGCCCTGAGCTCCTGCTGTTGGCCAAGGCCAGAGGGAAGGTGCAGAGCTGGAGGAACCTTGCTCTGACCTCCCCCAACCATCAAGGTCTTCCCTCCACGAGGCTGAGCAGTTGAGATGTGTTTTTAGCTCCTGAACATGATGTGATGGTTCTGTGGTGAGGAAGGATTGTGTGAAATCTGAAAACCAATGTTTGTCTGGTTCATCAGGCAGAGAGGTGAGAGATGAAGAGGAGAGAGGAGGAGGCTCAGCTGTCTCAAACACACATTTTTCAGCTCTCTTACATCCTCACACACATAACATTCGAGCTCCTCGCCTCACCTAGGAGCACAATGGCAGAAATAGTGACACTGAGGCTGAGAGCTGCCTAAAGTGCAGGCTAGAGGAGAATACAATCATGCCTTAATCTGTATCCTGCTGGCTCCTCTGAGAAGGAGGAGCTGAGTGGCAGAGAGGGCTCGGGAAATGCTGAGAGCAGGAAAGGGAACAATGGCTAATCAGGATTTCTGTCTGTCTGTCTGGATCAGAAAGCCAATTAGACTGTCAGAGCTTGTGGGAAGGTGAAGGTACTACAGGGTTGAGCCATTTCCTTCCTGTCCTCAGGAAATACCCTTCTGTTTATCCAGCTTGGGGGCTCTTCAAGTTTTTAGCAAATAATTTTGGCCTGTGGCCACCGCTCACATCTTCTGTGATAAATTTGTTTAGACTTGAATGATTTTTTTTCCCTGATTACTTTCCCTGTGAGTGCTGAATACACCCAGAACTGCAGCCTGGAGAAGGGCACAAACCTCCCTGGTCCAGGGGCTGGCAGAGGACTCTGCCATGGCAATGTGCAGCTACAAAAGCATCTGCAGTGACCTCTTAGATGGGGGGAGCCTGAGAGGTGCTCCCAAAAATTCCTTGGGAGCCTGATAGAAATCACCCAGGAAGCTTTTTTCCTTCTGAAACACCAAAAACGCACTTGAATATCCTCAGATCTTTTACCCAGTTAGTTGTTAATTAACCCAGTCACACATTCAGCAAGTGTTCAGCCTCATCAGCAGCTGAAGGATGTGGTGTGCACAGTGACAGGGATGGGGAGAAGGCCCCAGGTTGGAATAGATGCTCATTTCTACTGGGATTACAGAGTTATGGTACCTGAGGCTGCCAATACCATTTTTCAGATGGTCTGGCTGAACTCCCTGCAGCCCAGACAAAGTCAGCTGAAGAGGGGATTTAAATGTGACACTCCAGACATCAACTGTTTAAAAAAGGAATGGAAGTAGGAAACCAGTGAGAAAAAGAAATGTATATTCCTCATGAGTCCTCAAGCATCATTTCCCCAGAAGAAGAGATTTCATCCAAAGTTAAGTTAGGAGAAAATCCCTGTTGAAAAAAGCACTGGTTTGGATTTGAGCTTTTCCTCCATACTTTCTGAAGAGCTTTTAGTTCATATAAACATCCTGCATGGTTTGTAATTTATCTGACTGGGAAAGTCCAGGAGGATTTTGAGCTCAACATTAAAAACCATTCACTTTCTGAGGTTTCATAGCTTCTGTAGGCTGCCTGTTCCAGGGGAGCAGCTCCTGGCTCAGGGTCACCTCTGTGATCTGAGATGAGCGTCATGTCCAGCCTTTGAGCATGGGGATCACTGCCAGGACAAGGATGGGGATGGTCCCTGCCCAGCTCTTTGAGCCTGTTCCTTCTCCATCCACTCTGCTTCAGGCATTTAGTGGGATGTGCAAGTTTGAGTCTTCCAGTCTCTGCTGCAGAGTGCTATAAAATGTGCTCTCTAAATTGGTACCCATGCCAATGCCTCTTTCCTTCATTTTCCTTTCCTTTCCTTTCCTTTCCTTTCCTTTCCTTTCCTTTCCTTTCCTTTCCTTTCCTTTCCTTTCCTTTCCTTTCCTTTCCTTTCCTTTCC
>NC_031775.1:31479546-31492283 GCF_001522545.3 Parus major | reverse complement strand
CCCTTTCCTCCCCTTTCCCCTTTCCCCTTTCCCCTTTCCTTCCCTCTCTCACCCTCACATGTGACACTTTCTTTGCCAACACAATTATTCCTCAGTACCCAAATGCTGGACATGAAATTGCATTTTCTCCTCCCATTCAAGTAACTCCTTGCAGGAATTGCAGGAACCAAAGTTGCAGCTCGATCTGCATCCACTCTGGACAGGTCTGTCCTGCACTGAGAAAGGATGAAGTGTGTGCTGCAGGAGTCCCTGGCCATAATTCCATTTCAGGGAACACATTTTCAGGCTCATGAGAGGCTCTGGCTGGGACAGAAGCTCTGTGAGTAACGATGTGTCTGTGTGAGAACACCTCCACCTCTCCTGTGAGATGTAAAACCAGTGGTGCTACTGCTCCCACCTCCCTGGGAGATGCTGCCCTTGGTTGATTTGGGTCAGATTTGTTATTTTAATTGAATCCTGCTGTGCAGTGTAGTGGGGTAATGGGATTTCTTGGCTCTCATACTGTACTCTTCATCAATAGATTTTTATTTTTTTTCTGTGGATACTAAAATTTTCTCCATTTTAGAGGTGAGGAGTTGTTGCAAAAAGAGGTGACCAGGGCAGAGGTGGAGACAGGAGCACATTGCCTCCAAACTCCCATTCTCTGTATTTCCCTGTCCTTTAAAGAATGACCAAACCATTTGAAAAACATCTTAATATCAGCTCTATTAGAAAAACAGTCAATAGATCATCCTGCTCATTTATCCCCATAGTATCCATCTGCAACTTATTAAAACAGCCTAAAAGTCAAGTCCTCATTCACCACTTCATTTTTCTTCCTCTTTTGTTTGTTTGCCTGCTTGCTTGCCTGGGAATTTGTTATACAGAGCCCTGGGAATATAGAATGTATAATAAAAATAAATAAAAATTCCCTCTCAGTGCACAGATCATGCCCTGAGACGGTGCCTGAGAGCAGCCCTGAACTCCAGGGCCACAAGGCTCCAATTCTGGCACCTTTTTCACCTAAAACTCCTTGAAATCCATGGAAGAGCTGTGGGGTCAGCCCCTGTCCTCTGAAGGTGTGACATTCATTGTGGAATGAAGGAGCTGGAGGTTTTCAGGTGGCACAGGAGCACTGGGCAGGGACAGACCTGAGGGGAATATTTCGTGTGTGAACATCATTGCCCTCCAATTAATTTCTCACCAAGTCAGGACATCTACATTCCTCTGCCAGTGGTAAGAGAGCTTTTTATTATTATTGCTTAGAAATGAGTATAACTTTGAGCTTCATTAAAACCAAATGTTTAATTGCACTCACGGATCTCAGGTTTATCAATTTACTTAATTTCCCCTGTATAGTGCAGCAGAATAATATATAATAGTTTCATATAGTGCTGTCCCAGCCAAGTTTTGCTTCAGCATCACAATTTCTCAGACAACTATGTGTTGATGGTTTATGTTGGCAGGACCTTTGCTTCTGCTGACAAGTTGGAAAAGAAAAATCCCATTTATATTTTGAGATTTCCTAAAGCCTGTTGATTTATGAAATACGACTGGCCTCGCTTTAGGTTTTGTTTTGGTTTTCCTTTTAAAGAGGAAAAAAAAAATTATATTTGATTTTATCAAAGGTTTAAAAAGTGGAATTATTCCATTAAATTGCCTTTCCCTGATTGAGAGATTCCTGGCAATGTGAAATCACGTGAGTTACATTTTAATTTCTGTTTGAGATGGGGAGAGCTCTCCCATCTCACACAGACATTCCCCACGTGGCTCAGGAGGGAGGACAGGAGGCAAAGCCCCGTGAATTTTCCACATCCAGGGATCTGCAGGGATGTGGATGTGGTTGGTTTGGGGCTGACCCCCAGACACGAGCAGAGACCAAGCCCTGTGCAGAGCTGGAGTCAGATTTAACCCTGGACCACACTGGAGCTGCTTCCATTTGGCCTGGAGCCTGGGAGTTGATGTCTGGACGTGCTCTTGGGATGGATATTTTCCCTCCCTCTCTGCTACCAGTGATGGGGAAGACAGAGGGATAATTTCAGGTAGGGTTGGGGTTGTCTCTTGGCTTTCCTGCCTGCCTCATTTGCAAATCTTTCTGACTTCCCAATGTCTGCAGGGTTGGGACTGAGGAAAACACAGAACTAGACACCTGACTCAAAAACCTGAATAGTTCATATTGCTTTTTTTCCCCTCAAACATTTATAATCCTGGGAATTCTGACAGTCTTTTTTTCTGATAGAAATCCCACAGATCAATCTTAAGGACTTGCTGAAATCTCTTTGGGGTTCTTTGTATAATTTTTGATTGGGGATCTGTAGTTAAATATAACATTTGCCACAATAATATATTGTTTGCCACAGTGGAGAACACTACATTGTTTAACATTAATGGCTCCTGAAAAATAAAAGTTTTGGGAGCATGGGCTGGCTCAGGAGTGTGGGAGAGCCCTGTTGAAGAGGGAGACACAGAAATGGTGGAGGAATAACAGAGGCTTCTTGGAAACACCTGAGGAGACTGGAAAGAACCAGTAGCTATGGATTTATTTTATTTGCCTCAGATTCTCAGTCCTGAATGACTGGTGGGTATTGTTCACACCAAAAAAAATAAAAGAAAGGAACCATAACTCTTGACTTGTTACATTTTTAAGGTGCTGTGCTTGGCACTGCATGATGGGGGAAAAATGCAGTTGTAGGAAAAGAAAATTAGTCAAAAACAGAGAGCTGGCCAAGAAAATTCATATTTGATATTCATTATCTTATTTCAGATGGTCACAAGCCAAGTGCTGATATCCTGTAGGCCGCACTCAAGGGATAAATGTGTGTCTTAAATGAAAAGTCTGGTTTTCTTTATGCTGAATCTGTGGATTTTCCTTGTCCTGGGGTTGCTCCATTGGCAAAGTGAAACTGTCCTTAAAGCCATTCTGTCCCTTGGGATGGGAATCAGGCTGGTATACTCAGGAAAACCCAAATTAATCATTCTGAGATCTGATCATAAAGGAAATGAGGGGTAAAGAAATGGATATTTAGTTCTTTTTAACAAAATAGTTAATTAATTATTTTTTAACAAAATGATTATTTAGTCCCTTTAGACAGAAGTTGGGTACACGAGGGATGCATTGGAAATGTGGCATTGATGTTGCACATTTTGGATATGAACTCTGGAAAACAAGATGCTCACTTTAAAATGTTAAAAATATAAATTAAAATTGAGAAAACTCTACTCAGTATACATCCAAGTGTCTCCCTTTCCAGTGTAAGTAATTAAAGAAAATTGTTCAAGCTTCTAATTTTAAAAGTGAATGTTCTAAGAAGGGCAAATTTAGCATTAAAAATAAACCCCTTCATGCTTTTCTGTTGTTTCTGAGTTGTCAACACAGGGAGCTGCTCAGGCTGGCCCATTTCAAACAGTGACTAATGGACTCCTGCCTCCAAAATTAAATGATTAATTGCACAAGGCACAGACAAGAACCCTTATTTGATTGTGCTGATTACAGGGCTGCTGGTTTTTGGAGTAAAGGGAATATGTTGTCCTAATTTCCTAAATCCTCCAAGGAGTGAGGCAGCTCTGACAATAATTTAGAGCTGTGGGGTGTGAGGCTGCTGAGATCACGGGGTGACCTGCCCGAGGTGTCTCGTGTGTCAGGAGGGTTGTTGGGATCCTGGCTGGAGCTGCAGGGTTGCTGGGATAAATCAGCCCAGCTTTTCCAGCCGTGATCCATCACTCCCAGCTCGCTGGCTGATGGGTGAATGTGTCTTACCTGCTCTGCCAAGGGGACTGAGGAAGCTGCAGATGAATTACCAGACCTTGAGCTGTGGTTCAGGTCAGTAAAAGAGGTTCCTGGGGCTGCTGTTGGACAGATTTTGATATCATGGCTTTCCAGGCTGCTTTTTCCTCCTTGGACAAAGGAGGAAAATGTCTGTTGGCTTGGCTGAACTGGTGTCAGTGGTGCTCTGAAGCAAAATTGTGCAGCCAGCTCGGAATTAATACTTCAGTTAATTTGACCAAAGACTTTGAGTTCCTTCATCATACCTTCCTAATAATAGGATAACTAAGGTAGCTTTTTCCTAATAATTATAATTTTATTTTTAAATCAGTCTTCATTAATCTGCTTTTGGGTCCTTTTTCTCCTATTTTATCCTTCTCTTTTTTTAACTTGATGGAAAATTGTACAGCAACACCGGTCTCACAGTGGTTGTTGTATCTTACCTTTGTCACGGCACAGACAGAAATAAAAAGGGCAGACACTTCTAAAATACCAAAAAGGCACACCAAGAAATTAAAGTTGCTCCATGCCCTTGTCCCAAGTCCCTCTCCAGCTCTCCTGGAGCTTCTCCTCTCCAGGCTGGACCCCCAGCTCTCCCAGCCTGTCACACATTTGGCCTTTTGTCACCTTTGTTTTGCTGTGGCATCTCAGGACGACGGGGCAGGACCCGGCACAAGGACCCTCTTCCTTTCCTCCTGCAGTCTGTAGCTTAAAGAATTCAGCAAGAGAGCTCTCACTGCAAAATCTGTGAGTTCCTCGGGGTGCAGGTGGTATTGCTGTCAAAATTATTACTTTGGGCAGTAAAATGAGCGAAACGGGAATCAACCGTTCCTGTGTCTGAGCTTCGCTCTGCTGCCCTGCTGTGCAATATTTAATAATCCATCCTGACACCACGAGGCCTCTTTGATCTGGCAGGGCCGAGGTTCCCATCAGGGTTTGGTTTAGGAGCTGTAATGCAACTGCAGACTGTAATGAATGCTTTCCCTCTGCACCTTCGCTTCCCAAAGCGTTTCTCCAGGCTCTCGTTCGCTCCCGTTTGCCGCGGCTCCGTCGGCGATGCATCACTGGGAGAGTGGAAAACAAATAAAACACAAATATCATTTTGCTCTGCAGTGCAGCATTTCAGAAGAGACAAATTTCTGTGAGCCATTGGTTCTTTTAAAGTATAGTGTGTGCTGCAATGACAAATGTACAGCTTTGATGTTTCCTGCTCCGCTCGCCCGTGACGTCGTAAATCAGTGTTTTGCTTTCTCCTACTCCATCATTATTAAACTTGGTGTAACTGTGGTGTAGCTCCTGAAAGCCACGTGTCTCACTCTGCTCTCCTGTGTCCCAGGGGAATTATTGTGTTTGAAAACAGCAGCTACATTCTGGAGCCATTGGAAGGTTCTGCTGGAGGTGAGCACAAGATCTACCGAGCGGAGAAGCTGAAAATAGCCCCGGGATCTTGTGGCCACCAGCTGGACATCCCTGCCACGGGGGCTGCTGCCAGTGCCACGTCACAGCATTCTCCAGCTGCCAGGGTAGGTGCCTGATGTGCTTTTGTGTGTCTGCTTGGCAGCATTAACATATTGCTGCCCACCACAAGAGTCTCTACAGAGCAAAACCTTAACCCACATCATCGACTTCCCTTGGTGTCATCTGCTGAAGTGCAGCCTTGAGATCATTTGCTAAAGCTTTATTACTTTAATTATTTATTACTTTTCCTGGACTCTCCATGCATAACTTGCTTTTCACTTCCTTTTCAACACAAAAAAGTTTATGCTTTCATATTCTGGTCGTATATTTTGGTTCTTGTATGGTTATGACCAGAATTTAAGGCTCCCTAAGAATACTAAGCAATGTCTGGAAAGGTTCTTGTCCTCCCAAGACGAAAGAGAACATGATAGCTGGGATACTTTGCTAATACCAGGTTTAGAACCTTTGTATTTTAATAGCAAAGTCTCTTATGCAGACAAAAAACAAATTCTCAGCATATTATTTTACAAGTGTATTATTGGAGTTGATGCTTCAGGTGAGATGCATCTAGCTAATGGAAATTAGAAAATTAAATCAGCTGAAAACCAGGAAGAGGAAATGCTGTAACAAATTCATCAGTATCTTAGATAAGGATCATAGAAAAGGCTGGATTAGGTGCTCAGGAATGATATAAATTATACAAATCTGCCATCAGCACTTATCAAATGTCACATATGGGGATTTGTACTTGCATGTACGACTCAGGCTTTGCATCAGGCCCATCGTTAAGGAAAGCAACCTAAGTGACATCTCTAGATATAATTATGCAATGGAATTAATTTATTTTACCTTTTTAGGAATGTTACATCTAGAGCATTAGCCTTTGCATGTGACATTATAAGAATTAAGTGCATTTCTGAAAGTATGTGTGGGTGGAAAACATTGGAAACACAACTTTATTAAGGTGTCCTCAAATTATTTGTGACTTTTACTGAATTCCACTGCAGTAGTCAATGCAATGAAGAAATAAAATGTGTGCATGTAACAAACTGACACAATCAAAGCCATTTTTTTTATTACCTTCATGGCTCTCCCATTTTGCTAGTGGCTTCAACTACATCTCAAATTTCCCTTTAAATATCTGAAAAATATTTTTGCTGTGGTTCAGTGGACATAATTATAAAACCTGTCAACAGCCACATCATTTGGATAGGTACAACATATTTAATGAGTAAGTTGGTTAAGCTTCTAATGTAGGAATTTTGAAAGCTGTCAAATGTAATGTGTGGAGTGAGTTTTCATATTTCAGTGTTGTCACTAAGCAGTCTGTCAGTGGGCACGTTGAATAAAGGTGACCTGCAAAGTGGGGAGACATAAAGCTGCTCCAAATCACACTGGGTGACAGAATTAAGCAGAAATCTGGTCTAAGGTTCAGGGCATGATGAAAATATTTGGCTTCTTGACAGGTCTGGGGGAAGATTTTTGTTTGGTTTTATCCCCCGACTCTTCACTCAACCGCCTACATGAAATTCTCATTGAGCAGAGCTGAAATGTGAGATCAATATATCTCCAAGGGCTTTGGGTTCAATGCAAGAACAGATGAAGGATGGGACAAGCAGCAGGCTCAGCTGCTCTGGTGCAAACAGGAGCTCAGGTGGAGCAGGGCAGGAGATGCAGAAGGGTTTGCAGACAGGCTGTGCCCCCTGGGACAGGGTCTCTGTGAGTATTGTGTCATTTCCTGGCTCACTGCACCCTCCTGCTGCACCAAGAAATGTTTTCCAGCTGAGCTCCAGGACAGGACAGGTCCTGCAGGAGGGAATTTTCTCTGTAGCCACAAAGGAAAAAAAGCCATTTTGGTGGTGCTGGTGACCACAACCAGGCAGGTGATTTTTTAATACATGGAGAAGGAGAGGCTGCAGCCCTGCAGTGCCCATCCAAGCCACACCAATTCCAAGGCAGGGAAGGCTGAGGAAGGGGTGCAGCTGCTGGGACAGCAGGTTTGTGACAGGATCAGGAGTGGATGAAGCAGAGGAAAGAGACAAAGGTCAGTGGAACAAAGCCCATTGTCCCCCAGCTCTCGTGGCTGTGTCATTGGCTCTTCAGTTCTGAAGGATTAACTCAGCAAAGGGGTTGTGCATTGATGCAGCTGGCTGCAGAAAACATGCTGAAAGAAGCCATAATTAGGTATATTTCATAAATAAATATTGTATCCTAGGAATTCACATAGCCTTTGGGCAAATCTCAGGAACAGATTTGTTATGCAAGTCAGTCACCAGAGGCTTATGTGATTTTTATACCTGCCAGCCAATTTCTCTCCAGCTCACTCCAATCCAAACAGTTTTACTCTTGTTAAGAGGGAAATGTTTTAAACTGACTGATGTAACAGAGCTCTCCTTGTACCTTTGAACTCAGATTTTCCTGTATCACCTTTTCTTCTTCACTTGGAGGAAAATGAGAGGCACCTTGAAGATGCATCTCTTTAGAACCTCATAATAAATTTCAGGATGGGAGAGTTTAAATGTCTGAGCCATCAATTCCATCACAAACCACAGCCACACTTTCATTTTGTGGCCCCTCACTCGTGTCTGAGTGACATCACACCCCAGTACCAAAAGTTTTAAAAGAATCTACCTCAGCTCATTTGCCAGAGCCCCTAGTAAGTGTAATCCTGTCAAGTGTTGGCATCCTTGATGTTTAGTTAATTAACAGCAGCTTTTACTCCTCTCTCCATCCATAAATATTGTCCAAATGTAACCTTTTTTCAAGTTATTGGAGTTTGCAACACTATTAAAAATTAGTTTGAAAGTCAGATACTAAAGATTGCATAGTTCACTTTTCTCTAATTCTTGCAAAACATCAAAATCATTAATCTGCAGATAATGAAGAGGAACAGTTTGATAATGTGAAGAAAACTTTGTGAAATGTGGCTGGAAGGAGATGTCCAGCACTGGCTGTGCTTAGGGGATCTCTCAGTCTGCCTTGGAGCAGTTTTCCTTGGAAAGCTTTAGTCATGTTTTAGGTTAAAGAGCTTTGCTGCAGCTCGAGACATCATGGTCAGTTGTAGGTCAGACATCTGTTTAAGCCCTCTAAGTTCTGGCAGGAAGATCAGATATTCTGCTGAGACCTCTTTTCCCTAAATGTTCTAGTCCAGACACGAGGAAGGAATGAGAGGCTACATGCTGCTGCTGTAAATCACAGAACTTTTACAGGCACTAATAAGTCACTTAAATTCAGGGTAGCAAAGGAGCTGTGACACGTTTTGTACTCTTACAAAATCATTTCACTTTCTTCAGTGATTTTGTTTTTTCAGTGAAGCCTTATGATTCTTTTAGACCTGCATTTTCTGTGAATATACAGATATGAAATTAAATGTGTGCCTTCCATTTTTCAAGTATTAATTTGCTTCCCCAGACACTGACAGTTGGTTCTGCTTTTTTTTTTATTTTTGGATTTTTCTTCCTACATAATTTATCAGTTGACTGCTTGACCTCTTCTCTGCTTCACTCAATATCCCTTTATCTCTCATTTTTCATAGTAACCAGTTTGTCTATTGTGTGAAATGTTTGTTAGAAGTTACCTCATCCCTCCTTTAAACGTGCCTTGGAAATAGCAAAGGTCTTTCTGCTAGAGGGGATATTCTCCTGTGAGGAAAGATAACTCAAACGTTTCAACTGCAGAAAGCTGAAAGGTTGAGAGAGACTTTGCACCACTCTCCTTCTTTCTGTGATCAAATCCTGAGGGGTTTTCTAAGGAAAACTTCCATGAGGAGGAGGAAGACACCACAAATTTGCGTGTAGTAAAATCTCAGTAAAACGTAAGAAACCTGAGACGCTGCGTATTTCCTCTTGCAAGCACTTTATTGTATCAAGGCTGAAAACAAAATGAGACTTTCATGTTTTTTTTTGACAGTACAAGAGGGAGACTCTGAAGACAACGAAGTACGTGGAGCTTGTTATTGTGGCGGATAATCGTGAGGTAAGGAACTGCAAAATAAAAAGTTATGTGAGCAGGAAAGGGGCAGCTCAGTTCAGTTTCCATGGTGCTGCAAATGAGGTGCTTCAGTCAATAATATGATGCTTTTCTGAGGTAAATCACCCTCCCTAATTAGGGCTGAGCAAGGGAAGGAATTATTAAGATAGGACAACAGTAACACTCAGCAGCAAAATTTCTTGCAGCACTTCAGGAGGAGTTTGGCTGTGAAATCACTGTGTCAGTATGGAAGAAGAGGCAAATATTCATTCCTTGAGCAAGTTAAGTCCTCTCTGCCATTCAGTGTGCCCTCGGTGGGGCTGTCAGTGCTGCTGAAGCAGTGCTTGGCCATCACATTGAGTGGAGCACGACTGCCTTCCTGATGGTTTGCAAAGGGAGCTTCAAAGCACCCAGCACTGGCTGTAAAAATGTTCCAGTGAGCTGAATGGCAAAGATCTGAATCTTGGCTTGAATTATTTTGCTGTCTTTTTTTCTTTTTTTTGTCTCCTTGAACACTGCTGCTTAGGGAATTGCAATCGCTCTTTGCAAGACTTGCTAGGAGAAGAATTTTTCCCAAAACATCAGTCCTGAAAAGACCCCAATGTAACACTTGGAGATTTTAACATCTTTTCACAAGAACCAAAATCCTGTCCCACAGTCTGTGTTTCTTTTGGGGCAGACTCTGGTCCTGTGAATCCAGCAGGAATCTGCTGGTGGATTTTGGCTGCACCCTAATTCCCAAACAAAAAACTGTGACATTTGTGCTGCTGGTACATTGATCCTTTACATTCCAAGTTTCAGAGACAAGGCAAAGATGTGGAAAAAATTAAGCAGAGGCTGATAGAAATCGCAAACTACGTTGACAAGGTAAGAACATGAGGATTGTTTCCCTTTTCCCAACCTTACCACACTTTCTGAAGGATGCTGAAGGAGCTAACCCTGCAGCTTTCCTGGTACTCCAGTATTTCAGAGCAAAGCTTCTCTCCAACCAGGAAAAGTAAGTTTAAATCTTTCATTTGCCTTTTGATACATGAAGCCATGAGCTGTGCTCTGCTGCATATGGGATGTAAAGGTCTATGCCTAAGAAAGAACCCAATTTAGCCCTAGGATTTTATTCACCAGGGAAGACTGTGGGAATAATCAGCTATGGAACAGCCTACAGAGAAAAAGAGGATTATTTTGAAGAGAAATTCGGAGAACAAAGTCATTTGCAGCAGCAAGGGAAGGCCCAGTTGTAAGGCCAACAAAGGCCTGTGAAAACACATTTGATAGGATGTGTAATCCTAGGAAGATGGCAGAATTAAAAATAAGGAAGCAGAGCTGATGGCTGAGTGAGAGCAGTAAGAGAGAAACATATACTGGATATTTTTTGGTCTTGAAATAATTCTCTGACAGCAAACAATAAAGGCTAAGAGTCCTCTAGAGTGGTTTCTGAACAAATTAGAGTTTATTTTTGTTGGTCTGTATGACCAGAAAATATTAGGACTCTAGTAGTGAACTTATAACTGAGAGTGTCTTAATTTATCTGAGAACTTATCAAGTGATACTTCAAGGGCAGTAGCTCAAGGAGAAGCATTCCTGATTAAAAACAAGCTGCTGAAGACACCTCTACTTCATCCATAATTGTCTTGCTGACTTATTGCCAGAGGACAGGTGTTTATATGTTACCTGCTCAAAATTAATTTTGCATGTTGTAATATATTTTTTGTTTCATGCCTAATTTATGCTCAGCAAATGCTGGTGTTATGCAAATGAGTGGAATGCATAGGAATAAGACAAAGATCTACTGGGTGTTTTCTCAGGCAAATCTGGACTTGATCAATCCTTGACTCCTTCCTCACATTACTCTCCCCGTAGAATTGTTGTTGTGGCTCTGCTAATGCTGTTCTGGCTCCCCTCTTGCAGCAAAATGGCATTTGCTGGTGGGGGAATGAATAAAATCACTTGGATAAAATAGATAAAATCTGCTCTGTGCAAGACTTGATGACCCTGGCTGATTTTCAGCTATTATTGTGAACCACAACCATGGCACAGCGTGGTTCCTCTCCCTCTGGAACGGGATCTGTGCAATTCCAGGTGGGGCAGCTCTGGGAGAGTCATCTGTCCTGGCCAGGAGTTCATCCAGAACTGCAGGACGTGGGCAGGGAGCTGCAGAGATGGGTAGGACAGGGAGAAACAAGGAAATCCCTGGATCTCTTTGAATGCCTTATGGGTATTGAGTTGGAACTCAGAACTGTTTTCTGGGAATCTTGGAAATATTTTGTCTGAGTGCTGCCAGGTGTTTTGCCCTGAAATAATTGTTTTAACCTCTACAAGAAATGTTCATTATGTTCTTACTGAAATATGCTAATTTGAATATTCTAGTCTGAAATGGTTTTTAGACACATATTTCCTACTTTTCTCTTCTCCTTAGTTCTACAGACCACTAAATATCCGAGTGGCCCTGGTGGGAGTGGAAGTGTGGAATGACATGGATAAGTGCTCTATTTCCCAAGACCCTTTCACCAGCCTGCATGAGTTCCTGGACTGGAGAAAGCTCAAACTCCTGCCTCGGAAAGCCCATGACAATGCACAGCTGATCAGGTAGGCTTGACTCTGGATTTGATTCCCACCAGGATTTTGGGGTTTGGGGGAATTTTGGGGATTTCAGGATAGCTGCACTGAGTATTCCCCCAGCTGCTAAGCTGTTGGAAGGAACATCTGTGCTCCTGAGGGTTTGCCTTTCCCCTCTGCAGACATCAAACCCAGAAATGCTCCACAGGGTCCTGCAGCAGATGCTCCAGATGAGTTTCCTTTCCCAGCCCTGCTGCTGTCCCGAGTACAACTCACCTAGAGGGTGCAGCAGGTTGTAATCAGCTGCTGCATACTCAGGGCATGAATTTACAACCAGTTTAAACTGGCCTCAGTCTAAATTGTCACTGGAAAAGACACTCCTGCTCTGCCCCTAATGTAAAGGCTGTTTCTTAATGAAAAGACCTCAGTATGCTTTAAAATGCTCTCCAATTTAGACAATTCATTTGCATTCGTGATTTAAAAATTAAGCCATAAATGTATTTTACCCTGCTGCTTTTTCTTGGGATAAAGTAATTGAGTAAAGGTCCCTGTCAACCCAAACCAGTCTGTGGTTCTGTGCAAGGAAAAGGACTCCTAAAAAAAAGGAAGAGGAACATCTCTTTCTTGAATAGGTATTATTTTGATCAATTGACTGTTCTTTATACTGAGCAGATAAACACAACTGATGTCTCAGTAATTAAAAGGAGTTATTTACTTCTTACATTACCTGAATAAGAATAAATGGAGCCTTTCCAAACTGCCCCTCCTGAGATACTTGATTGCTCTATATGTATAATAACACTTTGTTTGAAATTATTACATTCGAGGCTGTGCATCATCACAAGTAGCACATAAACTTCCCCCTGCATTACAATAACCCTTCTTTGAGTCAGAGACATTATTTTTATGCTGCTACTTCTGTTCCCAACCTCAGTCAGCAGAAACAAAGAAAGGGAAGAAGGGTCCTGTTGCAGCAGTAAAAACAAATGGGGGGGTGATCCAAGGGGGTGATCCA
>NC_031775.1:31437782-31479170 GCF_001522545.3 Parus major | reverse complement strand
GGGTGATCCAATGGGGGTGATCCAATGGGATGATCCAGTGGGATGATCCAATGGGATGATCCAATGGATATTCCAAGAGCTGGGGTGCTGTGGTTCAGTTCAGCCAAGTCAGCTTGGGAGGAGCTCATGGGAGGAGCAGAAACGAGGTCTTTCTTTGAGATTGGCAGAAATACAGAACTGGAAATAACAGGGAGGTCTCTTGGCACTGGCTGGTGACTCTGTGTCTCCTCTCCCCCTCCCACAGCGGGGTGTACTTCCAGGGGACAACCATTGGCATGGCTCCCATCATGAGCATGTGCACAGCAGAGCAGTCTGGAGGGGTCGTCATGGTAAGTGGGGCAGGACTCAACCCGGGGTGACACCACATCAGGTTCTGCAGTCCTGAGCCATTTGTCCCATTTTCCATCTCTCTGTTGTTTATATCCCCATTCAGATTCCTTGTAAATTATAGTTTTCATAGTGAAAAAACCCCCAAATATTGCATTAAAATATAGCAGGGCCTCTTTGCAAGGAGTTTATATCTCTAATTGTTATTGAACCAGGTACTGAGGTGCTGTGAAGGAAGAGAACCAGAAGATGTATTTGTTATACACTTGGGTATACTTGTGTTACAGGCAGCAGCAGTCTATCCTGAATCTTTTATTATATTGATTTTATTCTGTATTTATAGAGTTTCCTGTGTTAGGCCTTATTTTCCATTTTTGCAGCAGTGGTTTTATTGCATTGCCAGACAGCAGGAACAAACAATGGCAGCATTTATTCCACCTGAGTTTCTCCCAGGGTATTACTGTTGTTGTTAGATGCAAGACATGGTGAACACACAAGCAAACATCTTGTCCAATTTCTGGAAGGAGCTCTGATGTATTTCCTTTCTGATTTTTTTTTAATGTCAATTGTACAGTGTTTCATGCTAAGGCAGAGGAAAGAAGCTTTAAAATAGAACAATCAAATCACATAATGTGGGAAAAGTTTTGTCAAAGTTGTAGAAAAGACAAAGCTTTCAGGCTCCTGGTGGCTTGAGAAGCTGAGACTGTAAGTGCTGTCTGTAATAATTATTCACTGGCTACCTGGGGCAGAGGTACAAAAGGAAAAGGAGGAAAAAAAAGGAAGAAAGAGCTGTAGGAGTCTCCCAGTGCACCCCCAAGCCTTGGTAAAGGCACAGAGGAGGCAGACAGCCCCATTTTACCCATCTGACTCTCAGCCCTGCAGTCACTGCTTTGGCTTTATCTGCAGTCAGAGATGCCCTTAATGATGACTTTCTTGTCCTTTCAATTTTTAGCATAAGATTTAAAACACCCCACAGTATCATTTACTGCCAAGTCAGTTCTCTTCACTCTGGAAATGGTCATTTTAAAGAGAAATAATTACAAATAGTTCATTCCAGTAACAAGAACAAGAATCAGCATTTCTTTAGAAAATCTTTTTCTCATAGAGAGGGGACTGATTTATATCCAGGCTCTGTGGATGGATCCTGGGCCAGGCTGAAGCTTCTGTCATGAAGGGGAGCACAATGTTACCAAGAGACTCAGTGAATTGAAGCTTTTGAGGAGCAAATGAACTTGAAACTTGCACAGATTAACCAGATATGTTCTACAGCTCTTTAAGCAAACCCTCAAAAAGGAGCCAAATCCAAACAAACAAACAAAACCCAAAAGTGCAGCTGCCCAAGCATCCCCTGAGTTGGCAAAGGCTGATTCAGGCATAGACAAAGCATATTTATGTATATTGGTACCTGTACCTTGGCACAGCTCCCCAGGGATGGAGTCCCTGCTCCTGGAGGGATTTAAAAGCTGTGTGGACGTGGCACTTGGGCACATGGGTCAGTGGTGGCCTTGGCAGTGCTGGGGAGTGGTTGGACTCCATGATCTTAAAGGTCTTTTCCAAGCTAAAATATTCTGTGAAGGAATGAATCACTCTTAGCCTGGGAAGCTGAGGGGCTCAGGTGTCTCAGCACTGCAGAAATGAACATTTGGCCAACCTCATAATTCAGCCAATTTCTTACCCATCCCACCCCCAACACTTTAATCCAAAAGCTCCCACACCTGTTCTGGAAGAAAAGACAATGAGAGACTGCGTAAGAAATGACGTTTGAATACAAAATCTGGAGTGACTCTTGTCTGATGTGATTTTCCTGGTTCTTTTTACAGTTAGTCAGCTCTGCTTTATGATCTAAATTCCTCTGTCATGCCTGCCTGGGAGCCTGCCTGTCTCTTTTCTATAGGGCTGAGTTCTCTCAGTGGGTGACACCCTGTCTCCCATTAATTTTCAGAGGAACTCAAAGCAGGAAGAGCAGCCATGTGAGTTTGAGAAGCTTTAACAAGGCCTTTATCATTTCATTTTCCTGTGAAGTTTCTGTAGTGTCATAGAAAAACCAAAGAGAAGTTGACATTAAAGTGAGTCTTTGACGTGATTCAGTCTTCATTCTTCTGTTTCCAAAGGTTGCCCGCTGAATTCATGGATTTAAAAGTAAAATATTTCTGAGAGAAGAGGAAAGTGACTTTTTATCTGGGCAGATACTGATAGGGCAAGAGAGAAGGGTTTTAAACTTACAGAGGAGAGATTCAGATTAGATATTAGGAGGAAATTATTCCCTGGCAGGGTGGGCAGGCCCTGGCACAGGTGCCCAGAGCAGCTGGGGCTGCCCCTGGATCCCTGGCAGTGCCCAAGGCCAGGCTGGACATTGGGGCTGGAGCAGCTGGGACAGGGGAAGGTGGGGTGAGACTGGATGATTTTTGAGGTCCTTTCCAATTCAAACCACTCTGTGACTCTATGAACCGAGTGAACACACACTGAAAGTGCCAGGAGCAGGGCATTAGTCTGGTGGAGCTGTAGGTGACAGTATTTAATTATTAAGATTTGATTTAAATCCCGGCAGAATAAAGCAGAATTCAGCTGAAAGCAGCTGCATGTTTTGTGAAACAGCTTATAATGTCTTAACAGTAGATGGTTGCTTATTCAGTGGTTGTGAAATGTGTTTGGTAATGACTTTTACTGCTCAAGTTAACTTTGAAAGACCCTGGTGGAATAAATCAAAGTCACATTGCTATTCATTTCTTTAGTCCTTGTGAAACTTAAACGGTCTCAGTATCAAATGGAACATGTCACTGTTTGTTTTGATAATCTTCATTTATGCTGTCTTCAAATAACCTCTTTTGCTGAGGCATCACATTCCTCCTTTTAAAAACCCTCTCTAGAAGCTGATAAAATTGCATTCCTAGTGGATGTGAGCAAGTAATGAGAACTGCATGGGCTGGATTGTTTGCCTATTCAAGTCCCAAATTACATTTCACATCATTTATTGCTCTACTTCTGGAGTGGACTGTGTGAATCCTTGTTTTTAGTTTCAGTTGACAGCTTCAGAGTATTCAGAGAAATATAATCACTGCTCAGTAAGTGGAGGAGATACTGGAAAAATAAAGTCTGAGCTCAATTTGCTGTATGTCTGTGTGGCTCAGTGAGGAGTTTCTGTCTTGACCAGATAACCCAAATTTCAAGGCATCATCCAATCAGTCAGTGGTAAATTTCATGGAATTATTTTGCTGTTTTCCTAATCTTCATCCCTGCATTCTGAGTGAAAGGTTGAGCTCTTTTTATGACAATTACACTGAATTCTCTAACTATTCCATCAATTACTGTGTGCATAAAGATAAATCTGTATCAGACAAGTATCTGGATAAGATATCTCATTATGTAGGTGTGCAGGACAAAGTGCACACAAACTGGCTGCCACAAGAATTTTATATAAAGATTTTTAAATTCAGGAAAATAATTTTTAAAAAGAGACATTTTGTGAAAAGATAAAATTCTTTTGAGTCGATTCTAGTTGCAGAAGGAGCACTTTGGTTGTGTTATCTCTTGATTTTGTTTGCTGTTTGAGAAAGGATTTACTAAAAATATTATCCCAGACAGATGAAAGAAGAATCTCTTAAATCTACCCCAATTCATGTATTAAGGCCTCCATTAGTACAGAGATAATATTTTAGACAATTTTACCTTTCACTGCTTTTTAATCTGGAGTTTGGCTTAGATGATGCTGGAAGAGTTATTTAAAGTGAATATATTCATGCACGCTTCTAGAGCAGGCAGCTGTACACAGTAATTCCATTTACTGACTGATAAATAGTGGATCATGCATTTATATTACATGTTCATGTCTTCAGGGAAAGCTTTCTTACAAGTGTAGTGGATTTTTTTTCCCTCAAGGAAAATGATCAGTGTGGAAAGGTCTCTTACTTGTGGTTAAGCCAAAACATCATTCTGATCAGCAGCCTGTAATCAAATCATGCAGTGAATTTCTCAGAAATGATTGTCCCAAAAATCAGCATTTAAACATGGATTAATGTTAAAATTTCAAACTGACACTTTCAACATTTAGAGTATTCATAGGTTAACAAGAGGCCGTGGAAGATTTTGGCTTGCTTTGGCCTTTTCTTCTAAAAAGGAGATTTTTAAAGGTCCTGGGTTTTTCTTAAAAAGGTTTGTGAAAACTTGGACATTCTGATATTAAAGCGGCAGTCTGAAGGAAATTAAATAGACTGAGTGAAATCTCTTGCTGTATTTTTAATTTGCCTCCTGACATGAAGGATCTTCTCCCTCATCACACTCATCCTCACCCATAAATTCTTGCCCTTTCCAACACTCCATGTCTGGTAATCTCCCTGCCACTGCTGGGACTTGGGACTTTGGGGGATTTCTTGAACAGCAGAATTTTTAGCCCAAATAAAGAGAAGTTCACAGCTGCTCAATGTTTCAAATGTCTGATGGGGAAACTGGGTGGCCAGAAAGGCTGTCCTGAAATTCCCACTCTGCCCTATACATGGATGAATTTAAAACTGAGTTTATTTAACAACAGAGTTACTTCAGCTGCTAAACTTCTAAAACATTTCACAGGACAGGCAGTAGGACCTTAGAGGGGGAACATGTGCCTCGAGCTGGGTTTGTGTGCTGGATTGACCGGCTCTCCTGTGGATTTTTTTTTGAAGGATCACTCAGAAAACCCTCTGGGTGCAGCAGTGACGCTGGCTCATGAGCTGGGGCACAATTTTGGGATGAATCACGACACACTGGAGAGAGGCTGCAACTGCAAAGCATCCACTGATAAAGGGGGCTGCATCATGAACCCCTCCACTGGGTAAGTGCCAGGCTGAGACTGGCGAGCTGCTGGGACATCTCTGCTTTCATTTTGTGCCTCAGGAACATTGAAAGGTAAAAAAAGGAAAAGATTTTTCAACACCTGTTAAATCTTGTTGCAGTTATCCTCCCCAAGCTTAAAGAATTATATGTTATCAGAGCACAACATGTACTATTGCACCTTTCTGTTTCTGGGTTAACAATGTGAGAGACAAAAATGCTGGAAGCAACTGGTTAATTTAAAAAAAAACAACAATCCACAACCAAACAAACTGCATTGCAAGTGTTAAATCAGAATTTCACCTTCTCTCATCTTGCCAGCTGAGCATCAGTCACAATAGGAAATGAGCCAAGGCTGAGATGAGTGGGTAGGAAATTCAGTAGTGCAGGAAATGCACTCTTAGAATCTCTGCAAATTCTTTGTTTTTAGTTTTGCACAAACTCTTGTGATATGTGTGGAGCAGTTTCAGCATGTGAGAAAATTAAATCTGCAGTGGGATTGAGGCTGCTCTGTGTCCAGAGGGAGATCTTCCAAGAAGAGAGATTAGAAAGGTGAGAAATAAAAACCAGTGAAGCTGCAGTCCCTTCTGTGAGTGCAGGGCCAGGAGCTGGACTGGATGATCCTGGTGGGCATTTCCCAGCTCAGGATATTCCCTGATTCCCTGTCAGCACCGAGGGGAGGCTCTGCTGGTGGCAAAGGCACTGTGCCAAGGGACAAGAGTGTTTTGTAGACACTGACATTTCACACACCCTGGGCAGACTGAGCTGTCACTGCTTGCAGGGATGGATTTTAAATTGCTGTTGAAACCCAAGGATATGAGGAATGAGTTCCCCATGTCCATGTCCAGACTAGGACTGAAAGGATTAAATTGAAGTAAGGTTTTCCAAAGGTCTCTGATGGTAACACTGGGCCAGATTGAAGGCATTAGAATGCCTGGGACTGGAATCCAGTAAGAACCAGTGAAATATCTGCCAGCAGTGTAGGTACAGCTGGACGTGCCTTAGGACAAGAGGATGGTCTGGATGTTCTCTGATGTCCCTTCCAGCTCCAGCATTCACTCTGTGTGCTTAAAGTTCATCTGTTGCTTAAAAAACTCTTCTGGGAATTGTGATCAGCTCTCCCTCTGCCTCTTCCAAGACTGCAAGTTTCTGGGAAAGAAGGGGAGCAATCTGGGAGAGGCCAGGGAATGTTGGGCAGGGATGTTCCCTGCTGGTCAGCCCAACAGCAGCCTTGGAATTCCTTCAAAGGCAAAGCTGTCACCTCCATCAGGGCAGAAATCAGGATTGTGGCCAGAGGCCAAGCACAGCAAGTTGAGAGACAAACAAAAGAGAGTTGTGGGAGTGGAGGAGAACGAGAGGGATTTCTACAGTCTGGAAAAGAAAAATAACTGGCTCTTTTGAGACAATAGGTGGAACTTATCCCCATGGGACTGCATCCTGCACAGGTCAGGGCTGTGTGCTGACTGTGGGGACAGAGTGACAGGCTCTGAGCTGAGCTGGTGGTGAGCAGTGAGCAGTGGGCAGGCAGGGCTGGGCTCTGAGCTCCTGAATGAAGCACTGCAGCCTCTGTCAGCTCAGCTGGGTTCCTGATTCTGCATCCAGCTGCTCCACTTTGGAATAAACACAGGGATGCTCTCAGGACAGAAATTTCTGGACACTTTCTGAACTCATCTGGTGAGAGGGACATTAAATAGCTCCTTCCTCATTCTTCCTTCACGCTGGAGTCCTCTGGGTGTATCAGATCCTGTCCTGGGTGCTGGATGTGCCAGTCCAGACACTGGGCTTGGGTTGGCTCAGGGCGAGGTCCCAGCGAGGCTGTGTCCCCTCAGTGTTCCTCAGGATGGGAGGAGTTGGATATTCCATTCCTCATCCCTTGGAGACGTCTCCAAACAGCTCAGCTCTACCCCTGGGGTTTCTGGAGCACCTTCCAGGCTGAAGGCTCTGCCCACCCCCAGCACCCCATGGGTTTGGGCAGAGTCAGCTCCACCTTGTAATGCCCTCTTTGGATTTTCACCAAACTCTGCATTCAGCTTGTGCCTGAGGAAGAGCTGTGGCCTTCACAGCCCTGAGCAGGCTGATTGTTTGCACTGATTATTGATTTAGAAATAGAAACTTTAATTTTGGGTTTATAGCCTCAGGCTTTATCTTGACACTGTGCTGTCAATCTGTGATAAATATTCCTGGAGAACACTTCATGCCTTGAGCCAAGCTGCATCTCACCAATTTCAAATTAGCACTTTGAATATTTAATTACCCAACGTCTCTCACCAATAGCAATATTCCCTCCAGCACCATTACTGAAAGAACACTGAAAAGTTTTCTTCTCTGCAAGTGTTTGTCTGTTAAGGGAAGGCCAAATGAATGTTCCTTATCTCAAATGCACTCTGGAAATAGCCAAAAAATCAAAACTAAGAGCATGCCACATCCATTTAGAGAGACAGCCTGCTCTCAGTGCACTCACTGCACTGACTTTGTGCTTTTCTAATTGGTTTAAGGTAGATTTAATAAGTGGAATAAAAAAAAAAAAAAGTCTAGCTGAAATTAGTGTAAAAGCACTGAGAAGTCCTTATCTGATGTCTGTGAAAAATAGGAAATATCTAAGTTATACCAGAAGGTAACTTTGTTATACCAGAATTTAACTTTGGAGTCATTGGTGTGGTCATGAACAAAAGGGAATGTTTTAAGGCTGTTGACTTAAAAGGGATTTCATCAATTATTGTAATTTCTTTTGATTCTTCTGTTTCAGTCTTTGAAGAGGTCTTGGAAATTCTGTCTTGGTGGGAAAAAACCTCCAGGGATTAGAGGAGAATTTAAAATCTGTTGGATCTATCCTTTAATCAGCTTCCTATAGTTTTTATTCTTCAAAGATACCAGCAAGATGAGCACCAGTTGTGTGTGAGCTACAAATGTCTAAAGACATACTGCTTTAGCAAAATGTATTTTTTATAACGTGAAATCAAGCACAAAACCCACAAATCTGTGTCAATACAGGACTTTTAGAGATTCAAATATCTGCTATGAAAATTACATAAATCCTTCTGTGTCTGGAACCCCTGGAACAGGGGTGGTGCCTATAAAAATACTATAAATAAGGAATATTTAGTAGTAAAATTAGTATTTAGTACTACATAATATTAATATTTAAATATATTTAATATTGATACTAATCATATCAGTAAGGAATATTTAATACACATTTTCCTCTTTTTTATGTATCTGTTATAATGATATTCCTCCAGGTTTTTTCGTTGTCTTGTACATGGACTGTTTCAAGTGAAAAAGATGGAATATTAGAGAGATTTGTGAATCTTTTTACTGAGATTTCATTGTCTGGAAATGAAGGGACTGGGCTGAGCCAGTGAGGCCACTTCAGTATTCCACTTGTTTCCCAAATATCTCCCTAAATCGTGGCCTCTTAGGAGTGAAAATATTCCTCCTGCCAGGAAAATCCCAAGGAGTTGTGGTGTATCCCAAGGCATTGGGCTGGATTTATATCCCTGCAAATGTGAGCAGAATTCAGCACTGCAGAGCAAAATGCTGCCAATTAGCAGTGCTTGTTTATTTAATAATTTTGGAAATGCACTTTTTACACGTCCCTCTTCATCAATGTTGAGCACAGGGGTCTCCATGGGGTTTGAAGCCAGGTGAGCTCCCACTAAAAAGTTGAAATATTGAGTTCAGATGTGTTTGAGATTTTTTTGGCAGCCTTAAGGGAAGCAAATTGTTTTGATAGTTAGTGTTCTCCCCTCCTGTAAACTCAAAGGTTGAACTTCTCCTGGAAATCTGTTCTTCCTTCCCTCTCTCACAGGGAATGTTCCTTGATGCCTTTCATTTCCTCTTCCTGGGGGAGGTAAATGAGGGCAGGAATCCTCCAAGGATGGGCAGTTTCACCAAGCCCATTCACATGCTGATCCTACAGTTGTTTTTTTCCCTTTGGGATGCCCATTCCTGCAATAACAAAACCCTCTCCCCCCGGCCCCTGGTGGAAGAGTTTGCTCTTCCCAGGTTCATTTCTGGTTGCTGGATCATCCCAGCCAGGGGTGATGGAAATGTCTCCCAGGACACAGCCATTTGTTCCATCTCTGCCTTCCCACAGACACAAGCTGGTGGAAAATGGGGAAAGGTCAGGCTTTGTGGTGTTCCCCACAAATCCCTTTGCACCTGGAAATGGGAATGGTGGAGATTTCTCTCAGGTCTGTCTTAATGCCCTAAACCCCACTGCTTTCTCTGGACATTTGTCACGAGGTGGAACACCTCACATTGATCTGGAAGGTTCTCCTCAAAGCCCATGATGGAGAAAAGATTAAATAAATGCAAAATAATTTCAAATACTGAGGAAAATACAAATGCTGTATGGGCTATTGTTTCAAGATATTCAGTAAGTGGAATAGATATTCAAGAAGTGGAAAATCTGATGTGTGAGATGTGTCAATGGCTATTGACATTTGCTTAACAAACTTCTGAACAAAAGAACATCTCTTGGAAAACTTTCATTTTAATCTAGGCCCCTGGCAGACCTGGTTTTCCTCTTTTCCCAGAGTTCCAAGGCATATTCTGATTTACATCCCTTGATGAAACACAGGAGGGTCTGGGCCAGGCACAGGAAGGTTGAAGCAGCTTCTTTAGGATATTTCCTCACACAACAACTCCCCTTTGTCGTGTTCCTGCTGTGTGATGCTCCCTTTGAAAAGTCAAGAATGACTCAAACCCCTCTGCCTGCATTTTTTTTCCCCCTTTTCTTATCTTGGATCTTGTCTTCCCATTTCCAATTTTCACAGCTAGAATTTAAAGTCACTCTGTGGTTCTCTCTCACTCGGATTTTAAATTGAATTTACTCAGATAAATATGACTGTAAGTGTTGCAGGGAAGTGGGGTTTGGGCTAGTGGAAATTCCTGTTTTGTGTAGTGATGACCATGAGTGGGGAAAAAAAGGAGAAATGAGATCAATTTAACCTGTCAGCTACAGATTATTATTATTTTAGAGGAATTTCATGAAACGGTGCCTCATGAGAAAAAAAGAACAGCTAATTTTGAGTAATTGCCTTTCAGTATACAATTTCACTTTAATTATATTATTAATTATTATTTAATTCTTTTTGGAGGCAGGGTCTGGGGGAGGAGACCAATTAGAAACACAGAAAGAGCACAGAGTAGAAATCATACATAGAAAAATACGAGTTCATTTACTGTTGCAATCTGGAGAAGGCATTTTTCTGACCAGTCCCAAAAATTCCCCTGCCATTATCAGTAAATTTTTAAGTAAAACTAAAACCTTTATGTTAGAATTAAAGCAGAGAGACAATGGGAAGCTGCCTATTTGTGAATGAGAGTGAGAGCAAAGGTGATCTGTTAAGACTCAGTTGAGTGACGGTCCCAAATTAAACTAATGACTCGAATTAAGCACTGCTGAGGAGAAATGGAGGAAAATTAACCATGGGAAGGACCATCAGGTGGGCTTCTTCCAGGTACCACTGAAAAAGAGCCTCAGCACTAACCAGGTTTTAATTCCCTCCAGGAGCAATTAGATATTCTGCACTGAACACTGAGTACATCACTGGTAATTAAGGTGAGATAAAATATTTAAGTGGAAACAGAGTGGTTTTTTCCTGAGCAGTGGTACCAGATGTCTGTGAGGAGCTCAAAGTGGCACCAAGAGTTGCACAGGAGATACAGCAAATGTGAACATTGCTGTTTGCCTCCCTGGGGATGAGCTGGTCCATGGATCCATTGTAGAAGTGGTCCAGGCATGCCAGGATGAGCTCAGGGAATGTTTGTTCTCCACAGGCCAATTCCCAAGATTTTCTTGAAAATGAAAGTGAAGGCAGCACTGCTGCAAGTGAGGAACAGTTCATTTAATGCTTTGCTTTCATGTGTTCTCTTCAGTGGCCAAGGAGAGGTGCCTCACACTTTATTTTGTGCTTTTTTATAAATAAACATCCATTTCTGCTGGCAGGGCAAAGCTGGTTTTATTGGCTCCCCTCTACTGACAGCCTCTGTGGTAGCAAATATATTATCAAAGACATCTAAAATAGCTGTTCATTTGTTTTCTCCTCCTGCCCTCATTCCCATTTTGTGCTTGTTCCATTCTCTGGAAGGTGATGCTGATTTTCCTGGTGTAAGGCTCTGGTTCAATCTCTGCAGGGCTGAGATGTGGAGGATTTCTCTGGAGTTTGTGCTCAGTGCAAGGACAGGCTTGGCAGAAGCTTTGGCATTCACATGCAGCTGTTACTGCAGGAGTCCAGCACCAGAACATTCCCTCCTCCCCAAATTCTGGGGTCCAGGGATGCATCTGGAATATTCCCCAGAGCCACTGAGGTGTCACAGCCTGGATCAGTGAATATTCCTTAGTGAATTGTCAGATCATGGGTGTATGAATTATATCAGTGTACAGGGTCTCTGTCCAAAACCATCTGATATTTCTGGTGGAAATATGGGTTTGGGAAGAGAAACTGGCCTGTGCACCAAACCCAAACCCCAACCTGGTTTTCTCCTGTGCTGCAGCTTGCTTCCCCCTCTGGTGAACTGGAGCAGCATTTTTGGGAGCTGTGTGAAAATCCAGGTGAAGGGAGACACCCAAATGAAAAGCAGGGTTTATGGAGGCAGGAGGATGATGATGATTAATGAGGATTCCTCAGGGATCTGCCTGGCTCTCCAGGAGTGCAGTTCTCCTGGTGGAACTGGGGGAGGTGAAGAGCAGGGTTGGGTCAGGCTGAGGGGGTTCAGCAGCTCCTCCATTCCTTCCCCCAGGACAGTGTTTGTCTGGGGGAGCAGCACCCCGTAATTAAAGTGTTCCACAATTGCTGGGCTTTGATGGTGCTGAAGGTCTGTGCTTCCCTGTGGAGCCCTCATTACCATTAATGAGGTTTAGGGCTGCACATCAAAAGCAGGCCAGTGGCAGCAATACTGGTTTTACACTGCACAAGTGAATATTTGCATCTTAGAGGGTGGCTGAGGGCTCCTGGAGAGCTGCTGGGCTCAGAGGCTTTGGGTCTTCAAGGGTTTTCTGAGGAGCTTTCTTATTTTGTCATCTGTCTGTTTGAGTTTTGAGCTGCCACAGAAAAAACTATTTATTTAACCACTTGATAAACATGCAGTTAAATGAATAAAACACAGTGAAAATCTCTTAAGGACAAGTTGGGAAGGCACTAATCACTTGTGCCATTTATTGTACTGAGTATTAGTTTCAGTCATTTTTCTCCTTTCTGAAAAATTATCTCAAGGAAGCAGAACATAAGGTCACCCTCATTTTGGTCACTCAAAGACTGAACAGGAGTCTTCAGATGTGAAAATAAACACCCTCCAGAGATTTCCAGCACACTGCTCCAGAACACAGCCAGGTATGCCATGAAAACAGCACCAGCTTGAAGGGGGAAACAGTTTTTCCATCATCTCTCCAGATTAAAACAAAAAAAAAAAAACCCAACCAAATTAAATCCAAAAAAAGTTTAAAAAGACAAAATGTCAGGGTGAAATAGGAAAGAAATCAGAAATAGAGTGTGGGAAAGGACACTTGAGTTTACTGAGTGGTTCTTTTTTTTTTCTTGTGGATGTCTTGCAGCATCTTGTAGCTGCAGAGCTGTTAAATGTTAGATAATCAAACCATTAGTAGTTAGCACTGAATTTCCTGACCCCTCTCAGTCAGCTTTCAGCTGTTCAGACCTCACTTTGCATTTTTCAGTCTGGCAGCTTAGAGCCATTAAACTCTGGAGTCAGCAGAACTATCTGGAATTACCTTGTTACAATTTGAGGAAAATGAAATTATCTTTCAGATGTAAACAGTTTCTAATTAAACTCTGAAGCTGTTTATGTTCCCAAACCAGTCTGAGCTGAGCTCGGCACAAAGACAGACTTCTTTGTTGTCTTTTTCTTTTTTTTTTTTAATAAAGTTGATATACTGATGTAATAAATTACTTATGACAGAGCTAGGTCTGTTGTGCCAGCAGTGCAACTGCTTTTTTTTTTTAAAAAAAAACCAAAACCTTAAGCAACATATCCCTCTGCCCCAGTAATTTAGCACATTGCATTCTGGTCCTTCCTTTAGTAGGAAACAGCCACGAGATTACAGAATAGATTTATGTCAGTCTTTCCCTTCACTCCAAGTAGCCCCACATCTGCAGTGCATTTGGCCTCCTTTTTTTGTTAATAATTTCCATGCCTGGCAGATATATTTAATTTTTGTGATAAATAAGATCTGTGTTGAAGAATTAGTAGCGCTGGTTGAAATCCATTTAATTTTTCCCAGTCCTTTGCAGGAGTGGGTCACTGTTAGCAATTAGCACACAGAACTATGGGGCAAAAAAAGGAAAAAAAAAAAGATAATTGCTTTTTATTTAGTTTAGTCTTTCCCATTTCAGTAGATGTGCTGTTAGAAGGGAAAATATTTGGCTTTGGTGGTGTATTCTCAAGGAGAACTCGCACAGATTGACAGCATGACTTTGCTGTAAGTGAAGCTGACAAGGAGAGAGGTGACTTCTCAAATGAAAACACATTTTACTCCTGGTGTGATTATTTATAGCAGATACTTAAGGACAAGCAGGGTTTTCTGCCATGAGATGTATCCACTTTTCCTGGCCTGGGTGCTGGGATGAGAGAGCTCAGCTGCCTTTTGTCTTGTTGCTGTAATATCCATAGGAAATATAGCTCTGAGAGGGACATTTTTCTCCTGCAGTGCTGCTATTGCCATGACCCATAAGAACAAATCATATGAGGACATTTCCCTTTATCTTGGCTTTCTGTTTCATAAAAAAAAAAAAGAAAGAAAGAAAACAAACCCCAAACTTTTCAACCTGCAGGGATAAATCTGAAGAGAAGTGCATGGAAAATTAAGAGCCCAGTGTCCAGTTTTAATTGGTGTTAATGAATTCCAAATTCTTGGCTTAAAAATGGAAACATACCTTCAAGGGCAAATCCTTAAGGTCACATGAAAGCTTCTTTTTGAACATGTGCTGTATGCCCAGGAGCACTTGAAGGAATTGATGTGGACTTGGAAGGCTGAATCCCTGTAATTAACTGGTGCCCACAGCTGCATTTGCCACAGTTGTCATGGGAATCACAGAGCCCTTTGTGCCTGGCATAGATGTGCAAAATGTTGAAGATTTTACCCTGACAATTCCTTCCTGTAAAGTCATTTTTGATCTTTTTTAATGTCAAAGCTTGCCAGAGGGTGCTGGGCACATTTTACTGGGGGGTTCTGGTGGCAGCAATGCAGGGAGGCTCCACTTCAGCCTTTGCAAATGAATGATGCAGCCCCAGTGATGGATTAAGATAAGAAACCACCTATTTTAAAGGCACTGAAAATGAAGAGGTAAAATAACTTCAGTGTCCTGGAGAGCCTTTCTGTCTGCCTCTTATGGCATGGAAATTGTGTTCATCTCCATCCCTGATGCTCTCCTGGCAGCCAACCACCACCAGGTGAGAAATCCAGAGTTGGGAGGAAAACTCCCATGGACTTCAATAAGGCCAAGATTTCATCAGGATCCATATGGGTTTTTTACAGATTTATCAAAAGCCTTTCATTCCTGTGAGTGGAAGTTTTAATTTGCTCATTAAGCATCCCTAAGTCTTAGATCATGGCTGGATCCATCCTGTCCTCATGGCTTGAAATTATGAAATTAATACACTGTGGCTGCTAATTTTATTTTGCTCCAGCTCTGTGAAAAAGAAAAGGGAAGGTAGAAAAAGTTATTCCTTGTTATTATATATTTAGGATTTTTTAAAAGAATTCCATTTCCACTCATCTGAGGTGCTTTAGGTGACATGGGATAAAGAGCTTTTATCTCCTAACAGAAGAAAGGAAGGTGGGAATGCTGGGGAAATTCAGACTAATTTCTGGCACTGTTTTTCCTCATTTATCTTTCCTATGGATCTTCCCAAAGAACAAAAAATTAAGCTGTGATCCTTCTGCCTTGGAGTCCTGATTTATTAAGAGCCCGAGTAGTACAGATGTTAAGTGAAATCAATACAAGCCTGTCCCCCAGGTATTTATTACTCCCAGCTTTTTGCAGGGCTCAGATGCTTTTCTCCAGCACCCACATCTCATTTCCATGCACTTCATTCTCTGCTCCTGCTCTTCCCAGTGGAACAGCTTCTCCACATGCTCCATCCAGAGGGTTGATCCTTGGGCTTGGTCTGTGCCAGAGCTGGACTCGAGGATTCTTGTGGGTCCCTTTCAACTCAGGATTTTCTATTAAATCCTTTCTCCCTAGCCTGGGTTTCTCCTGGCTGTGTTTAGCCTTGTTTGGGGTTCTCTTCCCTTAACTTGGTGTCATTTGATCTGCTCATCTGATGTCCTGGCTCATCCTCACCCAAATCCATCTCCTGAGCCTAAGTACCCTCTTTATGACAGGTCTTTCAATCAATCTGGTTCCCAAAATCAGATTTTTTTCTTTTTTTATCTCTGTCTGTTCCTGGCCCATTTAAAAAAATCAATTCCAAGGTTTTTCAAGGGAGAAAATTAGAATGTAACTGCCTGGAACAAAAGCAGATTGTAAAATCATGTTGGGAACTAACCAAAGCACCTTTTCCCTAATCAGAAATCAGCAGGAAGCTGATCTTCAGCAATGGTTTGGACCATTTGTCTTTATTTGCTCGTCACATGCTGAGGATGTTGTGTTTTCTGTGACAAATTTAAACTCAGGGCATTCTGGTTATGCTTCTTATCCAGATTTTCCTTCACTGCTGGGAGCTGCTGGCAGGCACAGGGTGTCTGTATCCTGCTTTTCCTTACCCTGGGACCAGACCTGACCCGGCTTTTTCATCCCTCCCTCTGCTCTGTCTTGCTTTTTGACTTTTCCTGTAGTCAGCATTGGATTAGCCTCAAATTCTAAGCAGTAGATTGTGAAACCTGAACTCTCAGCAATCCAGCAAATTTTTATTAATGAGGTAGTGGTCTAAAAGGAAACAGAGCAAAAGATGAGCCAGAGGCAAATTCAAACTGATTATAGCTCCTTTCCTTGGCTGTCTGGTTTCCAACAGAAGGAACAGTTGTCTGAGTTCAATTCCCATGGAGCTTTTGCAATGCAGATAACTCCAGCACAGAGTCAGGATCCTGTCAGGGGTGATAAATTGGTTTAGTATTGCTTCACCCCCAGAACACAAAGGAAAGTCACAACAGGCCTCTCCTCCAAGAAAAAACTTCTCTGACCATCTATTTGTCAAAGGGAAAGTAACTGCTAATAATGTTTTATTTGGCAGTTTTGTGACTGCCACAGCAGTCTATACTGTATAAAGCCATTAAGTGTTGTTCCCTTGCAGAATGGATTTTTGGGAACCATCCAGGCATTTGTTCTGTCACTGCTTTCTTCCCTGAAGTCCCACATTCAGCATTATAAATCTGCCTTTTTGAATATTCCAGGTAGTTAAAATTTCACCTTCTGTGTAATGGGAGAGGTCAAGCCTCAGCTGGGGCTGTCCAGTCTGGGCATCTGAAGGGAGATTGCTGGAATTCATTCTGGGAATCTGCACTGTCCCCAGGGAAAAATTAAAACAAACTTAAGGCATTTATGTGCAAAGTTTAAACATTTATCTGGAAAGGCTTTCCTTCCAATAAGCCTGGAAATTCCACAACAAGCCATCCAAGCAGACATCAATTAAATTATCCACCAGTGTGATATATTCCCAGTTTTTTATTGGAAGAGTTAGAAGCCACTGTGTAGTGAACATGACAAAAGCTGTAGGAGAAATCTGGGCTTGTTTTGAAGTCACTGACCATGAACTCAGACAGAAGAGCTTTGATGTCATCTCTAACTACGTGGCCCAATTCCGTGCTCTACTTTATCCATGCTCTAGGGATTAAAACTCTCAAAGAGGAGCAAGGGAGTGAAAAACAGGCTAGAAAAATAAGTGTGGGTTGTCAGAGACATGCTCTACCTTTTGAAGCAAACTTCCCATTTAAATACTTTATCTATAGATAAAACCACTGTACATTTTTAGCTAAATCCTTCCAAATCACCTGAAAGAGATCCCATCAGCTCTGGGACTGATGTCTTGGGCAAAGCTCTGTCATGTGCTGCCTCTAAAGGCTCTCCCTTCTCCAAATTTTCCCAATGTGCTGTTTGCAAAAGCTTTAGGTGTGAAACAATCTGCAGATACCTTTTAGCTCCCCCTTTTTTGGGGTCAAATACTGCATTTGTGCCTTTCTCCCTCAAAAGTACTTAGAAATCAAGACATTGTGTAAATAATGGATTAAAAAGTCCTTCCCATATTATGGCACTTGTCTAATTAATAGATTAAAAAGTCCTTCCCATATTATGGCACTTGTCTAATTTTAAACAATTGCTACTAAAACGTGAGGTGTAGGAAATAACGTGTAGTGACAGAACTTGATACATGAAGGGATCTGTAGTATTTGAACACCTATTTCAATATCAAAGAAAACTGGATTTTATCTCCTGCTTGACACCTAATTCTGTGAAGTTCTTTATGCTTACTAATTCATTAACATACTTGCTGTACAGAAGAGCTGGAGTGTCAAAAAATGTCATCTAATAGCAAATTCACTTTTATTCTGGTAGGCTCATCTCTCTTAGGAACCCATAAAAAGTTGTTTTCTAAAGCTGGAGAGCAGTAATAACGTTGTGGAGGTTAAAACCAAGGGGGATGCTTTTCAGTGCAAAAGAATTGCTTCAATTAGATCTGGAGTTAGAGGAGGCTGGAAAATTGTCACAGTTCCTTGAAATCAACACCATCCTGGGTCTAGAAACATTCATGTTTGAGTTTCTGCCTTCTAGAGGTTTATTCTTGGGTTGCTCCCTCTAGTGCTGCCATTTTTTCCATGGAAAAATTACTTATACCCTTATTAACAAAAGCTACCCTATCCCTATTCTTTAATTGAATTTCCCTCCGTTTTTATGTTCTCATGTAAAAGTGGGATATGCAACTGAAAACATCACATATTTCTGTCTCAGACATCTGCAGAGTCTGAACAAATTCAGACTCACATCTCCATCTTCCAGTACAAGGTTCTGCATTTCACTTCTGCCCTCCAGTTGTGAGCCAAAAATCAGGAATTTTGGAGATTTGGAAGAGTAAATATTCATATTTCTGAATCTCAAAGGGTGCTCAGGTCATGACAGACCCATAAAAAGTTGTTTCCAGGAGACACAAAGTCTCTGTGGTGGTCAGTTCAGACAAGGTGTTGTCATGGAAAGTGTTGGAAATTCAGGTGTTGGACTAGGGAAGCTTCTCACTCAGCACCTCTCTTGTCTTTGAGCACCTTCATGCTCCTAAAAAGTACAGCTGGTGCCAGAGCTATTTCCAGATAAGGCCCCTCAGGTTTGAGTTTTCAGGAATTCTGGGCAAAGTTCAGTCACAGTTTTCTGCACCTTTGGAAATTAGCTAGCTAACAGTTGTTTCCTTAAGCATGCTCCAAAAATAAAAAAAATAAAACTAAAAAAATGTCCCTTTTAAAATTAATATAATCTCCAATTATCATATTACCTCAGGGAGGGAGGTCTGGTGGTACTTAACAGAGCTCTTTGGGGCTCTTGTGCATTTTAATTGAGTGAATAATTGTAAAACACTTCAGGGTCTTTTGGTAAAAGGCTCTGTATAAACATTGCCATAATGCTGAATAATCAGGTTGTGATGTGAACTGGAAGAAATGAACCCTATAAATAGATGTGTATATACCTATATTGTCTGTGTGTGTGTATACACCAACATTTGAGACAGAACAATGCAGTTCCTTGAGAAAAATCCTGCTGCTCTTGAATAAGAAATAAAAAGTGAGATTGGATAGTGATAATTGTAATAATCAAAATGTTTTTAAGATATGATGAGCCTGTTGTTGATCCTCCTGTGCAATGTATAGAGAATTCCCAGAATCACTGTGTTACCCCTTCAGTGATGCTTGGTGGGAAACAGAAAAATCTGTTGTGTTGATGGTGGAGGAGCTCAGAGGAGGTGGACCTGAGGCTCTGAGATGTAGACAGCCAGGATTTGGAGGAACCAAAGGAGTTCCACCATTCCTGAGGTGGTGCTGCAGTGCAGCTGGAGGGGTTTGGGTCTCCTGCAGCTCAAGGCCCCTCCAGGAGTATTTCAGATGGAGCAGTGGGAAGGACAGTGATGGGATCATCCCCTGATCAGCATCATCTCTCCTCAGTGCTCTGGCTGTCTCATCTCCTCAGCCTGAAATTTCCCGGGTTTGTACCCTCCTGTCATTCAGCCCCTGAGGAAGGGGAATTCCTCTGAAATGGAGATGAGCTTTTATATTCTGGGAGAGAAAAAAAAAAAGAAAAGAAAAAGCAGCCTGTGCTGGGCAACGAGGTGCTGTGCAAAGAATCCTCTCTGCTGAAATGGGACTTGACAGGGTGCTGATGCCACTTCACTTAGTTAATGGAAGGAGCCATCTAATACAGGCTAAATGCAGAACTGCCTAAAGGAACCTGGCATTTGGAGGGCTGGGGTGCTTGAAATATAAATGAATGGGACAAGCCCAGGCTCTGTTTCCCAAGGAATCAATTACCAGGGATCCTCTGGTGACAGTGAAGGTCTTATTTGCAGGAGTAGGCAAAGCTGTTTTTGTTGGAAACTGGGATATTTGTTGCTGGGGATTAAACACATCTTTTAAGCACCAAGGAGACACCGAGGAATGCTGTGGATTCAAGAGGGGTAAAAAGACTGTAGTGATTTTCCTTGCTGTAAAGCCACTGAGGAGACTGATGGCAGTGCTGGGAACAATTTGAGTTCTGTGGAGTTGTACCCACAGGCAGAGAGGTTTGACAAAATGATCCATTGTGTATTACATCTACAGATACAAAAATCTATGGGACACAGCATTTTAGAGTAAGAGTTAGGCTGGACTAAGGTGTACTTTCTCTTTCCAGCTGTAAAAAAAAATAAGGATCTGTAGCAGAAAATGTCTGGAGTGAAGATGGATGGAGTATAAAGACTGCTGATGAATTTTTTACCTCTGGAACGTTCTCTCATGGTGTTTATGAGCTGGTTTTCCAACAGAATAAGTGTCTGAGCTACCACAGAAAGCACAAACATTCCTGTTTAGATATTACTGAAATCTTGGAGACAGGTCAAGGACTGAATTTACTGTGGAGACCCCTTTTCCTTCTCCCACCCTAAGGCAGCTCCTTCTAGGTGAGATCAGAAGCCTCTTTACAGAATAGTGGGAGGAAGCTCCTGCATTTGTTTAGAGATAGAATTCCTTTCACATCACCATTCCTTTGTCATTTTTCACAAGCTCCAGGTCCACTCAAACATTGGTTTGAGCACCTCTGACATTCCCTTCCCATCCCATCTGCCAGGGATTTCATTCTTCTGATGAAACAGCTTTAAAATTGCAAAGACAGACAAAATGCAGCCTAAAATCACAACAGTCAAGTGCTGTGGCTGTTACGTGAAACTTTATTGGTCAAAAAAGACCAGTTGTGTATCAGAATTTCACATCAAAGATCAATCAAGTTTCCAATGAAACACCAATTGGCACCAGTTCATGTGGGATCTTCTCTTGCATGGTGTGCTTACCCTGAAATTTCTCTGTTTCCACCAGCTGGGTTTATTTCAGGGTTTTTACTGTTTTATTTGGGAATTACTTGGTAAAGAAGAAGCATTTCAGGAAATGTCATCATGTGCCATGTGCTGCACTGATGTCAGTTGAGGAAATCGGTGTCAGGAGCAGGAAAAGCCAGAAGATGAATGGAGCTCTGAGTTCTAAATAGGAAACAGCTTGAAGTTCCTTTTTTGGGGGAAACATAAAGCTCATTTATCAGCAATGACACAATTTCACCTCTGTCACAGAGGGAGGACTCTGCCCTCCTGCTGATGGACAGACACACCTCACATCCACGCTAATGTGGGATTATAGGGATCCATGCTAATCTGGGAATGCAGGGATGCAAAGGAACAGCCCCAAAACACTGACAGGTTTGCCTGGTGAGCTGTTCTCGTGATCTGTGCGTGGCTGAGAGGTGTCACACGGAAATCTGCATTGATTGTCCATTCCCTGTGTGTCTCCTTGTCTCACCCCAGTGGATATCAGAGTGCCAGTGAGAGCAGGATCTTGCCTGGATGATGCAGTATTCATTTATTCACACTTTGATATGAGGGCTGTGTCTGATCAAGCCCCCATCAGGATTTAGCAGCCAGATGTATCTGGGTTTCTTTGTTTTTCCTGCTGTTTGGCAGGAATGTGCACCCATCTACCTGTTCACTGTCACGTACACAGAATTTTGTGAGGTTTCTTCCCAGACACACTGAGAGTAGGGCAGAAGTCTGTGGTGTGCTATTAAGAGCATCTCCAATTGCTCAATATAAAATGGTCAGTAGTTTTCCAAGTGCCTTTATTTTCTGTTCCATTACTCTGAGTACCTTCCCTGTCCTCCTTTGGGGCCCAGCTAACAGCCTGGCTCCTACCTCCTGCTATTCTGAAATTTCTTTATTTATCTTAGACTCTGTAATTTTTCTGAAACATTGATATTTTCCAGCAATCAACTTATTACATGGAGATGCCTATTAGCTTTCTGAAGTCATATGTCAGTGAAACTCAAAACTGTTTAGTTTAACTTGACAAGCCCTATAGTGATATTGGAAAATTATTTTCTTCTTCAGACTCGTGTTTATGTTCTTTTCCAATGAGCTGGCTGTTTTATTGCAAAAGAAACTGTAAAAGAGGTAATTTTAACTAGGCACAAAATATATTCTGTTCTGTAATGTATCCATAACCTTCTAGAAGATCCTAATTAACTTCCTTATGTCAGCATAGGAAGCTCTATTGCATTTGTAGTTGCCAAACATTTCTTTTTTTTAATAGAAATTTTCCCTTTCTAAGACCTGCGGGCATCATCACTCCCAAAACAAGCTTTTCATTTGAGGGTATCAGAAACACCAGGAGATTAATAGAAGTCTGAAGTTCAGCAGTGCAGAATTTCTGTTATTTCTATCTGTTTTCTTGCTTGTCTGCAAAGATAGCAATCCTAATAACACGTGGGTGGCACAAAGCAGTCAGTGAGTAAAGTGAAATTGCCAGGTTGGTTCCTGAGCTGCTGAAATGTTGAGTTACTGCTGGACCAGGGAGTGACAAAGGTATCAAGTGTGAGGGAAAAAGCTGTTTTACAAGGTGTTTGTGACAAAAATTCAATGTTATTCAATGTGAGATATTTGGGAAAATTGCTCCCTGTGAAGGTGGGGAGGCCCTGGCACAGGGTGTCCAGAGAAGCTGTGGATGGAGCAGCCACAGCAAGTGTCCAAGGCCGGGCTGATGGGGCTTGGAGCACCCAAGGTGTCCCTGGAGGTGGAATGAAATGGTCTTCAGGTCCTTTTCCACCCCAAAGCGTTCCATGGCTGCAATTCCCTGCCAGCACAGAGCGGGCATTGCAGCCCTTCGGTCGCGGCGCTGTCGGCCACGCCCGCGTGTTGCGTGCTCATCCCTTGAGGATGCTGCAAACAGTCACCAGCAGAAATGGAATTCAGTTCTGCCAGAGGAAAACACCAGTTATCTGCTGAGATTTGTACTGCATGGGGTTGTTTTGTGTGCCTGGGTGTTGTGCAAAAGGAACGGGAGCTGCACAGCAGGGCCGAGGCCTGCACTCAGCAGCGGGAATTCCAAACAGGAGCACAGTATCCTTACAGTCCTGCTGATCTAAAATAAAAACTGTCTTTGCTTAAATCATGCAGTTCCCAAGCTCAGCTTTGATGAATTACAGAAGCAGGCTCTTATCAAGTAACAGTGGGTTTTTTTTCTTTTATTCTTTTTTTTTTTTCCTGAAAAGAGCAGGAAGTTTGCCATTCTACAGAGCAAGATGAATGAGTTTGCTATTTGAGGCTGAATTTTTCAAGAAGGATTAGGATATTTTGCAGTCCTGCAAATGCAGGATACTGCTTGCAAACACAGCATTTCTTTAGGCTCACAATCATAATTTGCATTAAAACTCCATATGCAAAAGAAGGAGAAGGAATTTCAAATGTGAACACTTCCAGTCCTTAACAGCAGCTACAGATTGAAGTGAAAAAGTGAAAATTCCCTCACTCATAGTCAGAATTCATTAATTGTATTAATGGCTTGGGCTCAATTTCTCAGTGGATTTCTGTATGACAATTCTGTGTGATAAAAACTGAACACAATCTTCAGTTTAAGGCACAGATGTGCCAAAATGTCACCAATTTGACAGAAGAGAGAGGTTTCCATCTCATATAACAACCTTCCTTTTGTCTCCATGTGGCTTTTCTCCAGCTATCCATTCCCCATGGTCTTCAGTAGCTGCAGTAGAAAGGACCTGGAAAACAGCCTGGAGAAAGGAGTGGGAATGTGCCTTTTTAACCTGCCTGAAGTCAAGGAGTCCTTTGGTGGCCAGAAGTGTGGGAATGGCTATGTGGAAGATGGAGAGGAGTGTGACTGTGGGGAGCCTGAGGTAAGACACCACCTGGGAGTCACTGCTCATGTCCTGCCCGCAGGTTTTCGACAGTGGAGGGTTGTTTTGGTGTGTTGGGTGTAAAACAGGACTCTCCCTTCTCTGCTTCCATGCCATCAGCTTAAACCTCAGAGTCTCAGCAGTGCAGGGAGTCTCGAGCATATTCAAGTAGCCGAAGTTCAGGCAGGGCTTGGGTTAAGAATGTGCTCAGTTCATCCTTAGAGAGCAAACTCTGCCTTGTCCAGCAGACTGGCCATGACCTCGTGTTCCTAGAAGTTCCTTCCAGCATTAGCTAATCAGTTAAACTCAAAAGAAGTTTGACAACTTGGCTCAGTTTTCTCAAGAAAACGTGAGTTAGTTGAAGGTTTGTTTCTGATAATGAGAATATATTTGTATATTTATATTTATGATTTTATTTATTTATGTTATGTTTATATAACCATAGAAACTGTGCAATCATAGAATGGTTTGGGTTGGGAGGGACCATAATTTCATTCCACTGCTGCCATGGACAGGGACACCTTCCCCTGTCCCAGCTGCTCCAAACCCTTTCCATCCTGGCCTTGGGCACTTCCAGGGATCCAGGGGCAGCCACAGCTGCTCTGGGCACCTGTGCCAGGGCCTCACTATCCAAATATATAACACTACATAAATAGAAATATTAATATTGGCCAGGTATTTTTCATTGCAGCTTCAGTTTTTAGGTACAAGACCTTTCCCTCCTTCACTGTTGGATTTTTTTCTCCCCTCTAGCCAATTACCTCCCAACAGAAATAGCCTTCACTGCCTCCCAAACAGACTGCTGCTGCTTCAAAGATTGCTCCATTTAGTTTAGTGAATGTGTCAGAGGACTCCTCAGATCAGCAGGAGATAGGCAAAACCTGGGAGTCAAATAATATCCAAGCTGGCATCCTTATCCCTTTTACATCCCATCCTCATTGGCTTTATAGAGCTTCTCTCTGATTATCTGAATTAAAGGCAGCAGCAGATCAGGGATTTGTTTCCTGTGATAAATAGGGACCTACAGACAAAAGAGATGGGGGCAGTTAAAACAGCAAGATATTGCTGCATCCTGCCAATGGAGTGTATTGGATTTGTCCAAGCAGTGAGGTTTTCCTGACAGTTCACTCACTCTTGAGGGTAACAAGGTTGGAGGAATCAACCTTATCTCCTTGTTTAAAGTCAATAGAGTGCAAGCAGCTTGCAAATGTCTTTCTAACCCAGTTATCTTTCTTGTTTTCATTTCTGAAGTTAGTGATACCTTTTCAAGTCAAAGGCACTTAATGTCAGCAAGCACTGGCTTGATTTGCCTCTTCTTTCTGTCTTTTTGCCTTTTTAGTTGTATTGGAAAAAACTGCAGCTAGGGTGCAATTAAATTTATTTGGGATTTACTACTCTAATCTGAGTGGTTCCAGAAAACCTGTGTGACTAGTTATTAATTCACTGCCAAGTCATTTATACCAGCTGAGTTCTGTCCATGGTGTTGCAGTACCCTAAGAATGAGTGATATTAGGATTAAATTCTTGTGGGAGAGTGGGGAGGCACAGGGTGCCTGGAGCAGCTGTGGCTGTCCCTGGATCCCTGGCAGTGCCCAAGGCCAGGCTGGACATTGGGGTTGGAGCAGCTGGGACAGGGGAAGGTGTCCCTGCCATGGCTGGGGTGGCACTGGATGATTTTTAGTTTCTTCAAACTCAAAACATTCCATGATTTTATGATCAATTTTAGATTATATGACTAAAAATGCCTGATGTGCTGCAGTGTCTGTAGAAGGAGGGTTAATGTAGATTGTAGATGTAAAGATAAAAGAATGAAGAGAAGTAAAAACCCTCGGTCTGTGAAAGATGAAATGTATCTTTTAGAAGCAGCTGCAAGGGGGAAAAGAAAACTACAAATTGCTAACTCAGAAGTCAGACAAATTACTTCCAAATGTAATTAGGAGTGAGTGCCCAAACATCTGTGACATGCCAGGGACGAGTCAACACGGCTTTTGTGCCAGGAACTCTTGTCTTAGAAAATCTTGTCTTACAAAATCTTGTCTTACAAATCCAACTGTGCTCTGAAGGGCTGAACAAGTGGATGGGAAGGGACAGGGCTGTCACTGCAACCTGTGAGGAGCTCAGAGAGGCTTTGGACCAAAGCTTTCACCCAAACTTCTCTGGGAGATTGAGCAGCTGTAAAGGAGAGAAAACTGCATGGGCAAAATGGGGTTAAAAGATAAGAAATACAACCAGGTGTAAATCATCCATGCAGTGGAAGGGGATCTGCTGTGCTGTATCCAGGAGATGTGTCCTGGGGACTACACAACTCAGCATTTTCATAAACAGCCTGGGAAGAGGAATAATCTTTAATTTGCTGATGATATTAGTTAGGCTGCTAGAGATGAAAACTGGCTGTGAAGGACTGCAGAGAAACCTTCTGAGGCAGCTGGAACAGGCATTAAGATGAGAAATGGGACTCACTGAGGAGTGATGCACATTCCAAAAACACAAAGAAGATGATGGGCTCTGAGCTGACTCTGACCATGGAGGAACAAGACTTCATATTGCAATAAATAGTCTCATGAAAATGTCAGCCCAGTGCTCAGGAGTGGTCTAAAAGGTAAATAGGCTGTTAGAAAGTACTAGGGGAGAAATAGGAAAACAAAACAAAGCACCAGCAGACTCTATAAATCTGCTGTGCCTGAAACTGCTTGTGCAGGTTTTCCCTACCCCTCCCTGATCCCAGGGAGTATAAAGCAGAGTGAAAAAAGATTGAGAGAAAAACAAATAAGGTGATTCAAAGTTTCAAAAGGGCTCCGGCTGGAAAAGAAGAAAATGAAGGAAAATGCAGCATAAGCTGATAAAATTGTGAGGGGAATGGGAAGGGTGAGTGAGGAGAGATTGTCTCCCATGAGAAATGAGCAGATGAAGTTAGGAAATGGCAGGTTTCAAACAAGCAGAAAGAGCTGCTCCCCTGACTGTGTTGTGAGTTTCTTTACCCTGAGTCTTACAGCTGCTAAAAATGCCCGTGGAGCCAAGGGGAAGCCAAGGAGAAGGCAGGAGCTTGGGAAGGTGTCAGTGTCCTTAAACATCTTCTGCTGCCTGTTCTCAGGGGGACACAAGGACAGAGGAGTTATGGGCTGACCCAGTGGGGTCTGTCTTGTGTTCTTAGAAAAGAGAGGGTGAAAACCAGGTGTCCTGTCCACAGGACAGAGCCTGACATCATGTAGGTGGTGCTGGAATTGTTCTGGGGTTGGGCTCCTCGGGTTCCTTTGAAGAGCCAGGAGAGCCACACTGAGAAACCTCCTCCCATCATTGCTGTTGTTATCAATGATAACTAATAATAATAATAATTATAACAACAAACTCCAGCACAGCAGTAATTTCAGGTGGCAGCCTCCATCCTCCAAAAGCCTGCTGAGCCTTTCTTGTTTTTTTTTGCTTGTTTATGTTAAAATCATTCCTGACAATTTGATAGCCCAGGCACAAAAACTATTTACCAAGCTCATTCCCTGCAATGAGCAGTAAGTGAGGCAGCAATTGGAAATTTCAGAGGCTGCTGAAACACCACTCCAGGAGCTGTGTCTTTATCCCAATCTGCCTGTGGAATGCTGAATGAGGATGGGGTAGTGCAGCTGACTGTTTCAGAAGGACCTTCATGGGACTGACACTCAGCTCTGCTTATCTCAGATTATTTTTGAGGTGAATTTATAAAACATGTGTCTGTGCAGGGAATGTTACTCCTGACGTGCAGCAGCTGCACAGAAATATTTCCGCAGCCTGCCGCCTTCCGGTGATCAAAAATAGGAGCAGGAAGTTGTTCCTCTGCTTCAGAGCACAGTTGGCTTTGGCATATCCAGGAAGATATTACCTAAAAAAGAGTGAAATGCTGAGAATCCTTTTGGTTTTTGCTGGTGAGTCAGTGCCAGCCCTGAGAAGTTGAGAAGCTTTCAGAAGCCACTGAAGTAACAAGAGGCTGTGGACATCCCTCTAACCCCTCATTCTTCCCGAGTTCCCTGTATTGGGAGTGATCCCTTGCTAAATCAAACAGACTTAACACAGCTGAAGAGCAATTTTATCTGCTGCTGTTTCTGTGAGAGAGATGAGATTCCAGCTCAGCTGGTGTAACTTGCAGCTTGTGGGCATTATCTTGGAAAAACAAATCCATTCTTTTCTGAGGCTCCTTACGAGCTCGTTCTACTGACAATAAAGTTTGCAGGAGCCCACACACGGCACCATCTAATCCACAAGTGTGAAATTGGGATGTATCACTGAGTGAGGCTGCAATTCATGCTCATTCCATATCTCAGAGCTCTATTACTGGTGTACTCTGATAAGGGATTACATGGAATCGTGTCGTTGTCTTCCTCTGTGGCAGCCCCAGCCTCCATCCAAACAGGAGCCTGGCCAGAAGCTATCACAAAATAGAGCTGTAGTCCTGATGCTCAGCAACTGCAGCACAGCTCCTGGATCCTCTCTGGAGGCAATGGAAACATTCCAGTGATTCCTGTGGAAATAAAACACGCCAGTGCTCTGTCAGGATCGGTGTCAGCGCGCTCGGGTTGTTTGTGATATTTGGGTTTAGATCCATAGCTGGAATAAACCAGCCCCCCTCAGCAGCTTCTCTGGTTTTACTACACTTCCTGGGCTTGTTGAATCTGAGGGCAGACAAGGCTGTTTGGATCAGGTTGTCGAATTTCATGCATAATTCATGGTTTCGTGCCCAGCTTTTCTTGGCAGAGCTATAGGCAGCCTCTTGATTTACGGCTCATTGTGACCAAACATTGTCTGCTCTAAATTTCCTCTCCAAATTCATCCAGGAATGTACAAACCGGTGCTGTAACGCAACCACCTGTGCCTTGAAGCCAGGAGCAGTGTGTGCACATGGGCTCTGCTGCGAGGACTGCCAGGTGAACCACGGGAAATGGCTCTTTGCAAGGTGGGGAGGGCAAAATTCTGTGGTTTTTCCCTGCTTCGGTGCAGTAAACAAGGATTTAGGACAAGTAGACTGGTGTTGATAAGCGTTAAGATACTTGCGTGTCATGTGAGCAATTAAAAAATTCCCAAAATATAAATTATTGAAGGAGCAGATCAACAGATTTTTAAATTTGTCGCTGTGCTTTTGTGGCTCCTTCAGCTGCTCAAGGAAAACTTCTTTTTCATGAACTTTTGGTGCTTAAATTTTTCTCATTCTTACATGGCAAGCAGTCATTAAATGCTGAACCCTCTTTTTTTGGGGAAGGCTCTTGAATTATTAATTCTGTCAACAGCATATGTATTTTTAATAGCAGATCATCAGCTGCTGTGGTCTCCTAACACTCTGTAAAGGCCATTTTGCCACAGGCATTTACCTGCTTGAATTCTCAGATCCTCCCTTGCCCATGGGCTAATAAAGCATCCAGCAAGTTGCCATCCTCTCAAACCAAGAGCTTGGAGCAGGGATCCCCACAGCCAGAAATTGCTTTTTAGCAAAATCAATCTTCATGTCCTTTGCTTTTTACCAAGGGCAATGTGATTAAAATTCAAGGCTGCTCCCAGAGCACACCCAACTTTTGTGGCTGCTGTTGAGATGTGAATGTTCAGACTGGCAAGTTCTACCATCAGTCCCCAAAAAAATATCATTTTCCATGGAAATCAGTACAGGACAGAAACAGTTACATGGACTAGACTTGTAATTAAGTTTGACGAGATCTTGATGCCCATCACAACAACATTCCTATGAGGAAATGTAACTCCATAGATTCATTAAGGTATGAGACCTATTCAAGATCATCCAATTGAACCTTCCAACCTGGGAACTGTTGGGCACCTGAATCCACAATCAAGTGGGCTGGTGGCTTCCTGAGCCCTAACACAGCACAGTGCTCTGTGATAAGCTGCCCAGGATGGAAAGGTCTCTGATCTGGCTTTTGCCCAGTGCTCCAGATCCTCCTTCCCAGAGTTTTTGTGTTCAGACACCATGGGGGGGAGCCCCACTGCAAACATCAGGGCTGGGGTTGTCTCATGTCTTGGGCCACATGAGCCGTGTGTGCAGCTCCACCTGACCCTCCCAGCACGGCTCACTCAGTGTCTCCAGAGCTCTGGAATCCCTGCCCTGTCCTCTGCACCAGCTGGGGCCAAGCCAGCAGAGAAATCTGTCCCTGTGCTGCATGGCTGACCCGTGCTCGGCACGGCCCTTGAGGTTCTGTTTGTTTTGCAGCTCAAAGCAGCGGGGATTTCTTGCAGAGAATCCAGCAATTCCTGCGATCTGCCCGAGTTCTGCACGGGGGCCAGCCCGCAGTGCCCGGCCAACGTTTACCTGCACGACGGGCACGCGTGCCATGGTGTGGATGGCTACTGCTACAATGGCATCTGCCAGACCCACGAGCAGCAGTGCATCACCCTCTGGGGCCCAGGTGAGAGCAGCTGGACACAGCTCTGAAGGATGCAGCACCAATCTGTAGCTGTTTGAATAATGAGGGGATCTCTGGGTGATTCATTCCAGCCTTGGTTTGCTGTCGTGTTCGTTTCTCTGCAGCAGGAGGTAACGAGGCTCGTGCTGGAACACGCTGCAAATGGATAGGTGAAGTCAGACAAATCATTTCCTCCTGGCTTTGATATGGCCTGATGTCACCCCACAAGGTGCTGAACGCTCCTGGCAGGTTGAAATCACAGCCCTTTTCAGGCTGCTGTGTGAGCTTCCTCCTGTGCTCTAAACAGCTCATCTGCAAAACAGATGTGTCTGCTCCATCCCCAGCCAGGGCTCAGCTTTTGACACTAACATGAGACTCCTGGATCATTGTGTGTTTTTATTAACTGTGTCACCTGGAAACTGCCTCCTGACAGTGCTTTTAGCAGGGTCTGCCCTGAGGCAGAAAGGGATTTTATTCTCCTGTGGGAATTGCTCCCTTTTTACAGAAATCTGGTAACATGACTTCTTGACTTGTTCTCAGCATCTATCCCAGGAAAGCTGTTCACCTTTCTTTAAAGCCCTGTGACCCTTCCACTGCAGTGCAAGTATTAACTCAGCATTTTGGTATGAATCCAAATCATGTCTCCTTCAGCATCTCTGACCTTCTATCTCAAATCTGTAAAACATTTACCTCTCCTAAGGAGAAGCATTACTTAGAGACAGGTGTAATTATTTCTTTTAAACTAACTTTTCCTGCCTCTTTCAATTCAGTATCTCTAACTCTGCTCCAAAACTTCTGTATCAATATAATGGCACACAGATGTTTCCCTTGGTCAAAACCCTCCCCAGAACTCTGCTGAAGAATTTATCTGTTTCCTTCCCAGAGAACATGGACTTTTTGCAATCTGTCTTTAAAAGAGCATTAAAGCATCTCAAGAACCAGCCCCAGTGGTACAGACAGCAGGTCAGCTTGGCCATGTGGGTATAAGAACACGTTCAGGAGGAGTTCCAGTTCAAAATTAAACCCCTCACATGGAACAAAGCGTGCCTCTGCTCCACTTCCCCGAATCCCACGCGCGTCGTAGCGTTGATATGAGCTCATAGAGCCATGGACAATTATAGCCTCCAGTCTTAGTCAGACTGGGACTTCTAATCCCTGGATACAGAGACATTTTCTCTTGTAGAAAGCAAAAATCTCCTCCTGAACCAGTTTCCCATGCCGTGGAAAGTTACTTGGTCAGGCTGTTCGTGGTTTCAGTGTCTGAGAAAAATTCCTCTAAAGGTCAGGGAGCTGAATTGCTGCAGCTGCTTGCCAGGTCTGCTTCCTAACACAGCAATTCCAGCAAAGCCCTGGGCTCCCCTCATTCTTTCCTGTCTTCCTTCTTGGGACTGTTCAGTGTGGGCACTGCTGTGCCTGGAGGCTCCAGGGTCCAGGCTGTGGGAGTCTGTTTATGAGAAAGATGTTCTGTTTGGCTGGAATACCCTTTGGGTTTTGTTTTGGGAAGGCCCAAGGATAAGGATTTTTAAATAGGGAGGATGGCACATGACCAAACCTGAACTGAAAGTCTCAAATCTTGCCACGTTTTTGGAAGTATAAATTAAAAATAAACACAGAATCTCAGAATGGTTTGGGCTGGAAGGGACATTAGAGATCATCTTGTTCCACACCCTGCTATGAGCAGGGATATCTTGCACTAGACCAGGTTGCTCCAAGCCCTGTCCAGCTGGCTTTGGACACTTCAAAGAATGCCTGTATTCTGGATTTAAGGACTAGGGATGTGAATATCCACTGCTCTCTCACATCTGGCTGAAGTGTGAGCTGGCAGATGAGGGAGGGAATAGGAAGAGAGGTGAGTGGCTCATGCAGTTAGAAAAATATCATGGTACAGATTAAAAAAACTACACATCTTTCCAGCTTTGCTTGCAGCTCAGAGAGAGATTTCATATTCTAAGATGTTGTCTCTGGACTTTGTATCAAAAATATACATTGGAACCTTTTTACCAGGCTGTTGTGTCTGATTAGACCTGTTTTTAACAGCTGCCTGTGTTGGAGTGAAGCAGTCTTGTGGTTTTTAAAAAAAATTAATTCTCCCCTCTACAGAAAAAACAGATCACAATTCATTTTCATTCTCTCCTTATTTTTGTCTTCCCAGTAGGAGAAATCCATGCAGAACAAAATACAATAACTTTTCCTAAAATAATATCCAGTATATTGAATTCCTTATTAATGTCTTCCCTTGTACATCCTTCTTTATTCATCAGGTTACAGATGTCCAGAAGCCCAATGATAAATGTCAATCTTCATGTTTTTAGATCTATTTAAAGGAAAATGATGAACACTGTCAGAGCTTGTTTACATTAGGCTGAGCAGTAGGAACCTGTTTCCAGAAAAGCACTTGCATTTCCTTGGGGTTGTTTTGTTACTCTCAACACAGTGATTCAGATAAAATAGAGGATTTTTTTTTTCTCTTTCTTATCTGCATGGAAAGCTTGGTGGGAAGGAGAAGGGAGGAGCTCCTGAGGACAAGCTCTGAAAATAGCCATGAATTCCTCTCAGAGCCCAGGTTGATTCCAGTCTGCTCCCAGAACACCCAGAGTTCTCCATTCTCTCTCTCTCCATAATTCATGTCATTTTTATCCTTGGGGAGCAGGAACTGCTGATGACCTTTTTTTGGTCCATATTCAAAAATATCAAATTGCACTGATCTGACCTATTGATAGCAGTGACTGAAAAATGCACCCAGAGTGATGCTTTGTGTGGTGTCTGTGACTCCACTGGCATTTTCAGGAGAAACAGACACAGATAGAGCTGTGAAGACAGAAAAATCATTGATTACCAAGGAACAGAAGATTCTCAGCTTTAAACTCATGGCTTTTTCTACATTGACAAGAAAATGATTCTTTAGGGAAGTCTGTCAGTTTGTGTTCCTGTATTTCCCCAAGTGGGAAAAAAGCAATGATTTTTGGGGAGCCAATGGCAGGCATTGATTTAATAATTAGAACACATTTAAATGTGTTGCATGGACATGGTCATTCTTTTAGGCAGGAACACTGCTAATTTAGATGTCAATATTTGTTACTGTGGGAGAACTTTGCAGGTTTTGCCCGGCAGAACCCTACAGACACAAAATAAATGAGCTGCCCACCTCAGGTATCTGACCAAACCATTGCTAACTTGCTTTTGAAAAAATGCTAATTGTCCAAGCACTGCAATTTTCTGAATTCAGTGAAATCAGACTATTTTGATCATCACAGATTTATTGCCAGGCCTTTTTCTTCTGGAGACGGGGAAGATATTAAATCATATTCTCAGGGGTGGTGACATCATCCTCCTTAAATGCAGAAAAATGCTCAACCCCATCTTGCTCTTGCCCAGACAGGGATCACCAGGATGGGGAGAGAGGCCAAGGGAAGCTTGTGGAACTTTTGCTTTGCAGCAAAAACAAATTTAGTGAGGATCACACGACAGAGAACTGTGGTTTTTCTGCTTGTATTTATTTGTACACTTGTTCCTGGTGCTGGCTGGCACAGCCTGAGCCACAGAACTCCAGCCTATTACTCAGAGGGGTTTTTTTCCCTCTCCCCACCCACAGACAGCTGGGAACTGAACTGAAATGTCTTCCTTTTCTGCTGTCAGCCTGATAGAGGATGTTTCTCGTGTTCATGGAATCAGCACCATGGTCAGAAATTTCCCTCATTCCTTTCAAGAGACCGTGCTGGTGTTTTCCTATGGCAGCAGGTCTGAAATGACACAGCACTTCTGTTCCCTGCAGCTTCCTTTTTTATATTATTATATATTTTTTGTAACTACATAGGGAAAGAAGTGGGTTCATCTATATATATACACATCTGGAGGAAAAGACCCAACAGTCTCCAGGCTGCAGTGGTGAGCTTTGACCTTCTGCAGCTTCCAAGGGTTGATTTAATCCCTTGAATGAGGCTTGGAAAGGCTGACAGGACCTTAATTACAGGGTCATGATACTATAATTACCAATAGTAAAGTGAAATAAACTCTGCTCATCTAGCTCAAACCACTTAATAACCACCAGAAATCCTTCACAAATCATTTTACCTCTGCCTGCAGAGGTAGAAAATAGAGGAAGACAGGACTTTCTGCTTCAGTTTATGTGGTGCAGTTGTGATAAATGGGTTTCCTCCAGAAACACAACATTACAATTCTCTTCCTTAAGCATCCTCTGAAAACCTCCTTTTTAACTTCTTAGCTCCATCTGTTCAGCATCTTACCCTCTGATATGTTTTCATCCATAAAAAAGTGCAAATATTGTGAGAAGCCAGTGGGGAGAGGGAACAGCCATCTGAATCCCAAGCAACAGCGTGTCTTGGTTGGATACCAAAGGCAGAAATTGAAGCTGGATTTTGGTTTCCAGGCTGCAGATGATCATTGGGTACCAGGTGTTTTCACACAGACTGCTCCGAGCCTGGCAGGGGAGTGTTTTTTGTGCTCCACGAGATGCTTTTTCTTGTCAAGTGTTATTAGCTGGAGTTAAAGCTCAGTGTCTGAGCCCTGCAAGGACGCTGCAGATGTGTTTTCCTTCCTGCGGGCTGCTTTCCATCATCTCTGCGATGCTTGACTTCTGAATTCAGGAAAAAAAACAGCCACACAAAAAAACTTTCACCAGGTGAAAGAGGAACAGAAACACCTTAAACTCAGTGTTCAGTGAGTGCATTCCCTTTTTAAAACCATTTTTAGAACAAGCCTTTGTTACATCCCTTGCAGTCAGAGCACAGGACATGAGCATTCATTTGGCTGTTGGCAGCTTTGGAGAGGACACCACTGAGGGCACAGTGTGTCTGGGCTCTGGGCTGCTGCTGCCACATCTCCAAGGGAGCATCCAGCCACTGCAATTCCATGGCATCAGCTGAGCTGGGGCTCCTGGCCAAAAACAAAACCAGGAGCAGTTGCATAAAACCAGGGCTGCACAAGCTGGTCCTTGCACAAGTGGGAGTGAAAGCAGTTTTGGAAAGAGCAGTGGAAAAGCTTTTGGAAAAGCAGCTTTGCTTGGTCTCTTGCTCCCAGAATGTTTCTTCCCTCCCCAGCCCTTCCAAAGCTGCTGTAGAATATGCACATGGTAATGTTTGTCTCGAGCTGAACAGTGAGTGTCCCCACCCTGGAAAGATGAGGGATCCACGTGCTGAAAATGGAAATTTAACTTCTGCTTTTTCTGCACAGTGCCTTGTCTGGATGCCTTTATTGATTTTTTTATTATTATTATTATTGCTTGAACTTTAATGAAAAAGAATTGAAAGAATCCTGTGTGAGTCCCTTTTAATAGTTCCAGATTTGAAAAAATATTCTGAACTCAGCAAGCTTGATCGTAATCTTCCAAAGAATTTCAAGCTCTTGTCCTTCTCTCCAGGGAACCAACAGCTCATATTCTGTTCCTTCTGTGCCTTTCTTTCTGAATTTTCCAGTTTCAGCATGTAAAAATGTTAGAAAGAGAAGAGGGTGCCATTTTAAGCCTGTACAAGTTTGTCCTTAATAGCATTAGATTGCTGTTCAGCAGTATATAGTATTAGTCAAGCTTCTGACTATGAAATGAAAATAATTAATTGAAGTTTTAATCTCTGAGTTTTTAGTGAAAAGATGCACACTGGCTGGAAGTTTTACAATCATATTTGTATTTTCTTCTCCAGGAATCTGACTCTTTTTTTTTTTTTAAAGAAAAAAATAAAAAAGGAACATTTTCCTCTTTGAAGGCTTTCAAATGAAATCTTCAGGCTGGCTTAAATAAATGCTATGTTTTACCCACAGTTAGAGGCATACACACTTGGAAGTGGCTCAAAACATTTGACAAAATGTAGCATTAGTTGAAATATTCTGTCTCTGGTAAAGATCAGGAGCACTGTAGAAATGGGATATTCTCAGCCTTTGGGCTATCACATCACTTGCTGCCAAGTTCTTTTTGCTTTAGTTTGGCTGATCTGTCAAAAGCACAGAAATGCAGTTAGCAGGTCTCTGATCAGAGTTTTAGCCAGAGTTTCTCCTCAGCTCCTTTTCTGCTCAAAGCCAGTCTCCCTGTTGGAGCAGTGGAAATGTTGGTGGTGACTTGATGGTGCTGTTCATTATTTTCATGGAAAGAAAATAAGGAGTAGTAAAGAGCCCTAACAAAGGGCCTCTTAATCTTGAAAGAAGCAGCAATTATTGGCTGGAAATGAAAGCCACACTTCACTGTAGAACAAAGGGATTAAATTCCAATACACAGACTAATGAATTGTTGCAGCAGTCAAACCAGGGAAGCAGATCCTTCACCTCTTCAACATTCCAGATGAACGGATGCATCTTCCCCTAGAAGACACCCTATAACTGGTTGTAATCTAGAGGGAAATGAGCAGGACTGTGTGTATAAAACATGAGAAGAGATGTTCTAATAGTACCCTTGACCTTCTGAAGTGCAGGGATGAATAGTCTGCCTGTACAAGCTTTTCCAGCCCTACTCCCACCAGGGAAGTTCTTTTGCCATTAGGATATGTCTATGTCAGAAAACACCAGTGGATAAGAAGAAGATGCTGCCTGAACTCCCAGGTTCCCACTTCTACCACCATGGCAGAAATGCCCCTTCTTCCATGTCAGTCCTTCCTCTCAGCAGTGGATGTCCTGAGGGTTAAGGTGGGATGGGTTCCTTCCCTCTCCCCAGTACTTCAGCCTGAGTTAACAGCAGCACATTTCCCTTTTCTGTGTCAGGTCCTCATATCTTTACACCCAGTTTACAACTGGATGTTTCTCCTTTTGTTCTCAACTGCAGTTAAACAGGCCTTTCTTGAAAAGAATTTCCTTTGGGGTCTCACTAGAACACGGACTCCTGCAAAAGAAAGGAGTTAACTTTCCAGGTGGCCTTTGTCTGTCTGGTATTTGCTAGAAGTTTTTGTGCCCTAGGAGGATTGGCAAGAGGGCTTTCACCTGGGGAAATGCTGGAAGAGAAGGAGTTCTGCATTGTCTGTTGCTCAGCACTGCCAAGAGAGACAAACAACACTGGCAATCCCACACATCCAAACTCTTCCATTAGCATGCGGACCCAGCACCGCTGTTTTGTTGGGCCTCATCAGCATGCAGCTCACATCCTCCCTTTCCCCTAAAGCACCAGCAGAGCTCAAAGGAAATTATTAAAAACACCTTGTATGAGATGAAAGTTCTGATTAGCTTTTGTTTCAGGTGCAAAACCCGCTCCTGGGATCTGCTTTGAGAGAGTCAATTCTGCTGGAGATCCTTACGGCAACTGCGGGAAAGACTCCAAGAGCTCCTTTGCCAAATGTGAACCCAGGTAGGGCCTCTCCCTTCAAACTCAGCAACAGGTGCTGGGAGAGGGCTTGGAATATGGAAAATGCTTCACCTTATCTTTGGTTGTGTTTATTTCCATCAGGGATGCGAAGTGTGGAAAAATCCAGTGTCAAGGAGGAGCAAACCGACCCGTAATTGGTACCAATGCTGTTTCCATAGAAACCAACATCCCACTCCAGGAGGGTGGCAAGATCCTGTGCCGTGGCACCCACGTGTACTTGGGGGATGATATGCCCGACCCTGGGCTTGTGCTGGCAGGAACCAAGTGTGAAGATGGAAAAGTAAGATTCTGGAATACTCCCAGACAAGGGGAACATCACTACCATCATTCTGCCAAGTGTTTTGTAACTTCTTTTCTCTTTGGTTTTTTTTTTCTTTCCCCCCCACAAAATAATTGCTTCTCATGCTCAGACTGAGACAAATTTTACTCCCTTCTGGCCACTGTTCCAGATAATAGATTTTCAGATGCAAATCTGGGCAACCTGATCTAGTGGAAGGTGTCCCTGGCCATGGCAGGGGGTTGGAAGTAGAGGAGCTTTAAAGTCCCTTCCAACCCAAAACATCCAGGGATTCTGTGCAATGCAAGTTGCTTAAGTTTATGACTGATTTTTTTGAAGACGGTCCCAATTATCTGTCCATGGAGGCTTGAGGTTTTCTGCAAAATAAGTACAGCAAAATACATTACAGGCTTATTAATGAATTCCTGAGTTCAATGTATTCCCTTTCCCAGCATCTCTGGCATTGCAAAATTGTCATTAACTTCAATTTAGGTTTCAAAATGTATTTTATCTTCTGATTATGCCTCCCCACTTCTTTTTTTTTTTCATGCAGGAAAACCTATCTCTGTATGCACTCTTAGAAAACTATAAACCCATTGATGCTCAGCCACCAAAACCGATTTTTGCAATTGTGTTTTGCAAACTTGGTGAATTACCCACTGTGAATGCAGCCCAGATTTCACATGGCTGCCTCATTCTAAGTTTTTCTTTCGTGAGGAAAGCAACTGAGAAAGATGGGAGGCAGCCATGAGTTTACAGGGGGAGGAGGAATGGAAAGCAGTCCAAAAGCTATTGAAATGAAGGAGGTTTCCATACCCTCAGTGGATTGCTTGCAAAAAGGAGGAAAAACAAGTGCTTTGATAATTTGTGGTAAATTCAAGTAAGCCTCTGAATTTCTGAATGCTTTTGAATTATGTTGGATTATCTTACTGTGCTGGGAACAGGTTTGAAATCCATCCCCAGTGAAACCACAGCTCTGCTACAGGAAAACAACCCTTACAACATTTCTAAGTCAATCTGTTATAAAAAGTCTTTTCAAAGGCAACTCAGCGCTGAGAAAGCACCCCATTATGTTTTACTAATGAGTATTTAATCTTTCTAATCTATCTAATCATACACATCCACACTATAGAATACACAGGCTAATACTTCTGAAATTGTATGTTTTACTTTGAGGACATTAGTGCATTTGTATTATGGATTAAGAATATGAATTTAAATATTCTTGGGTTTTCTCAACTGGAGATGCTCAATTTGAAACGCAGCCATTTTAATGTGATCAGAATTCTGGGAGCTGCTGCACTGTGAATATTTGAATTGTGAATAGTGCTGTAATCAGACCATATTCTCTCCATGCCTGCATGTTGATGCCAATTCACTCTAATTTCCTTTCCATTTTTCCTTCTCCCCAGGGGATAAGTGCCCTGATTAAGCATCCCTGTCGCCTCCTTCAACACTATTCCCAGCTTAATGCTAATTATTGTGACTGACTTTTAGTACTACTGAACTGCACTGCAGTTAAACATGAGCAAAAATGTGCAGTGTGGGGCTTTTTGACCTTTTTTGTTGTCAGCATAGCATAGGAACAGTTATCCCAGTCCTAATTTCTTCTTTTTCCAGTTTGGAGTAGGGTAACTTCTCGTTACTGACGTGCTCATCAGTTGTGTGGTTGTTTGATGTTATTATTACTCGGCACTAATCTTGCTTAACCTCAATTTTCAGCTCCACTGACAGAGTAAAGTTTATCTGCAATGACTGGAAAACAAAAAAAAATATTTAATTTCATTCCTGTGCATATGCTATTTGTTTACTTCCATTCCCTATAAATCTTAAATGTTAACTAGGGTTGGTTTGTATTTGACACCTAAAAAAAATGGTTTAATTTGGAAAACCTTGGAAAGCTCTTGATTTTCCTGGAAAACAATGGTGAGCCCATAAAAATCAATGAGACCACTTAAATATTCACCTACCCTGGGTTCAGGTTCTGTACTGGAATGAAAAATATTTCTCTGTTGAAATATGTCTGATGACTTACACCGTGAGGACCCAAAGCTTTGCTGGAGGAAACATCTGCTGCAGTGAAGACAGGAAGGCAAACAGAGCAGGAACCTGAAGGAATCCTGCTCAGTGCACTCCTAGTCCTGAAAAAAAATGCAAATTACTGATTTTTAAATTGGCTTAAAAACCTCCCAAACCCCAAGGCCTCCCCACTGGTTCCACTTGAGTGGAGCTGTGAGGGTTTGCTTGCACAAGCTCAGCATATCAATGCTATGAACTGTGTGTGAAACCAGGGCTGGCCAGGAGAGCAGAATTCAACGTGCTCAGATTTGGATTTCAAAGACTTAGAAAGGGCTGAGGAAAAGAAGACACCCAGTCCTGATGCCCTTTGTGTCAATATAATTATATATATTTGCAAGTTGAGAAATATTTAACTGCTGAAAGAAGGGATATGATGCCTTGGGAGCCCCAGCAGTTCTGTCCCTGTTAAAACTAATTTATTTTTTATTTTGCAGATTTGCCTGAACCGCAGGTGCCAGAACACCAGTGTTTTTGGAGTCCATAAATGTGCCACCAAGTGCCATGGACGTGGGGTAAGCATCCCAGGGAAACATTCTTTTACAATCACTCAATAACCACTGGACAAGAAATCACTTTCTGTAATGGCTTTGAGATCTATAATTGCCTGCAATAGATCAGAGCCACTGCAATCCATTTTTATTACATATTTCCATTTTCACTGTCCCTTACATGAAGTCGGTTTTATTTGACAAAGAAATGTTTATCAGGCAGTAATTATCTTGATCTTAATTGACAGCCTGTGATACAAAGGAATCTTGTAATCCTCAAAGCAAATTGAAGCCTAACCCTCCATCGTGAAGAATTCCCATTAAAAATCAAAAATGCAGTTTCTCCATAGTTACAAAGAAGTTAAATTCTTTGAATGGAGCATTGGAAGCATTTGGATTGAGAGGCAAATGAAACAGCATTTCCAAAAACATTAAAACAAAGTAAAACCCTATTGATGAGTTTTGTGGCATGAAAGTGGCACAGAATGAAAAATGTGATGATATCATTTATTAATATCAATGGTTTGAAACCCACTTTATATTATGATAAAGTTAATTATGTCAAGCTTTGCCTTACTAACCTTGATGTGCTTATGAGCTATTTGTTTCTCTGAAAAGCTGTGGCAGCCACATTGGAAGAGCCATAGAAATTCACTGTCCTCTCTGAGGAAGGATTTTAATTTGCTTTAACTTATTTTATCACCTTGAATTTGCAAAACTGAGCAGTATTGGTGGTGTTGCCTCTTAATCATTGAGCTGGAATGAGCAGAGGTTTGGACTGGCGTTTTTTATGTCTGTACAAACAAGAACCTCTGGTGGCAAAACTGACCTGGTGGAATTGTAAATTGGAATTCCTGCAGTGTTTTAATATAAAAAATAATGCTTAACAAAGTATATTTTTAATTATCTTGCTGTCTTTGAAAAGTATTTTTTTATATTTTTATTTTACCTCACCATAGCCAGTCTGAGCCCTCTGAATATTTTAGTGCTCTGCAGACACAGGCAGCACAGTGTTTCTGAAAGCCTGCCAAGCTGACCTGGCCAGAATATTGCATGTTCAGAATAACCCAAACTCCTGTGAACTGATTTGTATCTTACTGAAATCTCATTTATTAATCTGTGCTGTGGGTTCTCTGTGGTGGTGGCAGGTCGGTGGTGGTTTGGGTTAGCACAGAGTTAAGGACCTTATTGACAACAAGCCTTCAGCCCAAAATCTTTATTTACAAATTGATTTGAGCACCTAAATGTGACATCAAATCCTGTGGTCAGTTTGGGGCCCCCTAAGACAAGACACTGAGGGGCTGGAGTGTGTCCAGGGCAGGGAATGGAGCTGGGAAAGGGCTGGAGAATTCCTGAGGAGCTGGAAAGGGGCTGGAGAATTCCTGAGG
>NC_031775.1:31409677-31437647 GCF_001522545.3 Parus major | reverse complement strand
GGCTGGAGAATTCCTGAGGAGCTGGAAAGGGGCTGGAGAATTCCTGAGGGAGCTGGGAAGGGGCTGGAGAATTCCTGAGGAGCTGGGAAGGGGCTCAGGCTGGAGCAAAGGAGGCTCAGGGGAAATTTCTGGCTCTGCACAAGTCCCTGGCAGGAGGGGACAGCCGGGGGGATTTGGGATCTGCTCCCAGGGAACAGGAACAGGAAGAGAGGGAACGGCCTCAGGCTGGGCCAGGGCAGGCTCAGGGGGGATATAAGCAAAATTGTCTTAATGGAAAAGTTTTTCCAGCCCTGGCACAGCTGCCCAGGGCAGTTTGGAGTCCCCATCCCTGGAGGGATTTAAAATCCATGTGGATGTGGTGGCACCTGGGGCCACCTGGGGTGGCCTTGTCAGTTCTGGGGAACAGTTGAAGATCTTAAAGAACTTTTCCAACCTGAACAATTCTGTGACTCCATGTTTTCTGTCAATTCAGCACAGAACTTTAAGCTCTGTATTCACCACACAGCAGCTGTTTGAGGAGTAAGGAAAGGAAATATCAAGTGTTTGGACTGTGGGACCTCCTGAGGGAAAAGCCCTGGATCTCCTGGCTCCCTCCCCTCTGTGCAGCAGGATCAGGCTGTGCTGGGTGTTATAACACTGGGGGTGGGCTCCAGCCCTTGGGAGCTCTCTGATCCCCCAGGGACACTGGATAGACCCGGCCTCACACGCTGCTCCCTCGCTCAGATTAAAACCGCCGCAACCCACAGCGCTGTGTCTCTGTGGACTGCACAGGAGGGCTATCAAAGCTCCCCCGAGGGTTTCCTCAGGCCTGGACCCACTTTCACAGGTTTCTCCAGTAATTTGTTCATGTTAGAGCCACGGAAAAATCCCTGCTGGGCCCTGTGCAAGGCCTTGATGGAGAGGAGAGCTCAGGGGGCTGACAAAGCTCTGCAGCTCCTGTGCAGGCAGGAGGAACAGAAGTTAGCAGGCAGATAATGCTGCTGCTGGAAGCAAAGAGAGAACAAGACTTCAGAGGTGTCTGATTGTCCTCGTATTATTGACGTTGTCAGCTGGGGCAACTCCAATGATTACCTGCCAAAGAAATAATGGTTTTTAGGATCCCTCTTATTCCGCAGCAAGTTGCTCTTTGCCACCTCAGTGTGCAGTAGGCAGCTATCAGCACATCTCCTTTCTTCTCTAAGTTTTATTCCTCTCTGATGTGTCACTGTCTGATTAGAAGCCCTTATCAGCCAGGGCTGCTCTCGGATGTTTTTTATGTTAAGCCATTTGTCTTGTTTTGCAGGTCTGCAACAATAAAAAGAACTGTCACTGTGAGGCTGACTGGGCCCCCCCCTTCTGTGACAAGCCAGGCTTCGGTGGCAGCGTGGACAGTGGGCCCATCAGGCAGGCAGGTCAGTGGGAATTCAGGCTCCACCTGTTTCATTCCAAGATAAAGAGTGGAAATTGGTCAGCCTCAGAAAGAATTGTTTCTAGACATTTTTAATTTTATGGGATTTGATTATTCCGTGCCAATTTTTCCCCAGTGTTGGACCTTTAGTGACCTCAAAGAGATGTTTCTGGTTTATGTGTGTGAGGACATGACAGGACAAGCACTCCCCTCACAAGTACATGTATAAACTAAACCTGGATGGGAAATAATGTCTGTTTTCATATGAACAATACCATTCTAAACCAAAATGGATTCTCTTCCCTGCATGCCAGATGCTGCAGCAAATGGCAATACTGAAATTATGACATCGTGATTATTTCCATGACAAAGCTTCCCATCATGATTTCACTACTGAAAGATCTTTTTTTTCTGAAGATAGCAAAGCTACCCTGGTCAGGCACTCAGCAGGCCCTTGGAAGAAGTTAACTCCATGTGATTTTTTGCAGACAATAAGAGTTTGACCGTAGGAGTGCTGATAACCACCCTGTGCCTTATCTTTGCTGGATCAATCATGTACCTCAAAAGGAAGACTTTCATGAGATGGTTGTTTACAAGCAAGAAGACAACAATAGAGAAATTAAGGTATGCCCATTTTCCCTAATTATATTCCAATAGATAGTAAGGAAAGGAAGCAGTAAACACAGCAATTCTCATCACCGTGAATGTGTTAGAAAGAGGCAGCATTGACAAAAAAATATTCACCATCAACAGCAGCATTTTCCCTGGGTTGGTTTAATTTCATTGATAGGCAGTAAATAATGCAGGTATTAGTTTGAATATATCCCTCTTTCCTTTTGGGATGAAAAATTAATCAGCAATGGAAGTATCGCCTTTATTTTCATTTGCCTGAAACAGTTTCATTACACTGTGTGGCCTTTTATCTAAACTCAGTTGAGTGAGCTGAAACTTTCCTTTTTGAGGTCATTACTGTTTAAATTTTAGATTCATTAGAATATTCTCCTGGGTGTTACAAAGCTGCATTTCCACATATTGCAGAAGCTAATTTAACAGACTACTGGTTTCTAAAAAATCAATATTTATTTTTATTATTGCAGGAGTGCTAGACAATTTTTACTTTCCTTGTTTACTACAATCATGCAGAAAGCCATTGCAAAATCCCATTCTGAAAAGAGGCTCCTGTTTAAGAGAATATTACAAAGTAGAACGTTGTGTTTGACAATTAAATGTTTGTGTTGCAGGTCTGTGAGTCCAGCAAGACCTTCCAGTTCATCTGAGCCAAATCGTGTTCATACCACATGTGGGAGTAAAAACCTCATCATGAAGCCACAAAATACAACCATACAAAAAGTGAGTCCCTAGTTCTGAAAAAAAAAAAGTGGGGGAAAACCAAAACCCATGTATTTTGGATCTCAGTTAAGTGATTTATTATGATGCAATAATTACATGAACTTATATCATGTAGGACTAACATTAAGGAAAATGAGAGAGGATTAAAAATACATCTCTGGCTTCCCAGTTGAAGACAGGTGGAGATGTTCAGTGCACAAAAGAAATAGTTTTGTCTCTAGGAGAGAAAAACAAGACTAATACAGGTTTTAAAGTAGCAATAGGCCAGGTTTGATGGGGCATGGAGCTCCCTGCTGGGAGGTGTCCTTGCTTATGGCAGGGGGTTGGAATGTGCTGGTCCTTCAGATCCCTTCAAACCAAACCATCCTGTGATTCTGTGCCAGCTCTTGAAATGTGTAACTTTGACTGGATGACTTTTCCCAGAGAGAAGGCCCGAGGCGGCCGCTGCCGTATCAGATCATCGACATCAGCAGCCCTGTGAAGACACACGAGGTGCCACCCTTAAAAACACCCCAGCGAGTCCTGCCACCCCTTCCCCAGCTGCCAGGCCACCAAGCTGGGCCTGAGAGACCCCTGCCAGCTAATCCTTCACTCAGGTTCTGCCAGGTAATCACTGATTCTCTTCTATTTAATATTTACTCTGTGAGTGTCTGGAGAAATGAAGTGTTTTCTCATCTTTCCTGCCGCCCTTTTCCCACAGTGTTTCCTTTATACTTTGTGTGAGTTTAGAGCTGTGCTGTAGAAAAATTGCTTTGTGGCAAGTGGGGCTGTGATCCTAAAATTTAGGATTCTGAACTCAGCCTTCACTGCTCAAAAGACAACAGGAAAAACACATTAGAGGCAGACAGGGGCTGTCCAACCAGAGGGGAGCTCCACAGTTTGTTGGTGAGGTGCCAGACACAGAGTTTAGGGAGTCACATTGCAGGTGTGATGTGCAACAGCAAGAGGTGTCTTAGCTTGATGTGCTTGTACCCTGCCAAGGGTTGCACACACCACAGTCTGTTTTTCCACCTGAAAAACCCTGTTTCATGCAGATACACCTTTCATTGCAATGTTTAAGTAGAGATGGTAAATATTTTTTATTTTATTTGTGAATGAGGTGCATCTCAGGGCAATAGACAAGGCAGATGAAGTTTTCTGTGCAGTTGTCTCTGTTAAATAGTGCATTTTCTTGTCACTGGCTGCTCCCTTTTGGTGGCATTTGTAGAGAGACTGTTTCTAATCAAAGCAGCTATTGCTGTTGTGCAGCCCTGGCTCTGTTCTGGGTGTGGCACTGGGTTAAAACAAAGTGAATGTTCTTAACGAGACACTTTCCTGGTGATGGATAGGAGGAGACAGCTCTGAGACAGTGCTGGAGTGCAGGGCTTTGGAAAGGGATTGGAAAAATAACACAAACAGGGATGAGAGAGGCTGCCCAGAGAAGTTTTCAGGTTACCCCAGGATCCCTGGAAGTGTCCAAGGCGAGGCTGGACAGGGCTTGGAGCAGCCTGGGATAGTGGAAGATGTCTTGGCCATTGCAGAAGCAAATAAAGTGTATCTAGATTTAATTTTTTCTAAGTCTGAACATTGTATCACTCAGGTTAGACCAACTTTCACAACTGCAGCCAGTGTTTTATTTGCTCTTTCCTATTCCATCTTGCCATTCATTTGCCTTTGCAGGGGAGTAAGAAACCCTGACTCTTTCTAAAATAAATTTTGTTGGGAATCGGAAGCAGTATTGATTCTTGTTTCTTGTCTTCAGCTCCAGTGGTTTCATTGTTCATTTTCTTGTATTCCCTACCATTCACAGTAGTCAAAGAGAAGATTTTAAGTGCAAGTGCTTTTCTGTTCCTTGAGCAGAATATGGATGGAGAAAAGGCTTTCCAAGGAAAAGGAAGAGTAACCATTGCTCATTCTGCTGCTGTATCTGCACCTACCCCAGCCTCACTGCACACCACAGCAGCCCAGTGCTCCCCTACAACTTATCTTCCTAAATCCTTGTGCTCCAAATCCCACCCAAAGTGCCAGGTGAAATACTGTCACCAGCAAAGACTGACAGATCTGAAACTGCCAAAAAGCTTTTCAGCCTGGCAGCTCAAATTAATTGTGACAGTTCCTTCATCAAGCAAAATATCACCATTTTCAATTTCTGCATGGAACACAAGCAGGACAAACAGGGGATCAGCTCAAGGCAGCCTAAAGAATGAGCAAGGATGGATTCTTTCAAAATTATAACCTCAATATTGTCAGAAACAGCTACTTTTTATAGCAGAAGGACACAAAAAACCAGAGTGGGGAGAAAATCTTTCATTCTTAAGTTAATTTTTTTCCCTCAAAGCTTGGAAGTAGTAAATTAGCTTAAGAATAATTTGGGATAATAAATATAAATACTACTTCATGTATTGCTTCAGCTCTCTCTTGGAAGCACATCCAGAAAGTCAGCAAGAGGAAGGACTTTAAAAATCGTTGCTACATTCAGGATGTCATCCAGATGCTCAGTGCTGCAGGATGGTGCTGTAAATTATATAAAATTTCCTTTTAGTTGTTAGTAAAATAGTTAAAAAACACAGACAACACAAAATAAACCCAACCAATCAACCAAACAGAAAATCCTCAGCGAATTAGCTCTTGCCAAGATTAATATTTAATTATCTTTCGACTGAAAAACAGCTTTTCCTCCTTTCAGAGGCTCTTGCAAGGCAAACAGTCTTTATTTATGGGCCAGATTCACAGTGGGTATAAATCAGCAGAGCCCCATGTGAAGCAAGGGAGTGGTGCAGGTTTATCCTAACCATGGGTTCAGTCCATGGATTTAGTCTCTTCCCCTCAATTTTGTTACTTTTAGCATTCTGTTGCTGCCTCTGACACTCTCATCCTCTTATTACCAAAAGATATCTCATCTTTTCCAGCTCATCCTAATGCCAGGAAATAGAAGTTTGTGGTTTTACTTTTTCCTCAGTAAAACAGAGCTCAGCTCAGCTCCTGCTCCTTCTGCCACAGTTATCTTGGGAATATCTGTCCTGTGACACCTCAGCCTGGCTGTAGGCACAGAGGGATTTCACTTTCTTCTTTAAAAATCAGTGGAAAAAAAATGGAATTTCATGTACCTGATGTCTTCAGAGCTGCTCAGCGTGAGAATTGTGGTTATCATTCCAGTATTTAAAACAACTCTTCCCCAAACAGGGCCTGAATGCATTCCATGCTGGGTTGTGGGTAAAAAAACTGGACAAAGAAATCCATCTATAAATTCTTTATGATTTTTTGTGATTCTTTGTGAAAGGCTGAAGATTTGTAGGGGAAGAACTGGAGAAGAGGGGAAGAGGAGTGAGGAGCAAGGGCCCACACAAGTTAACAAAACTTGAAAGAATAGAGAGAACCCTCCTGTAATCAGCCTGGGGGATGGGATTTGTTTCTTCAAAGAGCTTTTCCTCTGTTCCTAAGGTTGTGTGTTGTTGGTGACATCTCCTTTCTATCAAGTGCTGCTCCATTTTCATCTCAGCCACCATTTATTCTCCATCTCCATTTTTATCAGAATTCCCTCCCTTTTTATTTTTTTTCTTTCATTTCCCCTTTCCTACCAGCTTGCCACATTACACTTTCTGTCAGAACACTTGGCAGCTTTCTCCTTAAAGATATTTTAACTTGAGGGCGTTTTGAGTGGGAAATTAATGAATAAATAAATAAATCAGGCATTGGGCCTGTGTATCCATTAATACTAGTATTTGTTATGCAGAGAATTAAACAGAGAGTGGACTTCATATGCAACTTTAAAATGTAGTTTGTGGTGAATTTGAACTTATTATATATGAAATTTACTTAAATTCATGCATTTTCTTCTTTATCAAAATGCCTGTGGATAATCAATTTGCATTTCCTTCATGAAAGATCAAATATCTGCATGAAAAGTAAAAAAAACAAAGGAATGCTCAAAACAAATAATGAAAAGTTGGACTTTATTCATGCTCTGATTGCTTGTTTGGATCACATCTTTCAAGGGATCTTTAATCAGATTATGCTTGTAAGCTCTTCTTGTTTCCTTTAACTTTACTAATGATACATCTGGCAAACTGAAAATAAGGACTGAAACTCCTTGGGAAAAGCGTGACTATGCAGCTCCAGTAGTAGAAAGATCTGAAGTGAGTTTGGGGGTAAAGTGGACAGATTTTGTGTGCCCTGAGCAAGCCACTTAATGTGTCCCAGCTCTCCATGGTGGGGAGCACAAGCAGCCAAGTTTCCCTTTTGCAGGGACCACCCAGAGGAGCCACTGGCCCAGCCTGACAGCAGATGACTTCTGGTCTTTATTAATGGAGCCTTTAATTCCACAGAATGAAAGCACAGCAGCGGCTCTGAGAAACAATTCCACAGATGCTCCCAATCCAAACCAGTCTGGGGCAGTTTGGTTTTTGTGGTCATCTGAATTTCCATTTTAAAGTAATGCTGAGCATTCCCACCTTTCCATAGAGCTACTTCTACAAAGTTATGTACTGGATCTTTGCTGTTTTAATTTATCACCAGTTAAGTCCAGTGGAGATGCACCCTGCACTTCTAGAGTAAAGAATCAAAAGACATAAAATCATGAAAATATAGTATTAAATCTTTGTTTTAAAATACAAGCAACAGCTTATTAAAAATAAGTTATTTTTATTAATTTAAATGCACCTGGTCATAACTGATTAAAAAATATCTTCAGTTTAGGTTTAGATTAGGTGTTGAGAAGAAATTGTGAGGTGGGGGTGAGGCCTTGGTTTTGCCCAGGGTTGTGGCAGTGCCCAGGGCCAGGTTGGACATTGGGGTTTGGAGCAGCCTGGAACCATGGAAGGTGGCACTGGATGGGCTTTAAGGTCGCTCCCAAGCCAACCCAGTCTGTAATTCTGTGAATTTATCCTGCTTGTGGCTGTGTGAAGGGTTTGGTGTCTGCTCTGGAAAGTGACAGGAGCTGGTGTTTCCTGCAGGAGCCCCCCAAGCCCAGCCCTCCTCGGAAGCCTCTCCCCGCTGACCCCCTGGGCCGAGCGCGCCAGGGCCCCGCCGGACACCCCAAGGCTCTGCCCCACGTCAGCCCTGCCAGGTTAGTCCTCACCCTGCTGCCTGAGGAGTTCAGGTTTTATATTTTTCATACATTTGTAACCCTGCAGTTCTTCTGTGTAGAACTCTAAACTCTGTAAGTGCCCACTGGTGCTTTCCCATTTTGGTCAGACACCACAATTCCCCTCCGGGCCTGGGAACCAGGGACACCTCACTCAGGCCCTGAGAAATGGAAACAAAAGTGAGTTGAGGGGGGAAAATTTGAGGTAAATGACTTCATTACCTGAAGCTGTAATTGGAAGATTAACCCCTAATGTGAAAATTGACCAAATTTATAAAAGTGTGGAAACCCATGACCCGCTGGTCATTTTGGGTGTAGGACCTGTGGGTGGGCTTCATCTGCCTGAAATGTACCTGAAGGCCCTTCAATAAATATAGCTGCTTTTTATTCCCTTAATTTTTTCTGGCCTCTGTTTTTAGGTAGTCCCAAAAAGGTACCAATCCTAACACCTGGGTTGGAGCACTTCAGCAGCAATGTGGCTGAAATGGCTCGAGGAACTGCTGCAAAAACCACTTCCAATAGAATTTCCATCTCTAATTTTGCTTATCACTCTGCTTCTCACAGGGAGTGCAGCAGCACAGTTGCTGTGGCTCCCACAGAATATGAGGATTAATATCTGTGAAGGTTTGACTGTAAACATCTGGCTGCCTATTTACAAAAATTAACCAATAAATAATAAATTTGCTCTTCAGACCCCCCTGCATCTGAATTAGGCTAAGAACTGAATGCTGTTAAAATCAGCCACCAATAAAAGCAATTTCCTGATCACCCATTTCCCAAGGAAACATCATTTGGCATCATCTGAAAATAATAGCCAAAAGATTCAAAAAGCATAAAAATTGTACACTTCAAAAATCTAAAGTTTGAAAAAAATAACCAGGAAGTGGAATAGCTACAACCAATGTTAGTGAGTTTAGTCAATGCTGTTTTCTTACCCAATATTCCTCAGTTTCCTGTGAATAAAGTAAGCTCCAAAGAAGATAAAAATGGTGTTTTAAGCCACAAGAATTCTACCAGTAAAGCATTTAAATGCTCAGAAACATTAAAAATAGAAACAGAGTTTCTTAATATTTAGCAAAAATACCACAAAAAGAAACTTGATTAAACTCCTGGCTGTCTATTCTAGTCAGATATTCTGAAAACAACATTTCAAGCTGACTCCTCCAACTTTTGGAGTTCCACTACGAGTTCTGGAATTCCACCTGGAATTCTGCAACATTACTGACATTTTTGATCAGGTACAAAATGGATGAGCAGCCAAAGAAATGCAGAGATGAAGTAACAATTTGCTGTTTTCTTTCTTTCCCACAGACCTGCTCCCAAACATCCACTGCAGGTATCCAGGTCCAGCAACACTACGGACCTGAAATGAGTAAAAAACCTGACACCTTTATTTTCAAAAGTGAAGACAGAAGTTTGCACTATCTTTCAACTCCAGCTGGAGTTCATTTCTTTGACAATACTTAGAATTTTTAATGTTTAAAACAGCATTATTTTTAAGAATTCTGAGCTACTGCCTTTGGTGCTGTGCTGTGCTATGGTGCTCTGTATACTTGCTCAGGTACTTGTAAATTATTAATTTATGTTGAATATTTATTACAGTGCAGTGCACTGTAGTAGATATTTTTACCATAGCTGAGTTTTCCTAAAAAGGAAGCCTTTTTTTTTTTTTTTTTGTAATATTTCACTGAACTTGAATAATTCTGCTCTGTTGGTCCTATGTAGATTTCTTAGTTTTGATCTATTCTTTAAGGAGTGCTGATACAGATCAATGAAATGTGTAAACAACTCCATCTCAATGGTTCCTAACCAACTTGTGAATAAAAATGGCAGGGTAAAAAGACAAAATCTCTCCTGGAACTCGGTGAAATGCCTGATATCTGCACCCAAGGTGTAACCTGTACTTAACCAAAGGCTCACTCTGTGCTTGCAGCTGTACTGTAATCTCAATTTTCATGTTACTGTTAGAGATCTTCCAGAAATCCCTGTGCTGGAAGAGGATGTATCCACCTGGGAGAAGTCCTCTCACTGAAGAAGTACTGTATATCACAAAACTGTGTTGTTTTTAACCTCATTTTCCTCAAACACAGCCTGGTTAGTACATATTAATGCAGATATCAGGCCTCCCTGTGCCATCTTCCTTTCTGATGCTTTGGTAATTAAATTCAACCATCTCATTGCTGTCCTGATTAGACTGGCAGTGCATTACACCCAGGGCTGGGGGGAAGCCAAGAATTACAAAGAATTACATTTTAAGAATCAACTTTTGTATTATTTCCTTTTGCCTCACCGCTCTGCTTATCACCTGTATTTGCATATTTACTACTGTTTTGTATTTAACTTCTACAACGTTGCTCTGGGTTTCTTAATTCCCAAATCAAAATGTGTATTTTAATACATAGACTTGGATTATCCAAAAAAAAAAAAGAAAAGAAAAATAGATAAGTTCATCTCTGCTCTGTGATTACACCTGATCTCTTCTGTGCCTTCTCAGTAGAACTGCTGAACACGGTTTCACCTGTAAAAACAACAATTTCCAAACATCACTTGCAGCAGAGGGAGAAGGGACTATCACCATTAATAGGATGGTTTCCTCATTGCTTGTGGTTTTTGTTTCCTTAAGCAAAAATAAAAGCATTGATAGAAACTTGCATCTGGCTTCAGGAAGTGTAATTGTATTTCATTTTCCCAGTTATTTCCCCTTGCAGCAACACAACCTTCGTGTTTATTGATAAACAAACCAAAATCAACTCCAGCTTAGTTTGGTGCTGAATAGCAAAAGAGAAGCTTCACAAATGTATTTTAAATTCTTAAAGCACCTCCAATAGCAACAACAGGGCTTTGTGTGTGGAGAATCACAGCAGAAGGGTGCAAACATCCCAGGCTCAGCAATGCTGGGGGAAACAAACTGCTGCTTTTTGTGTACTTCACATATTTCTCTATTTAAAACACTAATTTTTTATATTTTCAGTAGGGGGTATCTCCATTTGAAGCAGCCACATGATCTCAGTTTGCTTGTTTGAATGCTCCCATTTTATCAGAATTCTGCAAACTCCTGAAAGCCATAAGGTGAAACTCTGAGTAGTGAAAGGTGACATTAAATGACCAAAAAGTGTCTGTTTTCAGCATCAGGAGTTCTGAATTTAACAGGAGCACCTTAGGTAAGAATCTACATGTGTATAAACTTAAATATGACCAACCTAGGCAGGCTTAAAAGTATAGAAAATAAAAATATCCATACAGGGCACCCAGTTGTGTTTCAAGCAGCCACTTCACCCTCACCATGTGTCAAATTTCTTAATTATTCCCACTGAAACAGGCACAGGAATTCAGTGACATGGAATTTATTCCTACAGTTAAGAAGAACATATTATCTACCACATTTGCCACCTAAGACCTGGCTAAACTTTGAGATTTCTACATGTCTGGGGAAAAAAAAATCCCAATTCTCTATCTGAAACAAAGGTAACAAAACTAGAAATCCTGTAAAGATTAAATAAATAAATTATAATAAAATATAGTATTATAATGTATTTTATATTATTGTATATAATTATATATATTAATTATAATAAATTAATTCAAAATTAATGCCATTACTTGACACTAAAAAAAGTTGTTACTGAATAGTACAGGCCAATATTTTTCATAGCAAAATGTGGGTGCAATATAGGTAACAGCCATAAAATGTGGAGTCCTTGCAGTCAGCAATTTGCAAAATTTATATTTATATTGATAAAATTCTACTGGCAGAAAGGGACCAGTAGCTTGGGGGTGGGATGGGACAAGAAACAACACATGACAAAAAGAGATGACACCAAATGATCCATCAAATCCTTCTTTTGTTTTGGGGAATTTTATCAGTAGTAGCTGGTTTGAGGTGTTATCCCACCTAAGTAGTGCCTTCCTGATTAGAAATGCAGATGGCATGGAAAATTCTGCAGGTGAATGGTTTTACACCTGTGAGGGCAGTGTAAGAAAATCAGTTCCTGTGGGATACACCAGGGTGAGAAATCCAAGCTGTGCTCCTTGCACAAGTCCTGCCATAATAAATTCAGTCCTGCCATAATTCCTCCACCTCCCTGCTCAGCAATCTTTGACTTCTAAATCATCTTTAATAATTAAGTTTATGCCAACCTTTAAATCCTCAGTATTTTATGGTTCTCAATTTATCTTTGTGGGGGAGATTTTTTGATGCTGTTTCTTCCTTTCTGTCTTTTTCCCACACCCAAATTCCAGCCTCCCACCTCTGGAATGCTGGCACAGCCAGGCTCCTTTTCCAGAGGGAAGCAGGAACAGAATGTGCTCTCCCTAAAGCAATGCTGCCTTTATGCTAATCAATAGAACAAAAAGTGCAAACCACCAAAGAAAATGAATAAATATGCAGTAAACAAAAGGAAAATTGCATATTTACCATCTTTCTCCCCATCAAGTCCCTTGGGTTTAGTATTCCTAGATTGTTTGTAAAAGCTAGCAATTATCAGGGTAGCAAGATTTATCTTCTTTTAATTTCATGGAATATTTTAAAAGCCTTTTCAAAAGCTCAGAGAAGAAAGAGATACAGAGCTTTTCCCTTTGTTCCAATTCTGGTTTCTTCTGATTATTTGAGTATGCAATATTCTCTTTTATTAACTTCCAATCAAATAACAGCAGTTTCCAATTTGACTATAAATTACCATGTAACAGTAAACAAATTCATTCTTTATCTCACTCTGCAAAACATCATTTTCTAAACTCAGTAAGGCTGAAACTCGTTCTGCAGAGCCCATCCTTCCACGTAACGAGACCACACATAAATCTGCCCCATAAATTACAGGCAGCTGCCCTTTGCACACAACACTTATAAGAGAAAATAAAATCCTAGAGCAGATTGAATATTTAGAACTCTTGGAATTCAGTTCATTCAGGAATTTAATATCCAACATCATCATCATCATGACAAAAGACACTTTTCCCATTATCCTCTTTTATTTTTTAAGCAGTGTGCAAGACCATGTGTATCTGTAGAGGTGAGCAGTGCATTTTGCTTCACTTCATGTCTTAATTCTTACATATTTAAATTTATTGCTTTTAATGTATTTAGGAACAATTGGGGAAGAGTTTGGAGCCCCAGGAGAGTCTGAGGGAGTTGGGAAGGGGCTCAGCTTGGAGAAAAGGAGGCTCAGGGGGCCCTTCTGGCTCTGCACAAGTCCCTGCCAGGAGGGACAGGATGAGAGGAAATGACCTCAAGTTGCAGCAGAGGAGGTTTGGAGTGGATATTTGGAAAAAAATTCTTCCCTTAAACAAGGAATGTAAGAGAGAAGGGCATCTCTATGTTCTCACTGCTCCAAGAACCTATAGCAAAAATTAAAAGTTCAATTCAACAGATTTTCTATGTGCCATATATTAGATTATGCTGGATTTTCTGTTTTTTTAAAGCAACTTGAAATTTTGCATTCCTTTGCTTTACTTTGGAATCTTGATTTGAAGATCTCTAAAACTACTTTTTAAACCCCCAAACCATCACTTTTAGGAACAGATCTGAAAAGACCTCAGATCATTTATATCTTTATCGTACACCATTGGCTTTTATTTAGCAAATATATCAGATTAATTTACAGTTAAAACTGTAAATTACTACTTAATTCCAAAACCCAAAAGCTAAAATATATCAATATATCTTTTTTTACAATGATGCATTAATTTAGCCTAATTCTCTGTAAGAATTTTAGATGCCTTAACAATCAGAACATATTTTTCACTTCTAGAGCTGAAGATAAATCAGTTGCACAAGCAGCTCATGATTTCAAGTAAAGAAGCATCTCCTTGGAAAATTTAAAGATGAGTATTATCAAGGTTGGGTAAGAAATGCTAATTTTTTGTTTACTAAAGGGGCAGTCATGAAAGCAAAGGAGGTCTTGAAGAAGAAAAGGAAGCAGTAGAGAAGAAAAAAAAAATCAGCATTTAATTTCCATCAGCTTTGTAATATCCTCAGGGGAATGCCAAAAAGTATTTTTGTTTATTTGAATTTCTTGCTTTGCATCTAACTCTGTGTGTAAGAGGGTTCTGTAAGGATTCAGTGTCTGTAAATGCCATGGGTGCACTTAAATACAGGAGGAGATGCTGAAGAGGAGGCTGAGCTCCAAAATTTAGAGTGCCAAGGACCCAGAAATCTGAATAATAGAGGTGAAACAGGCAAGTTACAGCATTTGGGGCCAATTATTCATCTTTTCACTTTCTTAATAGGAAAAATCAGTTTTCTGAGGCATCATCTCCAAGCTGGGAAACAGCAGTTTTTCCTCTTAGTTTTTCCTTCTTGAGTTCTAGCAAATTGACCAAGCTCCAAACAAGCAAAAATCATAACAAATGCAGAAGGAAATACATTTTAAAAATAAACTCAGAGGCAGAAAACCTCTATTTGGAGATTATTTATACCTACCTGTGAAAACTTCCAGTCTTTTGTAATACTGCAAGGTAAAGAGGGAAGAATCTCCCTTTTCACAAGAGCAAAGAAAATACCTGAACAAGCAAAGAAAATACCTGGACTGGCTGTGGCAGAGCAGATCTGGGTATCTCCTCCTGCAGCCCCAGGAGCACAGGCTGGAAAAATCACCCTAAATCCTGTTTAAAAGGTGGAATCTCCATCCTACACCCATCTAATCCAGGGTGCTGCTGCTTGGAATTAAACTATCAAGTCAGGTTTTAATAAAGCATCAAGTACCAAAGTGCTTCAATGCCCTTGCTGCTCCTTCCAGCCCACTCAAAGATGCAAAGCAGAGGCATTAACTGGTACAGAAGCCATTAATTTGATTTTAGCACTAAGCAAAGCAGTAAGTAAAGCCCAGTAACTTGGAAACTGCAACAAGTTGATGGTTTGGGAAAATTTTTGGGCTGTTTGCATGAGACATACATATTTATATTAAAATATAGGTCAGGGACAGCTGAGAAAATGAATCAAACTCCTTGTTTATCACAAGCATAATTAGTGCATTAGGAATGTATGAAAAATATATTCATTCAATGAATACATTCAGTTTGTAGCATTTTTTTTTCCATAAAAATGTGATTTGGGCACGTTTTGGACTATCCCTTCCTCTCCAGTTACCTTCAAGCTATTACCTGTAATTACTAACCAAAATCAAACCAGAATAACAGCTCTGAAGGCAGAAAATCATGTGGCTTTAAGACAGCAGGGAGATTTTCTAGAATTCCAACATTCAGTAAGACATAACAAACTACAGGGCAATTGCTTTGATATTATTTTTATTTTTTAAACTTTCTGGAGCTGGAATTTCCAGTGTCAAGCAGTGCTGTCCTTCCCCACAGCCAGAGGGGAAAGTGGCTGGGCTTGGGGGTCTCTGGGCACTACCCCCAGAAAAACTGCCCCTAAAAAAAGCACATTTCCTATTCAGCTCCCTTCAAGGAACTCTCTACAACCTTGGCCCTTCCACATCCAGCAAACCCTCTCTTCACATATTCCTTCTTCATCACTTTTGGGTTGTTTTTCTGCCTTTCCTTCCTTCATTTTGTCTTATCCTCTTTGTGTTCTTGTGTCTTTGTAGCTCCCCCAGCCAGTTTTATCTAAATCCTCTGGATGAAAGAGCTTCTTTTCCCCTCCTTATTCCAGCCAGACTTGTCTTGTGAACATTATCTTTGTTTTTCCAGGGTGAGCAGACTCCAGCCTTTTCCATGGCAGCACCATGCCTGGCTCAGAGGGCACATTGGGATTCCTGCAGGCCAGGAGAGCCCCAGGTCCCTAAAGCACATGGTGGGTGCAGCTCCTTTGCTGTTCCAGGCCACCATATAAAGCCAAATTCCAGATTTATTACTTGAATAACTCCCAGTTATTCAACCCCAGACTACAGCAGCAGTACTAAATTTTGCTGGGGTATAATTCTCTTGCCAGACCATTTTAAATTTTTGCAGCCATTCAGGCCAATCCCAAACCTAAAGGTGTTTACAGAGGAACATTTTATAAAAACCTATCCAGGGAATCTCTTTTTTCTTTCTCTTTATTTTCTCCCCCTTTTTTGTGTCAGGTTTCTGTGATGAGACTCTGCAACCTCCAACGAACACTGTAAATCTCCAGGAGCACCACCATAAATAACAGGAAAAACAGTTAAATGGATTGATTGGAATAGATGAATTACACTGTCAGGATGTTCCCAGTCTGGATTTCTCTTCTCCTACAGCTTTGACTTCTCTCCACTATTGAAATTCACTGAGATTTTCTCCATTCTGTGAGGTGGCACCAGAGCACCACCTCAGCACTCACTGTTTTCATCCCCCCCCTTTACTGAAGTTTCCCAGGGCTGTAACAAAGCCTGGTTTTTCCAACTGGAGCTCTGCTGGAATTTCAATTTAACCTTACTCACTTCTCATTTCACCACTTCAGCCAGTGATAACAATTCCCCAAAAACTACAATTGCAAAGCCAGTACTTCTTCCAGCAGCAAATTCTAATCACAGATGCTTTAAATTACTTTGTGTGAGGGCTCAATTAGTGTGAGGCCCATCCAAGTCAGCCCTTTCCCCATCTGACTGCAGTAGGATGGGTACAGCTACAAACACTTCACATCAAAACATCAGACCCAACTTTTCTAAAAAGTCCATGACAGAGCCAGAGTGGAAATCAAAGTCATAACAATCTCTGCCCTGAGGGACAATAGTCACTAGACTGTCAGAATGCTTTAAATACAGATGCAAAATTTATTTGGCAGTTTTATTCTTATTTTTATTTATTTATCATGGTGAACAGAGCTCAACACATCAGATACCAAAGAACTTGGTTGCCTTTCTCACAGAACGTGCCTATCCCAAGTGCTGTGGGCATAAAAACAATAAAACCCTCATGGTAGAAAGGATGTGTTGAGGTGGCAGAGTGGGCCCTTGCAGGGATTGGTTAAGAAAGGCATCTCAGGAATATAAAAAATGTGAAAGAAGTGATGAAGGAAAGGTAAAGGCAAAGACAATTCACCACATGTCACCAGAACCAACAGGAGCCTCTGCCTTTAGGAGCAGATGTCCCCAGCCAGAGAGAGAGAACACACACCACAACGTAACCTCTGGTTTCCCTTCAGGAGCATGGAGCAGACATGAGGAAGCAGGATGGAAAACCCACCCACCTCCTCCTCAGCACCTGGGTACGTGCATGGAAAAGTGGAACATCCACCACAAGAAGCTCATGCAGGGTCAACACTGCTCCAGCCTCGTGTGGACAGAACTCCAGACAGTACAGGAATGGTAAGATGACTGATCCTCTTGAAGGGACCTCAGGAATATATCTACAGGAGCACACCAATGTGTACCATGAGCAGGAGGAGAGGGGCCTCAAGCCAGCTGGAGGAAGGGGAGAGTCTGACCTGTGTGGATGCCATGGCCTGGCACATCTGACCCACAGAGATAGAGCTTTGGGTGGCACCAGTGCTGAGTGTACCCTGATGCCGTCAAGGAATGTGGGAGCAGAATCCATTTCTCTTTCTGTGGGACAGGAGGATCCCAGCAGCTGCACTGAGTTTAACTGGGAACAAGTGGCAGAAACCTCCCACTGGGACTGGCCCAGAGGCCCCTGCAGCCTCAGCACAGAACATCTCACAGATGGGTATTCCAAAGACTGATCAGGGTTACTTGAGGTCACAGGGGTCATTTGAGGTCCTGCTCAGGGTTATTTGAGGTCACAGGGGTCACTTGAACAGGAAGCCTTTGGACTTTGCTGTCCATAACACCCAGCCAGGAGCACAGACACAGCAGCCAGGACAGCTGGCCACACGTGCACCCTCCACAGCCAGGTCAAGGTCTCCACAGCCCAGAGATCTGGAATTTTCAGCTGGAAGAAAAGGCTGGGAGACCTCAGCCATCAGCAGCCATGGACAAGGACCTCTAGTGATTAATGGGCTGATATGAACTGTCCTTGTCTGCTTTATTCTCTGTATTCTTTATTCTCTGTGTTTACTTGTTGTGCCTGGTGCAGGGACCAGGCTTGGAAAAGTCAGGAGGGTGTGCTTGAAACATTCCAGGTTGTTCCAAAGGGTTAATAATAATTAGGGTTTGTAAAGACAAATTGAGAAATGAGGAGCCTTTAGTTTAATCTCTCTCTCTTTATTCAAATAAAGTTGCAGGACTCCTCTGTCTCCTTCTGGCATTTCTGGATTTTCCTGGAAATCTGGAACCAACATGAAAATAGTCAAGAGAAAAGGCTCTCAGCATCAACTGCTGAACAGGAATTTTTCCAAAATTCATTTCTCAGGACATGTTTCCCTCCAGCAATGCTTCCCACAGAAATGCAGGTCCCAGTAAATAACTCTTCTGGTTTTTCTCCTCTAAAGTTATCAATCCATAAGCATGGACAGCAGGCTGTACTGTACAGCATTGCACATGCATTAAATAATAAAAATTACATCATTTCAAACACTTTAGCCATGGAATTCCTGGTGTAACAAATATCCAGCAGAACTGATCTATTAAAATAGAAACTCTGGAACCTCCTGATGGCTGTAGAGTAATAACAAGTAAATGAGAATAACTGTGCTCCATCCTGCTTCCCAGAGCTGAGTATTTGCCACCAAACCTCCATTCCATGATTTTCATCCTCCTTCCCTCTTCCAAAGCAGCATTTGTCCCTCACCCCAGAAGCAGTGCACCACAAGTTCAGGTTGGGAGCAGAGGGATGGGAGCTCAGTGACACAGAATTTCATCACTGCTCGCAGCTCCCAAACAAGGCAGCACTGGGAACAGGGGATCTGTAAGGGGAGAGGAAAAACCACCCTCAGATTCATAAAATAAGTGCAAAATTAAATTATATCCCAGAAGTTTTAAGTGATAATTAAAGTTTTATTATTACTGCACATTATCCTGACCATTTTTAAGAAAAACATTAGAAAAACTTCAGTTTAACCAACACAGGCCCAGCATTCTTTGGCCCCTTGCACTCCTGCAGGAGCCTCCATCAAGCTGATTTATTTTTTTTTTAATCTCAGCTTGTTTTACAGGTCATCAATTTCATTTCTCAGTGCTTTAGGTGCTCCCCTCTTCTCAATTAGGATAACATTACATCCATCAATTCTTATCTCTGAATCTTCAGCTTCCCATTCAGCAGTCTCCATCAGAGCTTGCCAGCACCCTCTCAGCTACAGCCCTGTTGATTTAATTACACCATCCATTTGCTGATATTTACTCAGCCATTACTAAATATATCCAATTTTGTTTGCTAACACACATCCGTGCCTGTTGTGAAACCAAATCCAGGCAATCACACCTATCTCCTGTTTTGTGGTAACCTGCAAATAAAACTAAATGTTGTAGTTTGATTAAAAATGTAGATTAAAATGTGGGTTAGAAACAACGAAGGCTCCTTATTATATCCTGTATCACCTCCTCATTTTCCCTATGAAGGAAAAGTTAAGAGATGAGGTCCAAATAAAAAACCACTACCATGGAAGCTTCACTGCCCTAAAGTCTTAGAGGTTATTCTAGTTATTACTGTGATATCAGCAGGGTTTTACCCACTTATTTTTCAGTCAGAATTACACAATTCTCCATTTTTCTGAACCCATGCCATTGCCATTATTCTTTTTTGGGCAAACGAGTTTCCATTAAGCAGCAGCCCTCCTTTGTCCAAAGGATTCAGGAGCGTATCAGGGCAGAATTAACATGAGGATAAAAATTAACCTGCTCACTTCTGAGACTACAGTTCCTTCTCTGCACACTGTAGAGATGAAACATTCCCATTTCAGCACCATCAATCATAACAGGACCTTGTCCTCCACTTCAGCTCTGAAAAGTTGTGTGACCTCCCAGATCTTTGCCTTCTCAGGAAGCACCTGCTGAGCTCAGTTACTTAATCATATCCAGCTGACCATCAAAAGTAGCCAATATCATCATTAAAAGTACAGAAGAAAAGGAAATTAACCTGCTGCAAAATCAGAACATCATTGTCACTATTAAAAAAAAAATCAATTAAATATGTTCCATGCCATGTCAAATTCTGAGCAGGAATGTGCCAATGGTAACCCAGCTTTAACATGTGAGAGATCTGAAAATATTTGACCTCTTAGACACAAGGAATAACACCATAAATATATTTTAAACCCTTGATGCACTCCTGAGAGCTTTCTGAAACCTCTGCCTCATGTCAGAGGAGGGTAAGAGGCAGACGAACACTGAGAAATCCACATCCAAATTCCAATTCCACTACAGCCTTCACTGGCCATTAGTCCAGAAAAAGGAGGTCATTACACCCATCTTTTACACCAAATGTTCTTCTTCTTCTTCTTCCTGCTGAATTCCCAATTCCCACCCTGCCACAAAGGTGTGACCTTTATATTTCCAGAGATCAGCTGGAAATTATCAAAATCTAAAGGACCTGGACTTATATCTCTGTTCTAAAACACTGTTCTAAAACAATGTGTGGCTCTGAAAACGTGTTTCTTTCCCCTTAGGTAAGTCTTTAAAACACCCTTTTCTTACTTAAAATCCAAAGGTATTTAAGATGTTTTTATTCTGTAGAGATTTGTCACCTGTTGCTGAAGGCCAGGCTCTTCCTGAGAGTTCTTCCCACGCTGTAGCACCACCGAGCTGTGCCCTGGAAGAGCTTCCAGCAGCTGTTTAATTACTCCAGCAGCTCTCTAATTGCCCATTAGCTCCAGCACGAATCTCTGTCTGTGCATTTTCTCTTGGGTGAATGGCTGCACCTGCCTCCATCACAGCACCATAAAATCAACAGGGAGCTCAGGGGGGCTCCAAAGCAGGAGCAGCTCTGGAGCCCATCAGGTGCTCAGGGAATTCTCCAGGGCAGAGTTGGGGAGTGCAGGGATGGAGGTGTTATAAATGCATATCATATTATTGGCTTTTTATAAATATTATAATGAATGTTACATGTATAAGGTTAGAACATTTTGTTGTATCAATATAATTTCCTTTATTCCTCTTATTGATGAAACTCAGAAATAGTGGTATAATACAAATATGTTAGGCTATAACATGATATTAAAGCACAAACTACATTTTGTTTATATAACCCAGAGACTAAAAAGATAATCAGAGACCCCCTGCATCCTAAGATAATCTTGTCCAGATGAAGACAAGCAGTCCTCCAAGCCCTCCAAAGGAAAAATTCATGGCACCCGTTATCAGAGGACATGAAACCTAGTGGCACCAAGAAGATTGATCTATTGGGAAGGGGAAAGGGAAAGGCTAAACAGAGGAACATCAAAAATCCTAAAAAGAATGTCTGAATATGTATGAGAATTTATGGATATGTAGGATTCTGTTTTTAAGGGATAACCCTTTGTTAGTAAGGTGTGCTCTCTTGGCTGAATGCAGAGACACCTATATCTGTATACTTTATTATATTTTATACTTTATATACTTTATCTCCTAATTGTCTTTCTATTAAACTTCTAAATTCTATAAAAAAATATGTGAACCTCGTTTTTCACAGAGGGGAGGCACAACCTCTGTGCTCCCTGTTGTGCTGCTGGGCAGAACAGCTCTCCTGGGGAAGGGCTTCTCCTCACACCCAGCCAGGAACCTCTCCTGCCTGAGTTCATGTCTGCTGTCAGCTTGTCAGGGGACTTTCAGCATCTGCAGGACCAGACAGAGTCAAGTTTAAAACTTAAACAAGTGTGTGTTTTGCATTCTCATCCTTCCTCCCTTTTTATTGCATCCCAGGCCTCAGATGCTCCATGCATCCAGTGGTTCCTGGCTGATCCACTTCCTCATTTATTTTAAAATCCCTCTGGTTCTCCAAACCTTAACCAGAAATAGGAAATAAAAATAGATTTGAGGATTTGATAATCAATAAATAAATAAAAATACTGGGAAAGAACCTGATAATATTTTAGTCCTCCACATATTTTAGCCTTCCTTCTAAAGAAAGAACTCATCAGGATAATTATTTTACTTTTTTTTCTTAAATGATTAAAAGATCAGCTTCCTGTGCTGATTTTCAGCTGACATCCTCTGTCAGTATGATTCTGCTGTCCCTCAGGGTGGTACCACAGCATCTGTCACCTCATATTGCATTTTACATATTTTATATATAGTTACACACATATATATCACAGAATCCCAGAACGGTTTGGGTTTGAAGGGACATTAAAGATAATCCAATTCCAACCCTCTGCCACAGCCTGGGACACCTTCCACCAGTATCTTAAAATTTATGAGTGCAGGACTTAAAAAACCTTCCTGATTATCAAGTCCATCCTCCTGCTGTTGCAACCAACCATATTATTTTATGCCTTTCAAAAATTTAGCACAGAGAGTCCTCAGTGTAATGAGAATTTTGGCCCTGCTTGCTGGCTAGAAACTCCAAAAATCTCCCTGTGCTGTGTAGAAAACTTATTTATTTGTACTCTTTTTTGTTTTGGTTCTTTGCATTGCAGTCAGACCCAAATCTGAGAGGTGATTCATGATCTGTTTTTACCTCTCAGAGGTTACAAGGAACAAAACTGTAGGAGTATCTCAATTAATGAGTCTTCAATGCAATGCTTGGCCAAATAACACTCAATCACATCATAACCAAGTTCCAGCTATGTTTGTTTTTTTTTTACTTTGAAATGAGAAATTGTTTCTATTTATCACTGTGTTTTTCCAAATGCTGGGATGTGTTTGATCCCACCAGCAAGCAGAGCAACCCCCATGGAATATGTCAGGGACACTCTGCTTAAACTCACATTAAAACCTTGCTGTCCTGGACATAGTAAAGTATAATGTCATTCAAAACACAATATTTTACTGCCTTACCCAGTCCCTGAGATAATAATTCAATACCACATCAATACATTTACTAAATGTGTAGTAAAAATGTAAATGAAACAAATTCAGCTCACAGCAGGGCTTCAAACCCTGGCTCCTTGGTTGCAAATATCTACTTTGACAGAGATGAAAACACGACACAAAACTTGGTTTTTTCCCAGCAAAGACAGACAATCATAACATCCACTTCTTCAAGAAATGCAGAAGAAATCTCAGCAATTTTGAGACAATATAGACATAAGAAAACGTTCACCAGTGACCCCGCCAGTTCTTGGAATCCATTCAGCACTCCAAGAGTGGTGGACAGGTCATGAAAGAAAGCAGGACACACCATTCCCTCCTGCTCAGCTGCCCGTGGGGCTTCAAACTGCCCAATAAAACCAATAAAACCAGCACTGGTTACCAAAATGCTGGGATGTCCAGCAGAAAGTGTTTGCTAAACTCGGATGCTCCAGGAGGGAGAACCACTGAAGCTGTGTGGCTGTCCCAGCAAACAGGACAAAATTCCAATACCCAAATTCCAAGCCACAGCTGGGAGAAAGAACTTGGAAAGGGAGAAAGAACTTCTGAGGGTGACCAGGGCCTGAGAAAGAAAAAGCCAAGAGAGTTAAGGAAAATCTCCAGGGGGAATTCAGGAGTTCAGCAGGGACTGCTGGAGGCCAACAACGATTTGATCAAGCTCCCCTCCATCCCGAGCTCGGTGATTGCCGACCCCAGGGGCTGGATGGGTGTCAAACAATGCAGCAATCAGCACTTGGGGATTTTTATGGATTTACAGCTCTGGGAAGATGCAGCTGTTGAATCCCAAAAGAAGCCTTTGTGCTGAGGTTCTGCCAGTCCTGGGCTGAGCCCCTTTAACCCCCAGGATGGAGGTCTGGTGACAGCCTAGAAATTAAAATCATAATTATACACTCGAGAGCCCTGAGACTAAAGTGCCATTATTTGGATGGTCTGCAGAAAATTCTTTAAATTCTGTAAAGGAGAAGCAGTGCCTAATGCAGATTGATTTAATTCAGAGCCTCTCTTCCTTCAGCATTCTGCTTTTAACCAGAGCTGCTGCTCACTGAACTCACCTGCCAGAGCTACTTAACTGCAGCTCTTTAATCCTTCAGGAAAAGGGACTTAAAGCCTGACCTCCAACAAACAGAGGCTGGCATTTGACTACAGTTTGGATTTTCAGTGGAAATGGCACAATTCCAGCTCCAAGGGGAGATAATCAGTAGGATGCAGAGCAGAGTGTACAGTGAGGTACTGTGAATCGTTGCTTTTGAATACAGAGAAATGGGTTTTCTTCACAAAATTCACATGAAGGGGTGAGCTCTGACATGGGAAAAGTGCCTGCTGATTAGCTGCCAGTTAAGGGGAAGTCTGAAAGAGTTTAGCTCAGGACAGATGGGTTTAAATAAAGATAATAATTCTGTTTGATTTCTTTCTTTGCAAATCTAAGAATACATGTGTGGATCAGTGAAAGGAAAAAATATCATTATTGGTTAGAGCCAAGTCTCCACAGCCCTTCAGAAGAACATAAAGAACACCCAAAGCAGAAATCTCCTCTCTTTAGATAACTTTGTGTGGCCTTTCTATATCATACACACCATAAATTCTCAGTTTACCTGTCTTTTCCACTTCCTTTCTTCTCTCCTTTGAGCTCGCTATGGATGTCTGCAGAGTGAGTTTTATCTAAAATTTGCAAACACAACAGCTAAGCCTGATATAAAAGAAGATACACTGATAATTGAATTTTGGAAGCACAATAGCATCTCATTGATGGTATTTTAACATTGTAATAGCAATTATAATGTAAATGAAATTTACAGAACATCATGTAACACCATTATTAAAACATTTAAACAACATAATGAAGCTATTTAGCACTTCTAAATCTGTTCTTTCAGACCAGAACATTTTCTTACCCTCCTTGAATTATTTTTAAAAAACTCCTCTGCATTGTAACAGCCAATGGAATTGTTCTCCATTCATTGCTTCTCCTATGGAAAGCAAAGCACAAAACATTTTTTTTCCAAAAAATAGTTGGAACATTTTTTTTAGTTGCACAGCATTAAGCCACTGCTGTAGAAGATTAATCTTCATGTTTAATAATACAATGCTCTGATATTTAGTTTTATTTTATTACTTCAACAACAGAACCCCAGTTCTCAGTTTGTTGTTTCATGTGACAGATTATTCAAAGTTCACTAAGATCTGCTATCATTATTACAATCAAATATTTCAGATATGGCCTTCTTCAGAGACTCAGAAATGGCTGCAGAGCCTGTCTTAAAAATAGCTTTTAAAGGAAACAAACAGGATCAAATTAAGTGTGTCATTTGAGTTGTCAATAAATTTTAATTTCTTTTTACAAGAAAAACCACAACAAACTCAGAGCTGTTGTTTAGATTTTGCATTTTGTAAATGTAATATGCTTAGATTTTACATTTTTATGGTTCTGTTTATCAGCCAGATAAAGGAAATATTAACCCAATATCAACCTAAATGAAATATTTTTCAGGGAAATACCCAACATGGAACAGTCCCAGGATCAGGTGGAGAAGCCCCACAAAGTCATTCTGTGGATGGAGAGGGGAAATGAGGACAAGAAGGCTCAGAGAAACAAACTGCAAACCCAAAATACGAAGAACAAACCTAGAGGCAAGGGCAAAACAAAAGATAAGAACAGAACAAGTGAGCACAGCTGCTGCAAAAATTACTTGCACAGAGGATGAAAAGAAAAGGGGATACAGGAGGGAACAAGACTGGAGAGAAAAGGAAGGAAAGGAGAATAAATCACACCAGCTTTTGTCAAGTTGAAGTTTTGTATTTCACTCCTGTATTTCCCTGGAAAAGTTTGCAGCTCCACTGCAAATGATCAGTCAGGAAGAGGGAGGAGGGCAAAATCCCAGCCTGAAAGTGGAGCTATAAATGAAAGTTACAGAGAGCTTGTGGAAAATAAATTGAAATGATGAAGAGTTCTGGAGGAGAGGAAGGAAAGAGATGATGGAGACTCTTCCCTCAGGTGCACAGTGGAAGGATGGAAATCACCCTGGATGGTGGGAAATTCTGGCTTGATGCAAGAAAACAATTTATTCTAACATGAAGTGGGGGAAAAAAAATTGGAACTGGAGCACAGAGAAGCTTCAAAACTCAACAACACCTGGAGCTGGATCCAACCTGAGCCAAAGGCTGGACCCAGAGACTTCTGAGGGTCCTTTCCAGCCCACAGGAATCTGTGGTTCTACCCCAGAACCCCCTGTCAGAGTGGGGAAATCTCCAGAGTTTGGTGTAATTTCCAACAAGAAATTAATCTTTCAGCTAGAGGGATTAAATTTGTTTTTCCCTTGGTTTCACACAAGAGATCTGACCTTTCACAGGAGATGTGATTATCAGATGAAAACAATGGAGCTGGGAGGGTGAAGGTCACATCTTTGTCTCTTGAAATAAATTCTTCATGTACAATCTGAGCTGCTCAGTCACAAATGTGCAGGCAGTCCTACTGCAGGGTGCTAACACCTTTATCTTCAGCATTGAAGGCAGTGAATAAATGATGAGTCCATTGGTGGAGACATTCACCAATTAACCAGCAGCAGCTGTTTGTCTTCTTTTCTTAGGGTACAATTGATTAAAATTGCATGCTTCATTGAAACAGAATTCTCTTGTACTTCACCAAAGGGGGAGAGCAAACTTCTCTTCTGATTTATAGAACATATTTCCAGCTGAATACAAATTAGAAACCTATTCTGCTTTGTTGTTTATAATGTGCAGGCATGATATGAAAAACCAGAGGTAAAATATTTTGAGTGTTAATCAGACATAAACTGTAACAAAGGCCAGTTGGTGCAAGAATTTATTTCAGGATTAAACCATCCTTCTTGTCCTACTTATTCCACATGTGGATTTACAGAGACCCACACACCATGTATGTGGATATATGAGATAGCTACAGCTAAAGTAGGAAAGGGATTTTTGATTTGTGCTGGTGTGAGATATAAAAGCTCAAATGCAGTTAAAAAGTGTCCAAAGAGGGGGAAAAGCTGGTGCTGACACCTCAGCCCTCCAGCAGAGCAGAGATGCAGTGCCTGAGGGCTGAAGGAATGAAGCACAGCAGAAACAAGGTGTTAACCCTTTGGAACAGGGTTCATCTCTGATTGGAACTTGATTAATCTCTGCAATAATTTACCTTCTGCTGCACTGGGTTCTCCACACTTGTTCCACTCCAGCCATGAGCAGGGATTTGTAAAGAAAATCCTATTTTAGGTTATGGCAGAGATGAGATCCTGGGATGGTCTGAGCACAGTGCCCAATACTTCTCAACTAAAAAAATCAGTTTAACCAAGCTCTGATTACTTGGGAAGCTGAAAGTTTGTAACAAATGCAAGAAGAAATAAATCTCAGCTTTGCAAGCTCTGCTTCAAAACAAATGAATCTATTAAAGCTCTCTTTATTGCATCTAAATCTCAAATATTCCATACAGCACTATCAGTTTAAAGCATCTCTAGAAACAGATATTCACATTTTAGGGGAGCTCTCCTTCACTGTGGGGAAAAATCTGCAATTCCTGAGTGGGGATTAAATGAAAAAGGTTCCTGGTAAAAAAACCTGATTCCTGAAGTCATTGCAGGTGTTACCTGAAAAAACTCCTGAAAAACTGGAGAATGAGTTGGCTGTTTTCAGGCAGATGTTATTCAAACCTAAAAATATCATTTTTGGTGGGAAAAAAAGCCATTTATAAAGTTCATTGTTTATGATAAATATATTTTTCTGGTTGCTGAACATCCCCCACTGCCAGAAGTTACTCTGGGTGTTAAACTTTCCTCTAATGGATCTCACCCCACTGGGCACCTGCAGCAGCCTTTTTTCCCAATTTCCAAAGTCCTTAAAAACATATTTGAGGCAAAATATTCACTGACCCACGGCTCAGACACCTGAAAGGAAATGCAAATTGAATCCCACCAAAAAATTCCAACATGGATGTCTAAACTTGCACAGATAAAAACCTGGCATCATAAACTCTTCCTCAATCCAGAGGGCCTGAAATAATCCACATTAAAATCCACAGATGCTTCTCTCCACCTGCTTACCTTGGGCAACCTGCAGTTGGCTGAGGAAAATATGATTTTAGAAATCATCTAAACAAAAAAAAAAAAAAAATGGAAACCAAGTAGCATTTTATTTATTATTTTTAAAATTATGTCAGGGAGCACTGTAGAGAATTTTATAATTATAATTTAATCTACAGGATAACTTTAGTCCATATTAAAGTAAGTATTAAAGTAAAATAATTAAAAGTAAAATAATTAAAGTGAGTATTAAAGTAAAATTACAAATTTTTCTCTCGTGCCTGCTCAGAAAACACATTGAAGTTTTTTTTTATTATTATTTAAACCTATATAAGGAGGCCTTGAATTAGTAATTTCATTACTAAATTAAAAATGTTTAAAT
>NC_031775.1:31294524-31409497 GCF_001522545.3 Parus major | reverse complement strand
AATCTTTCAATTTAAAATCTTTCAATTTAAAATCTTTCAATTTAAAATCTTTCAATTTAAAATCTTTCAATTTAAAATCTTTCAATTTAAAATCTGGGCTATTTTCTGGCAGGGAACCAGACAAATAAAAGACAGAAAAACCATAAATATAAGATAAAAGATCCTTAAAGTGAGGGATTCTTTAGGGCCTTTAATCCATGTCCATAGCACACTCTTGGCTCACAACCTGTAGCACAGCCCTGAAAATTAAATTTTTCCTTCAAATATCCCAGAGATTTCAGAATATAACAAGTGATCAGAGATATCCCTCCAATGCTTTATCCCTCAAAATAAAATCTCCTCAGGTTCTGCATGGCTGCTCCATCTGTCAAATCCAGGCACCAAAATATTCCATTGGAGCCCCAGGATTGGTTTTGATGGAATAAATGGAGAGCAGAATGGAAATGCCAATTACAGCAGAGTTTTTCCAGCTTTACCCAGGTCCCCAACCAGAGAGATTTCAAATTGGCCCACTCAGAAAAAATCTAATTTGTAACATCTTTAACTGGAGCTGGGAATTGGGGGTTCTCAAAGGAAAAATGGCATTTTAGAGCAAAAAAAAAAAGCCATTTTCACAATAAATACCTCGTCTGCACATGTGGGTAAGGCAGTATCTGAATAATAGACACCTTTGGAAAACCAACATTTTTTATTTATACATTATTACAGATTTGAGTAGTAAAACACTTTTAATATTCTATCAAAAATGAACAGGTTTTGGCTCAAAAGGAATATTGGAGTCCAGTGTGTTATACCTGCTATTAAAATAAATATCTCATCAAAAAGCGTTGCATTAATAGAATTTATTGTAACATTTTGATGTTTCTGAATGCTGGGTAATAATAATAATAATAATAATAATAATAATAATAATAATAATAATAATAATAATAATAATAAAGGGGTATTTAGGGAATAGAAAGGAGTGGATGAATCCTCAGGAATACTGGCACTAATACAGTCTGATCCTGCCACCTAGTGACAAACTCTCCCTGGAAAATCACTGGATTTCCCCAGAAAATGGGTTTTTCTGCAAGAAAACAACCAAAGTGTGGATCTAACCAAACTGAATTTTAGCACCACTTCGTGTTTAATTCAAAGGAAAGGGAAACAGAGCCAGGAATTGTTTGGGTCAGTAGCTAAAATGTGAATTATTTCAGTACATAGATAATACTGGTTTGGTACAAGCAGTTCTGGAATTGTCAACAGCTAATTGTGAGAAGAAATTTTATCTAATTTTAAATTTTGCTTTTGAAATACACATTTACAGCAAATATTCAGCATTTTAATCCCTTCCCAGCTTTAAAACCCTTTACAAATCTGAGGAGAGTTCCACATTAACTTTGCACTTCCATAATATTTCACTCTCTTAGGATGCAACATTGGATCTCTTGGAATATTCCAATTATTGTCCTTATCAGTCTTTTTATCTTCTGCCTCTTTGGAGCCCAAAGCAGCTGAATATGGGGGTGCAACAATTCTGAAACTACAGGGTGTGGTTTGTTGATGGGTCTTTTTCCTAAAAATTAAAATATCTTTAAAATTAATTTTATTATCTATTTTATATAAATACTTTTCTACATGAGGAGATGGATTTTGGACATTCAATAAATTATGTTGCTATTTGATTTAGCACTTGTGCCTATAAGAGGTGCTTGGAGAACAAACTACACAGAAATACACACAGAAATGATTTTACATCTGTAGTTAAGTAACAGAATCAACTTGGCAATTCACTGTTTTGTGGAGGAATTATACCTAAAGTTATTTTTTGAAGAGTTTCAGTTTCCATGCTGAGCATTCAGCTTTAGTGCAGCCTCTGTTTTTTCACTCTAAATCTTTCTGTGCACAGTGGAAAAAGATTTATAGGGAAAAGAAATTCAGTAAACTCTGAAATTTCTTTTCATCAAATCTTAGATGTTACAGGCAGGCTTTTTCCAGCAATATAAATAAATTATAAATAAATATAAATATATACATACACGCAGCTTGATTCACAAAGCAAACAAATCTAGGAAACAACAAAAAACAACAAGAAAGAAAAAAAACCACCAAAAATTGAAATAACACTTCAAAAGCTTCCTTCTTTCCTTCTGTTATTTTCTTTAAAAATATGTTTATCTACAAGATAAATATGATAAAGTAATATATATAAAATCTGGACAGAAGAAACATATTTGGATTATATTATAGATTATTAATTGCTGCTTAATTAACCAATAACTGCTCAACCTCAAATACTGAATTTCCAGTCTGTACAAAAGGAAAATTCCTGTAATAAATAAAATATAACTCATGACTTTACAAACAAATACCAAAAGTGAAGAATGTCAAAATCCATATGAAGGCATTTAATTAGGCAAGATATATTCAGTCAAGTGATTTTAGAAGCCAAGCAGCACTTTTGTTCCTCCTTAATCCACTTCCAATAAACCTGGATATAGGAAAGATATAAAAAGAAAGATTCTAAAGATAAAATGTGACTCCTGATAAGCATTAATATCATGAGAAAAATAAGTGAGGGAAAAAAAATCTGTGTGAAACACGACAAGAGATAAAATTTGGCTTTGGAGATCTTCAGGGAAGGAAAGATTTTATAAATTTGAGGGAAGAGTAGAAGATTCCAATGACAAAATGAGGAAAACCAGTGATTTTGTACATTTTTAGGATGTCTGAGGGTCAGGCTGGCAAGGAAATATTCTCAATATTGGGTGAAAGAGCCAAACTGGGAAAACACTCCCACCCCTCTCAGGATTTGGGATGCCCAAGGACACCAACACTTGCAACTGACTCTTTAAAATGTCATTTTGACATAAATTTCCCTCCATAAAGAATAAAAAACCCCAAACTCTCCAGGGTGTCAGTATCACAAATATTACCTGAATTCCATTAAAACATTTCCAGGTTTCCTTATGAAATTTCTATTAACAAAGGCTGTGAATGGAGTAACCATCAAAATAATTAAATTGTTCTTCAGTTATGTTTTAAAACACTGCAAGATGTTCTTCCTTGGAAACCATTGCAAGAACTCCAGGAGCATTTGCTGTGAGCTGAACCAAAACAGAACAACCCCGAATTTTTTAAGCCAGTTTAACAACAAAAATCCTCTTGCATTCAACAAAACCAACCCAAAATTTACTCTCCCTGACTCACTCTACTCTTCATTCATTCCCTTTATGCTAAAAGGTAACTCAGCCACTCCCCTCATGACAAAAATACCTTTCAAGGATATTCTTGATCAATAATAACCCTTGGCTGTAGAATTTCCATCCCTTCTGCACAGGGTGGAGCTGGTGGGGTCACATAGGAGTAACGAGGCTCAGCAGCCCCCAGACAACATTAATTAACCAATTTCATTTCCCTACCCAGGTGGTACCAGCACTTCCAGGAGGTTTTACATCCTCTCTGGGTAAAACATTCCTTTTTCAGGGCACACTGGAGAGAACAGCTTCGTTTCCCTGGTGAAAATTTCATTGCAAAGCCGTGGAGCAGCGTTGAGAGCATGGGAAGGTTGGGCTGGGAAGGGACCTTAAAGCTCATCCTCTTCCACCCTTCCAGCCTGGCCTTGACACTCCCACCACTGCCAACACCTCTGGGTAACCAGATCCTACCTGAAAAATCCAAACATTTCCTGAAGGATTTTAAAATCCATATTTTTATGACATAATCTGGTCTCCCCATCCAAAAAACCAAAGCTTATGTGCACTTAGATTTCCAGGAGTAGGATTTTATTGTTTTAACTATTATTTCTTAAATCTTTTGCCCATCACCCTTTCACTTGCATCCCATTTGTCTCCTTTCACTGGTGTTTCATCAAAAATTGCTGCTCTTCATTAAGCAGAAAAGCACAACAGAGTGATTATTAATTGATATCTTTTACCTACAGAGAAAAAACCAAACAGAACCCCCTCCTTTGTAATGTCCTAGAACCAAACTGTGATTTATGGTCCCACTTGTACAAGATTGCTCTTAATTATTTATTCAATAAAGGCCATGACTGGAAGTAACTGAAAATAAAAGTGAGCAGGTGAATTTGAATATTCAGCACCTCATCCAAATCTCATGGAAAACTGTGTAGTCCTTAAAAATCAACAATATCATTTATCCCATCCAATAATAATCCAAAGTGTAAAACAAAATACACTCACAGAAAATAAAGATGTTATCTTCCCTCCACACCCCCCTCCCCATTTCAGTGGCCCTAAAATGTTTTAAATCACTGTATTTATTATGAAAAATAATAAATATGAAAAATAATAAATATTAATAAATATAAGAAAGGTTTCAGGTTTCATTCACAACCAGGTTTTGTTCCCATGACCATAAAGCCCTTCCTAACACGTTAGAAAAGGTTCTAGTGCTGCTTTAGCACTAAAAAGAGCAAAATCAGAGTTATCTTTCAGGAGACTTGCAAAGTGAAGGTGAAATAAAAGGTGGTCTCAGAAGAAACAACACAGTTACTGAGAATGAAGAAAAAATAATAAAGCAGGAATTTTTCTTAAAATTAAGATTAAGATTTCTTAATTCTTAACATGTACAATTATTTTTGCTTTCTTTTAAAGGTGAACAGAAATTTAAGGTCAAGAGATGACTTATTATCTAACATTTCCTTATTTGCCTGCAGCTGAAAACTCTAACAGAGTTTCACCCCACATTCAGGGTTACTCTACCTCGATAAAATAAGCTGCATTTCCACAATTCTTTTAACCACACATGTCACAGACTTATTAACAATACATTCCAAAAGAAAATCTGGCTTGATTTCTACAGATGCAAAAATTCCTGTTCAATTAAAAAAATAATAATAATAATTAAAATTATTGTGCATCTGTAGTGGAGCAGACATTCATATCCTAGATATCCTAAATATTATCTGCACATCCCCCAGCAGGGAGGGCTGGAATTGGCACAGCCCCTGATTTTATGGCTTGAACAGAGGGTAAAAGACTCCAAAAAATGGAGCCAGACCTCACTTCTGTCAACAAAACTCCCACTGACCTGGCCAGGGCTGGAATATTGTAATAATAAAATAAAATAAAAGATGTCCAAAGGCTCAGTGTGGGATTTTCTGGGTGTGGAGTTGATGGTGACATTGTGACAACAGGTCTGTGGTGAAAGCCAGCGGTGCCCAAATGTACAGAGGGACACTGAGCCAGGGCAGTGACACATGAAACAATCTCCAGTGGGCAAACAAACCAAAATGTTATTTCAGAGCACATTGATCCATGCCAGTTCCCTGGGACAGAGAGCAGCCCTGGCATCAGCAGCTCAGTTCAAACAGTAAAGGCAAAAAAAATGTGCAACCCCAGCAGGCAAAGTCCATCCTTCTTAAAGGGAAAATTCTTACTCTTCCTAAAAGGAAAATTCTCACCCTTCCTAAAAGGAAAATTCTCACCCTTCCTAAAAGGAAAATTCTCATCCTTCCTAAAGGCAAAATTCTCACCCTTTCTCTTGTTTTCATTTGCAGCACTGTGTCGTGCAGGGTTTGTTTATCAGAAATATCTGTAATGTGCAACGTTTTCACACCTCATGCTCCATTAAATAAGTTATTAAGTTACAAGTTCTTTCAAAGTTAGCATGGATTAAAAAAATGTACTGTTCAATGAACCTTGTGGGTCCCTTTCAGCTCAGCATATTTTGTTATTCTGGAAGAAATAAAAATCTTTAGAATGTGAGAGAAATCAATAGAATTTGTACTTACAATAAAGTAGCCACAAAATTATTTATTTATGTAATATTTATGTAATAATAAATAAAAGAGATTACCTTTATGTTTTTCCATTCTGCAGGATCTAAAGCATCAGGAATCCATCCCCACAGAGAAAGGAATAAACCTCAGTGCAGAGAAAGGCAGACACCTGTGCCATAAAAACACCTGGGGGTGTGTGTGTGTAATATATTTTTTATTGGGCAAATATAAAAAGCAGTCACATCAATCAAACCCTAAAGAGGCATTTGGAAGACCTTAGAATACAGAAAATTAATTCTGGAGTACAGAGGCTTCTCCCTCCACCATCCATCAGAGCAGCAATGAACGCTCTCAAAGTTTGGCGGCTGCTGCCAACAGCTGTAAAGAGAACTGAGGCCATGAATTCCCCAAACAAGAGCTGAGCCCCTGCTGCTGACACAGCCAGTCCCTGCAGCCACCTCTGCTGCTGGAAACATCTTCTCATTTGGGGTGGGTTATTGCAATAACCCAGTAATTGCTTCTCAAATTCTCTGGGTTAAATCAAGGCTCCTTCTCGCCTCCTGCCACAGCCTTTGGGTGACCAAAGCTTTGCTGCCTCGTCAGCTGCCCATAAATTTTGTCACCACCTGTATTTTTATTTGTCACTCCACCTGGTTCATTTTCCTTTGTGTTGAACACCTTCCTCTGTCACTGCTCAACACCCCTTTACTTCCTCAAAATCTACAAATTCATATTCCAGGCAGTGAAAATATTTCTGCCTTCGCAGAAAAACATCACCACACCACCAGTACTTCCACAAATACAGTTCCTAACTTGTACCAGGAACCCTCCAGAGAATATTTCTCATATATTCTCAAATATTCTCCTATATTTCTCAAATATTTCTCATCAGTTTTTAAAGCAGCTCTCTCAAACAGTCCAGTGTCTCTGTTCCCTGCACTGCTACAGCTCCAGTTTTTGTTGCTGCCCCATCAGACATTTTGGCCCCCACCCAAACTCCTCATCCCTCGTTGCTGTCATGTGGAAAAAACTGTACTAATACTGTTTTAGCTGACTCTTCATCTCATTTTAATCCAAATTTAAAATATTTTTTATTCCCTTGCCAATGAATTTTCTTTATTCTCCCTCCTCCTGCAGCTCTGGAAAGTGTTAACTCTATTGCTCACACAAATATTGTACTTACCAGCTGAAAACACAAAGCTGCTCTCACTTTTCTAAACAACAGAAAGAGAATAGAAAACAGATTAAGATATCCCATTACATAAAAAAACCCCAACCCTAATAAATTAGAATAAAATTTCATTTAGGCCTCCTATCATCTGTCTTAAGCTGTCTCGGTGTTTAAATTGTCCTTAAAGCCATTCTCTGAAACAGCTCAGGAGAAAATGTATTTGCAAAAGGCACACAGAGCTATGAGTTTGCTTTGGATGTCATCATTCAAATGAAGAATAAAAGCACAGATCTGCTGTGGGGCTGACAGCTCTGTGGATGGTGTCCTAACCCAGCTTCACTGCAGATAATGAGATAAGCAATGGTTTTATTAGGCAAATGCTGGAGAGGAATATGGTAATACACAAAGAAAACTTGGTTTGAGCTGTCTTTTGTTTCTGATTGTGAGCACTAAGGACATTCAGATAGTGCTCCACACTAAACCAGCCCATCCCAGTCCTTTCCTGGAGCTGACCTGGGACTGAAGGTTCTGGAATAACACCCCAGCCAAATGCATTAGATAAACATACACGATTTCAGCTCAATTCTCATTACATTTCCATCCAATACTGGTCAACCACAGAGTTAAAATTAGATATTTTTGTTATATCCTGGCTTGAAACACTTTGTTCTACACCAATCCATCACTGGCTGTCAGTACTTTTAAGAGCAGTGAATGCAAAATATTTTACCAGACAGCAGGACCTTAAGTGGGAATTGAAACACAATAGAAGTGTGACACATCTGTGCTGCTGGTGTCTGTCTCAGTGGTGAAAATTCTCTGCTTTAGTTTTACACTTTGCTCAATAAACTGGAATTTAGTTACAGTATAAGCAAGGTTAAATGCTGCTGTCTGTAGGCCAAGAGAGAAGTAACAGAGTCTTCAAATGAGAGGGGGTTTTTCACATCTATTTGCTGTCTCTTGGCCAGGCACCAAGCTTTCATATTCATAGCAGCATAAAAAGCAACCAAAACAACAACAAAAACTCCTGCTGAGACTATTAAAGTGTCATTTTCAGCAGCAGGACTCCATAAATCACAGAGACATCCTCACCTCAGGTTCTGGCCCTGCAGCCACTGCAGCTCTGTGCTCTCTCAGGTGACTGCATCAGCTTTGGCATGGACAAGGAGACCCCTGCCCCACTCCCTGCCCTACTTTTAGCTCAGGAAACATCTTCCACGAGGATTTCATGTGCCAAAGCTGAGCTCTCACTCAGCTTTGCTCCTTCTATCCCCTGCCTTGGGCTGTGGATGATGAGCTGCAGGTCCAGCTCCAGCCTGGGCTCATCCTGGGTACACTCAGGCCCCTGGAGTCCAGCAGTCTCACATCATGGAAAAACAGAGGCTCAGCCAGATAATCCAGTCCCAGGGAATAACTCAGGTGTCTGGGCAGGTAAAACACAGCCCTTGGTTGGCCTCATTAGGAAAAACGAAGTTCAGATTGATTCCCAGCTCCTGATCTGAGGTGTAGGGGAGGTACCGGGACACGGATCAGCCACACAAACAGAAAGAGGAAATATCAAAACATACCAGCACACATCTTTTGGGGGTTTTTGTGTTAAAAGGGAAAATTATCAAAGCTTTCAGGACTAAAATAATTCAAGGTTAGGAGCAGCCCCTGCACTTGCAGCTGCAAAGATGCTGTTCCACATCCCACTGGAGGGATTTGGCATCAAAGAGTCTGGGCTGGAAAACAGGATGGGAAGAGGAACTGCTCTTGACAGCATCTGCTGGTTCTCATTTTGCAACAATAAACTGTAATTCTGCTTTTAAAAGGCAGCATGTTTCACCTTTGCATTTCACAGGCTTTATTCACTAGATTATAAAGTAAATTTCATCTAAACCCCTCTATTTAAACAACATCCTTAGGGCAAAAAAAAAAAAAAAAGAAGTGACACCCTTCAATTCCCATTGCTATTGCAAGATATTTCTGCTGAAATGGGGGAGGAAAAATGGGGAAGAAAGTTCTCTGTAATGCCACTGATAGCACAGATCAAATTCTTTTAAATTGCACACAGAAAACTCTCCTCCCCTGAAAGACTTAATAGCAAAGCTGCAAAGAGTACCTATGTATTAAGGAGTCTTTATTAAATATCCAGAATATGATATGTGGTATTTATTCCTTTCCCAGAGTGCATTATCATCAGCACTTGCACAATAATATATCATTTAAATCAATAGCAAAGTTCTCATCAATATCTTTGAAAGCAGCTTATACCCTAATTTACTAAAAGCACTCATCTGCAGAGTGTTTCTGTTATTTATTAGAATTAATTAAATCCTTCTGTATTATGTTAAAATGCACATCTTGTAAGTCCTTGAAGGCCTGGGTGAAAAGAAAAAATAAAGTTTTATGGGCCCAATTTTAGCAGAGATAAATAATGTCAATCAGTCAACAACCTGATCTGTGAGAACATTTATTTCAAAATATTTCATTTTCAAATAGTAAAATGTTCTTCTTGATTTGGTAACATTTTAATCTCCTTTCTTGCAGTACACATACCAAAAAGGGAAAACAAATAAAAAATGACAATTCAAATTTGTTCAGTGAACCAGGAATATTGCTGTCCAATTCTCAGTGTTCAGGAGATGAGCCTGTACTGCAAATGAGGAAATCAGAATGCTACTGCTGCTAAATATGTGAAAAGTAAGGAAAATGCACAATAATAGCAATTCACATATTCATGATGTTTTAAGATTTATTTTACCCCCAAAAAAATCCTTCATGTTATTTTAAGATTAATTTTATCAAAAAAAAACCTTTGTGGGGTTTAACTTCCAATCCCCTCCTGACATTTCTGCCTTATTGAGTAATTTGGGGCCCGTTCAGGAGAGGCAGAGATCTCAGTCAGTGGTGGGGAGTTTGCAACAACAAGCAGGGAGGGACGGAACACAAAATCAAACAGGGTGGATTAGAGGGATCCATGAAGGTCAGAGGAAAAGTGGAATCCAAATGCAGCTGAACAACCTAACTGAGCATGAAAACTGGACATTATCAGCATCCTGGTGATAACTTCCCTCTGGAGCTAAAATAAAAAGTGTTATTTAATATTTGTATTACAGTACAGCTCAGCCAAGATTAGGAAACTATTTTGCTACTTTTGAGTCCTCAGACTTGGAGCTACTTTACATCAGCAATGTTTTTCTTCCACCACCTTCCAAGGCCACCTCTGATGCCCTTGAAGGATTAGAACTGGCACCACTCTGGGATTTTTTTCATGAGTCGAGTGTATTTTAACTGTGGCAAAAGCTGTTAAAGCCTCCCAAGACCTCCGTGCTCATCCACAGAGCGCGTGGAAAGAGTCTTTGCGTCTCTGACTCGCTAAAGCCCTGCAGAGAGCACAAAGGCAGAGTCGTGGCTGCAGCACCCAGGGGTGCAGGCTTTGTGCTGGGATTAGCTCCCACATGCCAGCCCTGCAATCACAGCCACAGCAGCCACAAGGTCAGGCTCAGCTGCTCTTCCCAGTTATTCCCCAGCCTGGACAAGAGCAAACACTGGGACTCCAGGGCTGGACTCAACGCTGAAGTGCAAAAGCTGCTCAGCTTCTCTTCTTGGTTTCATCGCTGTCATTTGAAAGATTTTGGGTGATTATTTTTTAAAAAAAATATATATTTTCTTGAGCCTCACTGGAGTTATTAAACCACCCAGAGTGGGACAAGCAGCTGGACACTGAGCCTGAACTTTTAAACCCAAGAGCTGTGAAATACTAATCCTGGAGCGAGGCAAAATGGATCTGCTCAGGTTTAGAGGGCCAAAATGATCAATCAGCACACAAAGGACTCCTTCCATCCCTAATGTGCTTTTGCTGGGACTAATACATGTAAGAAAAATGGAGTTTTTAACCTTTTCTCCAGAGAACCACTGCTTTTCAGAATTACTCGACGGCAGCGACGGGGATGAAGAGGAAATACTTGTCTGTGGAGAAGATTTAGAGCTTAATCCTTTTGATGGCTTGCCTTACTCCTCCCGTTATTATAGGCTGATGAAAGAGAGAGAAGAGCTTCCAATATGGAAAGAAAAATGCACTTTCATGGAAAGTTTGCTTCATAATCAAATTGTGATTGTGTCAGGAGATGCTAAGACTGGCAAGAGTTCCCAGGTCAGTACAATGGAGTTGGTTGGGGGTTTTTTTATGTATTTTTAAAACATTTAATGAGGTCTGAATTTCAGAGTCCCCATAGCTATTGTGATCCAGATATTAAGGCCAGAAGGGGAAATACAGAAGGTGAACAAAGATGAATGCCATTAAATACAGACTTAAAATATATTGAACATTTTAATAACTTCCTTCAAGCACTCAAAAAAAATGTGCAGTTATTTAGTGTTTTGGTTCTGATTAGTGCTACATCAGGAAAGAAATACAGGGGACTTGTCATAAGATAAAGTGAAAAAAACTCCCAGGAAATGAAGGATTGAAATCAGCAGAGCTGCTTCTCAGGGAGAATTCATGGTCTTTCCCTCTTTTCAGCCAGGAGCAAATGTTTTCTCCAACAGCACAAAATTACTTTACAAAACTCATGTTAAAAGAAATCACTGAAGCCAGGATTTCAGCTGAGTCTAAGTACACAAACATCAGTCAGGACTATGAAATTCTGCTGTAACAATCTATAACAACTCAGATCTGTTGTCACAGTGAGTAGAAAAGAATTTTCAAGTAAGAGCTATCAGCCAAAATACAATTGTTTATGACTGGGATCAGGAGAAAAAATTCTTGCAGGTAAAGCTGAAGGATAATTACTGTTGCAGGGCATCTCATATATCCTACAGACTTTGATGCTGGACACTTCTAGAGATCACATGTTAAACTAGAGACAACACATCTCTCCCTGAAACATCCTGCGTTTCCATAAAAGTGATTCACACCCAAATAATTTTTGGATTGCCAAGTTTTTACCCCTAGTTATTTGCTGTAATTTACACACAAAACACTTGTGTAATAGTAAACAGTTTGCTAAGAAGTGTTAGCTTTTAAATTGTCCTGTAACAAAGCCAATTCTATTGAACCTTTAATAAGATGTAGCACATTGCTGGTTGGTTTTTAAATATTTCTAGAAAAGCATATAACTATACAGAAGTAAATTATATGTGGCTGATTCACCTAGGTTTAGATGTTGGTTAAATGAAGGATTTGAAACCTAATACATCCATTAAAATATTATTTCTAATGCAATTTTAATTTCCCATAACAACAACACATGGATATTTTCCAGTGTTGATGTTATGTAAATATATAAATTAGGGAGCTGCCGTGTAAGTTCCAGCAGCAGTTCAGATTCAGTTACGTGTTTGCAGAGTAATTCATCTGAAATTACAGCTATTGGCTGTGGCATTTGCCAGTTTGAAATCCTGGGATAAGTTTTTTTCATGGATATAACGCTGCAGGAGCAGGTTTGCTGCCGAGCCAGGCCTGAACACTCCCACACCGACCTCGCTGGATCCATCAGCAGTGGATCCATCAGTGCTTGCAGTGACCCTGCTGTCACCTGCTCCCCAGAGGCCTCTCCTGCAGCAAATCCCACCCAACCCGAGTCCAGCTGAGCAATTCCCAGATAAATCCACGCTGAGAATTTGAGAAATTCCAAGTGTTGACACAGGTCACTCCCATGCGCGGTGTAGGCCCTTGGTTCGGCTGTTCCACGCCGCTGGAGAATTCCAGCCGGTTGGAATGGCGGGGCCTGCCGAGCACGTGGGGCGCTGATGGCGGTGTTTTGGTGTCCACAGGTGCCTCAGTGGTGCGCTGAGCACTGCCTGGCCCTGCGGCCCCGCGGGGCCGTGGTGTGCACGCAGGTGCTGCGCCAGGCCGCCGTGGCGCTGGCCCTGCGCGCGGCCGACCAGATGGACGTCAACCTCGGCCACGAGGTCGGCTACTCCGTGCCCTTCGAGAGCTGCTGCACGGCCGAAACCATCCTGAGGTTGGTGCCTTCGGAGGCCTTCGGGCCAAGGGGTGGCTGGAGAAGTTGGAAGCTGACAGCACTTTTGTGCAGAGCTTGCACATGAAAATCAAGGCTGCTTTGTCAAGTTTTATTGTGTTTTAAAATCGCAGGGTGCGCTGAGCTGGAAGGGACCCCACGAGGATCATCCAGTCCAGCTGCTGGTCCTGCACAGACACCCCAACAATCCCAGTCTGGGCATCCCTGGGAGCGCTGTCCAAACTCCTGGAACCATTCCCTGGGGAGCCTGGGCCCTTTGGGGAAGAACCTTTCCAACCTAAACCCCCTGACACAGCTCCAGCCGTGCCCTCAGACCTGGCCACCACAGAGCACACATCAGTGCCTGAGCCCCTTTTCCCCTCATACAGAAGTTTTAGACTGCAATGAACTCTCTCTTCTCCAGAGAATTTATGATTAAACAATAAACACTAAAAGGTTTGAAGGAATTCTGGGGTAAATCATAGCAGAGATTTAAGTGACCATTGTTACTGTCCCTGCAAACTTTCATTAAGCACCTTGGTGACCTCTTTTTTCTTTTCGTCTACTTTTTTTTTCTATTTTCCAGGAGTGTTCATTACCATTAGAGAACATGGGATAATTTTTCCCAAAGTAAAGTTAAAATTCAAAAGGAACCAAAATACGTGGCTAGCAGAGGGTATATCCAGCAACAAGAGGAAAACAGTATCCAGGGGGATTCTTGGGAGATAAGAAATACACTTAATGTAGTAAGTACAGGCAGGTGACAACGACACAGCAACACAGGGATTCAGCTGTAGAGCCTCCCAGGAAGTTATGAGTTACTTTTCTCTGGTTCCTTAACATAGAAGGCACAAACTATCACATCTAGACCACAAGATTTTTACTCAGCCACTGGTTTCCAGTGGAGAAGAGGATACTCACCACTTCTGAAAATCAATTTCCACCTCTCCTCCTCTTGCCTGTCCTTTCTCTTTCTGTGGAGAACTCCTTAAACCTCATCCTGCAGCAGAACTTCCTGTGGCTGCTCCTGTAGAGAGGAAGATGAATCCCTTCCTCTTGCACATCAAAACCTGTTTCAAGAACTCCAAGTCCTGCTGAGCAGCACAACAAAAATAATATCCTTTAAAAAAAACTGTCAGCAGCAGGGACAGAAATGAGGAGGGCCTTATGGTATAAATTAATTGCTCATCTTGGTTCTGGCTCTGCCTCAAGTGCACCTTTCTTTTCCTCACCCAAAAGGATTCATTCCTGGCTCAGGAATTGTTTATGGCATGTGATGGAAGGTCAACAGATTATTTCAGGGCAGAAGTATTTCTGCTTTTGCCTGGAGCATCCATTTCCACCACTGTGTCACTGAGTCACATCAGATTTGTAGCTACTTAAGGAGAGATTTAAACATGTAACTGAGGCTGTGATATGTCTACAAAATATTCCCTGTTCTTACCAAGTCTTCTGTGTCAGAACAGAAAGAACCAAGCTGCCCCCAAGACACTGAAAGAATGTCTTACAATGATAGTCCAAGGAACTTGGTGGAGTTTTGTGTGTCCGTGTTGCAGGTACTGCACGGATGAGATGCTCCAGAGGGAAATGATGTCCACGCCCCTTCTGAACAGCTATGGTGTCATTGTCTTGGACGATGTGCATGAAAGGACTGTGGCAACAGATGCCCTGCTGGGCCTTCTGAAAGATGTCTTGGCAGCCAGAGCAGAGCTGAGGCTGGTGCTCCTCACTGTCCCCCAGATGTGCAGCACCCTGCAGGGCTTCTGCGGCCGCGTCCCTGTGATCCGAGTGCGGGGCAGGCACCGCGCCGAGGCTGTGTTCTCCTGCAGTGCCCACCAGGACCCCTTCTCCTCTGCTCTGAGGCTGCTCCTGGAGATCCACCACACCAAGGAGAAGGGGGACATCGTTGTCTTCCTGGCTTGTGAGCAAGTAAGGCATTCACCTGTTCTCTTTCTGATTTTAATTGGAAATGTGAATTTTTATATGACTTATAAATGTCTTGCTGCCACTAGCTAAGACAGCAGATGTGCCAGCAGGTTTTATAATTTCAGGCTTTTCCTTTAAAGAAGTCATGGCATACATAACACTGTGGTTTATATGCATAAAATAGCTGTGTAACACATAAATATCATGTAGATAATATCTGTATTTTCTGTAGGTTTAAAGAAAGGCCACCATCCTTCTGTGTGATACAAAAAGCTGTAAAAGCAGCACAGAGGGGCACAGGCCACAAGGGCAGGGATTTAATACATTGCAGCCTATCCTGGCACTGGACATCCCACAGTTTGTGTTGTCCCTGTTTTGTGGGATAGACACACAGACACAGGTCCAGTCTCCATCAATGTCCACAGGAGTGTTTTTATCTTAAGCCTCCCAAGTAGATTTTTCCATTTGGATTCTTCTTCCCAACCAATTGTGTGCACAACAGCAGGAGGACAGTGTCACTCCAGAGGTGTGACAGAAAATCCAGGAATCTGCATGGGCTTGGCCATTCTAAATAGTGACACTCTCTGTAGACAGCAGTGATTCCCTAAATTCACTGCAGGTCCTTTAGAGCTGTCAAAACAATCTCACAATCAAAGAAATATTTCAATATTTATGATTATTACAATTATTTTCCTGATAGCGATCCCAAATCTTCCACTGTTGTGTCATTAAATCTGCTTTAGAACAACAAACTCACCAGGAAATAAAGACTTTTCACAAGCAAAGATAATTTACCATAAACTACCCAGGTGTGTTTGCTGCTTTTCACCGTTAAAAGGGAGACAGATATGAAACACTTTTAATAATCAATTTTAGACCTTATAGTTGCCAATTTTACAAATGATAAAGCAATGAATTCTCTGTCTTAGTCCCCATATTTACAATAGATACTGTCACAGAGAAAACACACACTCTTTCCATTTCAAAAGGTTGGGAAGAAAGTTTTATTTCTGCTTGAAAGGGTTTTTTTGAGAGGTAAATTCCCCACAAAACTAAAATAGGAATTTCTTTCTTGCCAAGAAGAGATAACTCATTTTTCTCCCTCACACTGAACAGAACACTCATTATGAACCAGAACATCCCATGAATTCTTGTTTAACTGTGATTTAAAGTTTCATATTGGTAATGGTTCACTGTTCCCAAGCACTCAACTGTCTTTTAAACTAAACAAAAATAGGAATTAACCAGGAACATCAGGATTTATGAGCTGCCCCACTGCCAGCCTTGCTATTAGATGTCATTCTTGTATCTTTATAACAATTTTTATAGAGCACTTTCGACCTATAACTACTGGAAATGTAGTGTCACTCTCAAAGAAAAACTCAGGCTGGCTTTTCAATTTTGCAAAACATTGGCTAATAAAAATGCTTTTAAAAATATTCCCTTTCAGACTGAGCAAGCCCATGAATTATTTTTGTGTGCCTTTCAAAAAATCATGCTGAACAGAAATGTTTTCTTATTAAGCCCCCCCAACAGCAAAATACTAAAACAAAAACAAAAAGCTTTTACAATTCATATCCAATCTCTGGATTTGTGAACTATTTTTAAGGTGATGATCCATCAACACAAGTTAGGGACATTTTATTGACTTTATTAAGTCTTTATAGAGTTTATTAATCATTAGGGGGAAAAAAATCAAACTTTTACCATACTTGTATCTCCTTAAATAAAATAATTAAGGGAAAGTAGGGAGGTTTCTGCATATTTTGATCATTTAAGGTGTTGTAATTAAGAATATAATAATTTCATGAGGAAAAAATGTATTTCTCTCAATTACAGGAAATTGAAAAAGCTTATCAGATGATCAGGCAGGAACAATCCAATTTAAACCCTGACCTTGGAGAACTCATCCCCATCCCTTTATACCCCACCAAACAAGACCTGACTCCCAAAGTAACCCAAGACAAGCAGAAATGCAGCAGAAAATACAGGAGGAAAGTGCTACTCACCACCAGCTCTGGAGAATCTTTGATCTGGACTAAAAACGTGACTTTTGTTATCGATGTTGGTGTGGAGAGAAGAAAGGTCAGTGAAGGGAATCAGAAGCACTTTGTCAAAAATAAACTCTGCAAAAGAGCTTTTTCAGGGCAGGGGAAAGGGAACTGTGCAGCTCAGATTAATGTAAATAGTCTCTAGAGGATCACAGGTTTTTCTCTTCTTTCACAGCATGGGCTCTATGATATTTTAAACATATAAATTAATAGAATTTAAATAATTTTCATGGCCATCTCATGTGAAAACTAAGCAAGAAATCACTATTACTTCCCAAATTCAATCAGGAATCAGATTTTTGAAGTTTCTAAAGCCAGATGAATGCTTCCAGTTGAAACTGCCTCTCATTTGGGCACCAAACCAATGACAGATTATTTGCAAAATACATCTCACCTGAGCTCTGGCCTGTCAGTCCTAAATCTCTCTTCAGTATTTTATACATAAAGCAAAATACAATCACTTCTTAGGCATCTATTGGCAAATCTCCAGGTTTAGGAGATCATCCTCATCCCTTATTAAATGGCTTAGTAATTGTTCATACAGGGAATCTCTGTTTTTTCAAGCTGCTTGTGCTCCCTCCTGGACATGTTCTCCTATCCAAGTACCTCCAAATGCTGCAATTTATTTAATTAATACTTAACCTTTTCCAGTTCATTTGAAGTTTGGCCTCATTTCTTGTTTTTCACCCTGGGAAGGCTTAGTGCAGCTGCAAAAAAAACCAAAATAATAAAATAAAATAAAAAAATAATCTAATTTATTTCTCCAAAACTGATGTCCAAAGGAATGAGTAACTGTGTAGGAATATGAACTGCAGAGCTGCATTACTACAGGTTTTTGTAACTGTCCTGGTTAAAATAAAAATTCCACGAACAGGCAAAAGAAACAATGCCATACATGTCCTTTCTATAATACAAGGGGGAATAACCAAAATTGTAGTTAAGTATTCCTAAAATTTTGAAGCAGGGATCATTAATCCAGATTGGCTTTGCAAGTAGTTCAGGGAAAAGCTTGTGAACCACCAGTACCTTTCATTTTCATTGCAAAAATCTGTCATTTTAAAAGGTTTTTAACTGGGAATTATAAACTAACTCAGTCTCAAGGCAAGCTAAAAATCAGTCACAGCTTGGAGAGCCTAAAAGCAGTTTTCAATTACACCATGCTAATTTCTTAAAGTTATTCCTACAACTACAGTTTTCTGGGATGGCAGAAATGAATTTCACTCCCACGGTAACCTGAAGCCCAAGGTACAATTCAACAAATTGAAAATTTTGTGAGTTTAAAATACAAAGCAATGGGAACAAAACAGATCCAACAGTCCTCATAGCTGTCAAATCACCTCTTTAAGTGATGCAATTTTTTACCTTTAATTCAATTATTTTGTTTAGTCCTGTGACATCAGTTCACTCTCTGTGGCTCAAACGTCAGCTGAGCACAGAGGGAACAGGAAAAGTTCAGTGCAGAGCAAAATCCCACCTGAGCCCTGCAGCTGGGATACATCAGCAATTCACCTGCAGGAAAAGAACATTTTGCCCTGCACTGAAGGATATTTTATCTTTTTTTTAATGAAAATCCTGCTTAAAGAAGATAGAGTTGAAGATGACAGGAGCTGCCTTACCCAGGCACTTTTATGTCTTGCTGGACATTACAGACTCTTGGCCAGAGTAGTGAGTGAATCAGCTCCTCAGCTTAATCAAAATAAAGCATAATTAAGCAAAATATAAAACATGGCATCATATATCTCTAATACAGCCCTCATCTCCTGTAATTTCAGTATTAAGACAAAAATCTGGAGTTAAGACAAAAATCTGGAGTTAGGGAACAAAATGCTATCAGAAAATGTTGGGATTCTGTCACTGGAAGAAATAAATAATCTTTTTTGATGTTTCTCTTGATGACACCATTTTCTGCTTTAGTAAGGTACATTTCTTCAGGAAAAAAAAAGACATTTATCTCAGAGCACACTTAGAGTGACAGCAAAACATCTGTCAGCTTGTCAGGGTGCTCTCCTTTCCAAGCTGCTGAGGAAAATAGAAATGAAAACTGTTGCTACCCTTTTTGTAAAATGAACTAGAGAGAAATTCAGTACAGACCATTCATATTTTTGCAGCCCTTGTGTACTTATCTGATGTTTGATATCTCTTTCATTTAAAGGTGTACAATCCTAGAATCAGAGCAGACTCTGTTCTAACCCAGCCTATCAGCCAAAGTCAAGCAGAGGTGCATAAACAAATTCTGGGCATGTCTCCATCAGGTAGAAATATTAGCTCAAAATTTAAATCCATTAGCTCAAATTATTAATACAATCAATGTGGCAACACGAGGAGGAAGCATTTTTAAAAAGGGTAATTCTCCTGAACTGTCTTCCAGGGAAAATCTTCTGCTTGTATCCTGAAGAATTTACATACAAGGAAATGAAGCCACAAATTCCAGCTAAAGTTCAGGAATCCAACCTCACCAGCTTGGTCCTGTTCCTGAAGAGGATGGACATAGCAGGCTTTGCACACTGTGATTTCATCAGCAGCCCAGGTAAGAGGATGCACCAATTTGTCATATTTTATTATTATTTTAGAAGTTATTTCCAGGTTAATTTTGCCCTGTCACTCACAGGATTGCTTTTTTATTTAAGGACTTATAATAATATCACCCTGCTTTTCCTATTTACCTGCTACAGCAGTGCTCAATAGCACTTAAAAAAAAAGACTATAAAGTATCTGAATGGAATTGGAATGTTAAAAAAATAAAAATCAATATTCCAAGTATCTTCTCATCTAGCTCACATATTATTTTCCTGCAACCCACAAAGAAAATTTGTGCCCTGTTGTACAAGGCATTGTACAGATATCCAACAAAATAGATTCCTTTAATCAAAAGTTTACAACCCAAATAAAGCACTGTTGTTACCTGGGGGATGTGAGTGGAGGAAATGAGCTTCCTCCTTATCCTCCAGCATCTCCCACCTCCAATTTACAATGGGCTGTTCCTTAAGGACAATATTCCTTATAAAATAAACCCAAATACACTTTAAATACTGGGCAGGGAAGACACTGAATTCTGAGGTAAGAGTGTGAAGGAAGTTGCCCTTTTTTTCCCTCCCAACTTCATAATTTAGGGTTTTTTTCTATAAAAGGATATTTTCCTCTGTTCTGGCTTATCACAAAACCCAAGTGTCACTGCAGATTCTGCTGTTGCTTTTGAAGCTCATTAAAGTGGGGGAAATAGCCCTGATTTCATTGGTTTGGGGATTGCTGCCTTCACTCGTGATAATTTTCCAGTGCAAACAGGAAAAATTTAATTATCCAGCCTTTCCTTGTGCACAAACACAAAATTGGAAAGATCTCTTCTGTGTTGTTCACTGTAATTAATCAGTAATAAAGTGTTAATTCTCACTGTCAGACGTTGCAATAGAGGTTAAGTGAAATTTTAAAGAAAAATTTATTCTACTTTTCCCTTGTGTGTCTGTCTAGCAGAAACATGCCTAAAAGAAATAGAAAAAAAACATGGCCAGTCTGATGGTAATGAGTTCAAAACCAATGAGAATTGGAGTATTTTGGCCTTGTGAGTGGCATCTCCTGTGCTAAACCCACAAAATCTGCATGGAAAATGCTTATGGAGTCCAGTTTGCTCCCACTCAAATTTAAAATGTATTTTACTATTAAAAAAATGTGTGGTAAAACATATTAGTGTTTTTCCTGGATATGAAGAAAGTTAGTCTTGAACTGTAGAAGGAAGTAGTAAAATTGTATGAGGGAAAGCATTTGGCATTTTTGGATTTAAAGGCACAATGGGGACATCATTTAGAGAGAATGAAATGCTAGAGGCACATAAAGGTTTCACAGATGCAGGAACTCTAAGGTTTGGCTGTATTTTTGGATAATGCAGCTGAAGAAAGAATTGTCCTGATGTGTAAAAAATTATAAAGGCATCTGATGAGTGAATGAAATGGCTTTACTTGGATGGACATTAAATATGACAAAGCTTTTGCTGACTGGATCAAGAGTCTCAGGTGCAGGTATTGAATAGTTTTAGGAATCACTGCACAGTGGGTGGAACGTTGGATGAACTGCTTGAACAAAGGAAAAATCCCAAAAACACTTCAGGGGTGCTCTGAAAGGAGAGGAGAAAGTCTGCACCATTTCCTTGTCTGCTTCCTGCCTTCCACAATGAAACATTTGAGACAGAAATTTCATGATCAGCACAGCTCTCCCTTGACCCAGGACACATCACACATCAGCTTTCTTGCCACTTTGGAGCAAGCAGGGAACTTTTTCCTACCAGCACTTGGACTGATCCCTACACAATCCCCCAGAGAGGAGTGTGAAGCTCCCACAGTCAGAACACAGAGGTCGAAGTGACTGCTGTGAACTTCTCTGAAAGAAACTGAAACACCAAAGGGAGAAATTTGTCAGGGGACTTGTGTTAGATCAACTCACAGAACTCAAAACACGTCAGGTTTTCAAGCACACAAACCCAAGGATGGTTTGGGCTGGAAGGGACCTTAGAGATCATCCAGTTCTGCCATGGCTTTGACTATTCCATGGCTCTTCACCTCCTTCCTTTGAGTAAAAGGAGTAAAACCATTGCAGCATCTCCTGTGTGCCACAGGCTTTCCTCTGCACTGTTTCTCTCCAACAAACATGCTCAGTTTGTCTTTGCAGTTGAAACAGAGGAAGGCTTTAGGGGTTTTTAGGGGTTAGGTGAATTTCTCCTAAACAAAATCAAGTTTTCACTGAGTAAGACACAGGCATGAGCTGGTGAACAAACAAATCAGAAGGAGACCAAAATTCATAGCAAGAAGTACTTCTCAATCTGTTTTCTACACATGGAGAACATGCAGCAGATAAGAAACAAAAATTACATCAGTAAAACATTTCATTTCTGCTCAGCAACACTGTGCACAAGGGATTTTTTTTTTCTTTTTTTCTGCTGCTCTTTGAGGAGAAATAAAAGCCTGGATTAAGTCTGACTCATTACTGCATTATGAAAGCCACAAACATGTCAGGCTTACAGCTGCTGCATTTAATTCATGCCATAATCAAGAGGAGCAAATGCAGCAGAGCTTGTTCCCCTTTCTGGAATTCATGAGCCAGAGGAAAACGAATCTGGCACTGCAGCTCCAAAGTGCATTAGTGGGATTCCTGTGCCCCTAGAGCAGGGATGTGGTTACATTTTCATCAGTTAATCAGACAGATCTTTGCTGGGGTTTATAATGGGACAAAAGAATTCCAGTGCCATAGATTGCAGCAACATTGAGCACTTTTGTAAATCACTGGAAAATCCTTATTTAAACTAAGTAAATCATTATAAAGATGAAGCCATGTAAAATTTCTCTGTGGAATCAAGGGGAAAGCATTTGCAGATTCTGCATTCATCCAGAATTTCCCTAAACAATTTTCAGATTAAAGGATGTGTCGACAGTCATGACATTTGAGAGCTATGCTTTTACAACCCCTTAGAAAATATATTTCTAGAAAATTCAGAATAACAACAGTTGTATAAATTTACATAATTTCAAATTGTTTCAGAAAAATAAATCGTTGGCATATCTTCACTGGAGACTGTCAAAGACAGAAACTCAATGCACAATGTAAGGTCTGTCAACAGAGATCACTTCAGGGCAGATTTATTACCTTAAATTTACTTGTTAATTCTTTGATGTTTTAAATTCTGTGTTTCATCAATTAAATGATGTGTGCAGACATTATTCAGTATATTCTGTCAGGATGGGGCAGGTCAGGCCCTGGCCTGACTGTCCCTGCTGGCAGAAAAGGACAGCAGGGACCATCACCAGCCACACTGGAGGAGTGATGAAGCAGCTGAGGGGAACAGAAAGACTGCAAAGTATGAGTTTGGGAAAGGAATTTTTAATGATCAACTATCATTTCCAAATAATAGTTATAGAACTGGTGGCTTCAGAGCAAAACAGACACATAAAAAATCCTGACTCAGAAGGTACAGGGGGAAAAAGAAAATCAGAAGGAAACCTGCACAGAGAAACTTGTGCTTGCAGAAGAAAAACCTTGGCATAATTTGAGGAAAACTTGGCAAAGTCTCCTCCATCTTTTCAGTTTACTGTCCAAGGAGCAATGTTAGAAACCAGCAACAGCAAACACCATTCCCCAGGACTGTTCTCCCTGCAGTAATTACTTTGGCAGCTCTTTCTGCTGTTCAGCCCAAGAGAACCTGCAAAACCTGTGGTGTGCCAGGCAGAGCATCAGCTCTTTAAAGACAACATCCCTTCACCTGACACCCATGGCAGCTCTTTTTAAGTTATTCCCATGAAGGAAAATATCTATCAAAAAAAGGTATTTTACATACTCAGCATTTGCAGAGCAGGAGACCAGAACACAGGAGCTGTGGATCTCCCAGAGAAGCACAAAAGAGCAGTTAAATGGACTATAAAAAATAATGAAATTTAAGTTTTATTCTTATCCCTAATATTCACTTATTACAGAACTTTGACCAAATCCCTAAATCACTTGCTTCCTAATGCAACAAGAATAATACTTTTGAAGGTATTTGCTCACACCTTGCTAGCATTTCAGCCATATGGGATGTGGTTCTGAAGACTACAGGTGTACCTGCTTTTGGAGACACAATTTACTCTGTTCACCTCAAAGTTACAAAAATATGAAACCAAGAATATAACTTTAAGTAGCTTGGAACTCTCAGATAAACTATTCCAGTGCTAACAATAACATTAAGTTATATATTTGCTTTACTGAGCCTAAGAAGGATCAAAAGCAGGATCTGCATTTACATAGAACTGGTCAGATTTCTTGAAACAAATCCAGAGCAACCCAGTCTTGAGCAGCCAAAGAACACAGAGCAGGGAAAGAAAATATTGGATTAGGAAATACCTTTTAAAATTCCAGAGATGTGGCAGCTTCTTGTTGAAAGCACAGGACACATGTTGAGAGGTTTTTTGAACTTTGCTCCTGTGAAAGCAGCAGTGGAGTCACAAATCCTCGTGGTTCACACCTCAAGGCAGCAGTGGCTGGTGCTGGCAAGAAGCCCTAAAAAGCCCTACTCTGGTTTTTATTTCTCTTTTTTACCATTCCTTCACCTGCTCTAATCCACCTTTACTCTCTTGTCCTTTCTAGAGCAATAAAACTCCAGGAATCTTTTTTTTTCTTTTTTTTTTTTTTTTCTGAACACTCATAGCAAGACAGGGAAGTAATTTGTGCTTATAAATCTCAAGACAACTAACTCTAGGGCATAAAAATGCAAATTACTGATGCTATCAGAGGGTTGAAATTGGCTGCCATATAACCATGTATTTTGTGAGCCCTAGCACAAACTACTTTGTTGACTTCTGGAAAATAGCTTTCCATGATCTCCTAGTAATTACTACACATCTGAATGACCCTATTACTCTCACTGTATTTTCAATCACTGATTTTTATTTCCTGTCACTGACTCGTATTCATCATCAGCTGCTACTTCTCATTTCTTTAAAACTCCTAAGTATTTTCTTCTCAGATGCTTCAGCTTTTTCCAGGGCTCATCATTTATCCCATTAAACCCCACATTTCTTATAACAAATATCCTCTCTAGATAGAATTGTACAGGCAGAGGGAAGAACTCTGAGACTGAAGTGAAGCAGGTCCACAGTTTCAAAAAGAATTTACAGGTTCCTGAGAGAATTTGTCTGAAAACTGGGTGTTTTAAACTTAACTGAAGTCACATGAGCAGATTTAGATGCTGGAAAAGTTCTGGAAAAGCTCATGCAAGGGGAATTAATAAATTATTTTTCCCCTTCAGACATTACAGAACGAGGTTAAAAACAACAGGTGCTTGTTTGCTTCCTATTTTACTTTCTCCTTGACTCTAAGTAGTTAATTCAGAGAGATGGCAATAAACAGTTCACTACCAATGAAGTCAAAACCTGATTTCAAGATTTTCTTGCATAATGTGTGGGGAAAATGTGGCTAAATGTGTCTTAGCAGCTAATTACAGCCTTGCTTTGCTTTTAGTCTTGCTGATGCCATACACACTCCCACTCTTGATGAACACAAGATTCCCAGCCATCTACTAATGAAGATCCAAGTGCAAATGCACCCCCTGCCTGTGTGGGCAGCTGTGCTTGTGGTCTGGTTATTTTATTTAGGGATTTTTTCCCTGGTAATAAATGGGCTGACAGCAGCCCACAGAAGCTGACAAATGGCCAGTGCAGCTTCCCAGGGCTGGGGATGAGGCCAAGTCCTGCTGCAGTGGAATTTCTGCCACCAGCTTCAAGGGGACTGGAATTTAACTTGTTATCCATAAAACAGAGAAAATATCAAGCAGATCCTTAGGCTGGAGTAAGGAGAAAGTTGCTGCATTGGTTGGAGAGCAGTTGTGAATATAAATGAACTGGTACCCATGAAAGATATTGATCATTCAATATAACCTGGAACAGAAATCTACTTTGGAAAAGAGCTGGGAGGAAAGAACCTTAAAGAACCTTCACACTTCAGGAATTCCCAAATTTCCACCTGTGTCTTTCGTGCTCTGGTGACAATTTTTTAGAGTGTAGGCCTGACAACTTCAATTTGTTCCCTCTCTCTCGACCCCCAGAACTGGAGCCACATAAAGCTCTTCTCTGCTTTTTTGACCTCCTTTTATCACCATCAGATTTCCTGCAGACCTGCTCAAGTTCTAATTTTAAGTGTTGATTTACTTAATCCTGTCCTCTCAGGACATTTTCCTATATTCCCTCATTATTTTTGCTGCTTCACTGTTCTCACTTCTACCTGTGGAGGTTGTGAGGAAGTTATAACCCACCCTAAGAGAAAAGTGAACATTGAATTTTGTGGAGTGAGAAAGTACAGCCAATTACTAGGGAGACATTTTCCTTTACCACATTCCCATTTTTCTTCTGGTATCATGAGTACCTATGTAAAAAAAGTATAATAATTAAAAAGGCAATGAAGAGAACTCCAAATACCTGCAAGAATAACGATGATAACTTCTGTAAATATCAGAATATCTCCTCTGGTTAAAACGATCTTTCCTAGACCTGTTCTGTATCTCAGCACCCCTCAAATGTGACCACTCCTCTTAAAAAAGAATGAACACAAAAAAAACCACCTGAAAACTGCCAATAATGGAAGCAGTTTTGGCAGAGTCTAGGGGCTAACACATGATTGAGGATTGTGTCTGGGCTTCTGACAAAAATTGTTCTGACATAAAAAGTACAAACAAAATGATTTGCAGCTCTACAATTTTTACCTCTTATTTTCTTCCTCCAGAATTTTCTCAGCTTTTCACTCATCCATTGCTTTTTGTTCTTAATCACTGTCAAATTAAAGAAGTATCATTTTCCCACAGCTGAAATATTATAATGAGAATTCAGCCATTCATTCTTGTGCAGCCACTCTCAAGAACTGGATTTCTCTTCCCTTTTCCTCAGCTCCTGAAAGCCTGATGCAGGCTTTGGAAGATCTGGATTATCTGGCAGCGCTGGACAACGATGGAAACCTCTCTGAATTTGGGATTATTATGTCAGAATTCCCCCTGGATCCTCAGCTGTCCAAGTCACTGCTGGCTTCGTGTGAATTTGAGTGTGTGGATGAGATGCTCACCATTGCAGCCATGGTCACAGGTACTCCAGGATCACTGCAGGCCTTGTGCCACCTGCCCAATCCACACTCTTTCCAAATCTATGCACAAAAGCAAATTTTTTTAATTCCCATCCTGCTTATTTCAATTAAATTAATATATTTGGCTGTTCAAGTCCTAACTGTAAGGATACAATGAAAACTAAATAAAGAATTCCCACAGAGAATTCAATTTCTCCCTTTTGTCAGAAACATCCCTTCAAAATGAAACTTTCTTATATTAACCTACATTTTTTACAGATTGGTGCAGCAAAATAAGGGAAGTTCTAATTACAAAACAACACTGAACTGTTTGCCTACAAAGGATTACTTTTTGATCTTGTCTCTCTACTTCAAATATTTTATAAAACTGACATAACCTTGAAGTCCTGGGCAGCAAACACATGAACCACAGGATATCAAGCTGTATGAGTTGTTCTCCTTATAGGACAACTTTTTATGCCCAAACTGGGTTGATTTTTAACTTGTGATAGTTGTTGGTTTTTTTAAGTATATATAACAAATGTAAATGATTGAGCATAGTCACAATTCAGTTTTAGAAAAGCTCAACCATCTCAAAAGACACAAAAGTAAAATGCACTGGAAAGCACAAACTTCAACACAACTTCTTCAACAGAAGAGCAAATTATGGCATTAAAAGATGCCTTTTTATAATAAAGAAACCATTTATTGGATTCTGGCTAAATTAGGTTGTGACATTAGGAAGCTTTTTTGGGATCAGCCTGGGAGAAAGCTGCTCTTTTGTGTTTGCAACACACATTAACTAAACAAGACTGGAAGGACACCCACAAAAATAAACCTTTAGTGAACGCAGCAGGTTCAGTTCTTCAGCACCATCCAACAGAGGGGGTTCAAGGCAACCAAAGAAGGAAAAACCCAAAAACACCAGTGGGGTTTTGTGCATGCACCTCTGTGTTTTCATCACTGGTTTTTTCCTCAGCTCCCAGCTGCTTTCTGCACGCCCCTCCTGGCACAGAGGAGATCGCTCGGAGCCGCTGGCGCCGCTTCTCCCACCCTGCAGGAGACCACTGCACCCTCATCAGCGTCTTCAACGCCTTCAAGGCAGCCACTGCCAACCCCACACAGCCAGGCAAGTGGGCCCGAGCCAAAATCAAGCACTCTGGGATCTGTTTGAATAAAAACAAACCTAAAAATCTGGTGATTCCTTCTAGAAATGCTGATATGTAGGGAGAAATCTATGGGAGTAGCTATTGCTGATGAATATTAATTAACTAATTAATTCAAAGTGTCCTAGGACAGCATTTCTTACCCAACAGGGATCCATAACCACTATTCCAACAGTCCTTTGAAGTGGCACTGTGCAAAACCAGAATGATGGTTCCTCCTGTAGAAGCACAAAATCCAAGTTTGGGATGAATAAAAGCTGTTGAGGAAGGCCCCGAATCCCCCAACAGCCCAACAATTCTGGTGGGTTTTTGATAGCTGTGAGCTGAAAGGAAAATTTAAGGGGGAAATGAAAAGTACTAAAGTCTACATTTGCAGGAACACAAATAAAAACCAGGGGACTGCAGAGCAGCAGAAGCTCATCACTGCATTTTCCTGTGCTCAAGCATCCTGCTCCGGTTCATTTAGCCCGAGTCCAGTGCTCAGACAGCAGAGGGATAAATTTGCACACATTGAGTAAAAACTTGAGACAGGAAAGCAGGATTGTTTCCTGTTCAGTCATGTGGAATGCTGAAGGGAGCTCCAGGAGAACCAGTGCTTTACCTGAATGCAGGATCAGCACCAGCACGACAGGTGTGATTTCAGCTCCATATACTGGCCTGAAAAATACAATTGCTACTCATTCTCTGGGAAGTTTTACTCATAACACAGTAAAGAAGGGATTTGATTCAGGAAGAAATAGCTGCAATTCTATAAAACTAAGTGAGGATATCAAGAATTGCCCACTTACTTTGTGAGCTGAGCCTAAGCTGTCTGTATGGCTCATTACCAGAATTTTGGATATTTTCTGCAGCAGTGCAAGAGCATTTATTTCACAGAACAGCACCTCTGTGGACTGCACCCATCAGTGAGATTCTGCTTTAAGCCAAAACACTGCTTTTTCCTCCACAGACTTCAGCACTGAGAAATGGTGCCGTGAGTATTTCCTGAGCTGCTCTGCTCTGAGCATGGCAGAGATGATCAGAGCCGAGCTGGTGGAGATCATGAAGCGCATTGAACTTCCCATTTCAGAACCAGCCTTTGGATCAGAAGAAAATCTACTAAGCATTAAGAAAGCTCTTTTATCTGGTTACTTCATGCATGTAAGGAAAAGCACTATGGTTTCATTTTCCTGCACTGTTCAATTATCTGGAATGCTTTCAGAAAACTTAAGTTCATTAGTGAAATCTCTTGATCACCAGAAAGGATAAAAGACTTTTTTTCCCCCATTGTATCAAACACTTCTGCCCATTTCAGCCTTTTCTCTGGGGTTCATCTCTGACTGCATGGAGTTCACACTCTCCACAGCAATAAGAAAACTGCCAATATGCTTTTCATTCAAAGAACTCTTCCACCTCAAGAAAACTCTTGAATGTACAATATTCTTTCAGGAATTCTTTCCTTTTTGAAGGTGAAAATTGCCTGGAAATAGAGAAATGACTTGGATATATTTAGGTGTGCATAACAGACAGCTTGGCTCATCTCAGGAAGGCACTCTAACTGTAATTGTAAATGTAAACTAGATTGATTTATTCGCACTCAAGCCCCCAGGCTTTCCTTCACGTCCCCGTGCTCCATCTAAACACAAATATGACCTCTCCCAACTGCACATTTCATGGCCTGACAGATTGTATTTAGAAGTCTATGAAAAGTGTATCTGCTAAAGAATAAACATTTATATGTTTTCACACAGACCCTTCAAAGCCAAACTCAAGATACTTTTGTACTTATTTGTATTTGTTATCCCTTTCAAATACAGAACATTTTAAATCTCATTTCAGGGTATTCAACCCCAAACTTTCCCACACAAACTTGGGAGGAGGTTCCAGTTGAAAGTATCTGAAGGGAAGTTTAATTTCTGGTTTAAAACTAATAAGCACTGATTAATTAAATAATGGATACCTCTCCTCATTGTTTTGTTTTTTTTAGATTGCTCGTGATGTGGATGGCTCAGGGAACTATTTAATGTTAACACACAAACAAGTGGCCCAGCTCCACCCCTTCTCATCCTACTACAACAGCAGGAGGATTCCAGAGTGGGTTTTATTCCACGAGTTCAGCATCTCAGAGGGCAATTCCATCAGAGTTGTCTCCGAGATCTGCCCCCATCTGTAAGTGAACTGTGATGCAACTGCTCCTTCTTTCCTAAATCCACAAAAGCATCACTTTGGGAGGATAAAAAATAAAAAGGGAAGATCTGTGGTCTCAGGCACTCACTACTCTCAGCAGTTGCCTGTGTAAGCAATTGAAAAAGCCCCCATTATGAGCTGCAAAAGTTCCTTACAAAGTGGAATATACAGAAAAAAAAAATCAGAGTTAACAGAGCAGTGTACTCACACATGAATCCAGCTGGAAAGGTCTTTGCTCCCTGAAAACCTGTTTTCCAGCAAATCCTTTTCTTAACATTTTTTCTGTACCCAGACAGCTGAACCACAGACTGCTTATGGATTCAGGGAGAGATCAGAGTCTTCCTTCTGCAAAAATCTCTTTACACAAAGAATATACATTTCACTCTCCCAGCTTTTCTATTTCCCATGTTTATAGGAGAGTTTTTTTCATAATGTTATTGAACCACTCTGTTCTAAAGCAGGGAAATTCCTATTTAATGCAAACATTGGGAACTGCATTGCACCTCAAGTGCAGGCTGAGGATTTCCAGTGCAAGGCTACAGAAAGCACAAATTCCTACATCTTGCAGAGAATCTTGGATTCTTACAGAATTTTGGGCTGAGATATCAACTTTGTAGCTTCTTTTAGATCTGCCTGGAAATAATTATTCAAATATTTGAAAATTCTATTAAAAATTAATCATGTTTTGTGTGATTTCCTCCCCAGATTTGCAGAGCTGGTACCTCAGTATTATTTCAGCAATCTTCCTCCAAGTGAAAGCAAGGATATTCTGCAGGAAATGATTGATCACTTGGCACCTGTTTCAGCCAAAAAGGAGGAACAGAAAATTGCCAGTGACAGCAAAGAAAAGGAGGAATTTCCCCAAACTCCCACTGAACAGAGATGTGTTATTCAGTGAATTTAGAATGAACCATCACATATTGGACAACAATAAATAAAAGCAACATATCCAAAATACATCCCTGCTTTAACCCATGTCATTATTTTAAACTTTTGACATAAATGTATTTAACAGAAGAAATAAAGAAAAAGCACTTTTCTCAACAAAAGGAGTTGCATGCATTATTTTGGAACAAAACCACGTGATTCAGCTTTGGTTAAAAAAACATTGAACAGATGTTTGGGTTTTCTTTTGACACTGGGTTTTTATTGACTGCTTCATGATGATATCAAAGTAAAATAAGATGCAATATTTAAAAACACTCATCTGGTGGATATTTTTGGTTGCACAAAACCGTTGACTCAACAGCAGTTCTGCAAATATTGTGAGGTCACAGTCCTGCATGGCTGCTCTATAAAATCCAGGTGTTTGTAGGGAAGCTCAGAGTGAGAGATAGTCTTTGAGTTTATCCATAATTCCATGAATTCCATCAGCTGGGACTACAATAACTGTCCTCAGAGGCTTCATTGGTACATCATCAAAGGACCATCTGCCACCCAGACAGGTGTCACTTTCCTCTTGCACAGAGTAGCTGAATTTCAGAAGGGCTTTCTAAACAACAGAAATAAAAGCATTCAGATAAAAATGTTTAATTAGCATGAAGATAATACAGTATTTAAACAAAGTGAAAATAATGAACCTATTATGCCCATGCTTATTAAGTTTTTTCCCTTCTTGAAGTGTCCACCAAAAAGAACAACTGAAAAATCCACTGTTTAAAGTGTCTTAAACAATTTTCTTTTCACAGAATTTATACCATTCATATTAAATTCCATAATGACTGCTAGCATTATAGTTTGGGATCAGAGAAACAACCTAGGAGGGATGGCAAAAAAAAAAACCCTAAATCAATGTTCTGAGGCTCTGCTGCTTTCAGGGCCTACTCTTAAAACTGCCCAGAGTCCTAAAAATGAACCAAACTGTAAGAATATGAGTAGAAATCAAATATTAAAGGGATGGGCACCAATATGAATCCTGAGAAGAATTTCAGAAAGCTCTTGGAAACGTTCCAGATGGCTGGAGCAATTGGAAGATCTATTCATGCTTCTCCAAACAGGCAGGTGTCTAGAGTGTGCCTGATTTCTTTTGAGGGGTATAAACCCCACATAGAAAGTCCCTTTTCATCAGCTTTCCTAGACAATACTCCTGATGGATAAGAAAAACAACCTAGTGAATGTTTCCAGTTCTCACACAAGTCAGATTAAGAACTTGGAGCTGAACAATCAAGTAGAAAAACATACCTGACTCCTTCCCTTTGGGGGAAAATTAAGATCCACTCTCTTTTTAGGTTTGCTTTCCACTAACTATATCAAGGCTTTAAATCTCATTTTGGATGAATTACCACATTAACTGAGTGGCTTTGCTCGAGAACAATTTCAGCACCTTTAATCAATTCCAAGTCTGGTTATAATAGATTTTCTGGTTATAATTTTAAGGAACAGAATAAAGCCCAGGGCAGTGCCAAGTGCAGGAAAAGGCTTCTCTCAGTTTGATATGGCTCCAAGTGCCTCACCACATTTAATGCTATTTTATGGCAATCTAATTAACATTATGTGTGATCAGGGAGGACAGACACTCAGCACTAATTTAACACACACATTATTAAGTACAGAAAGACATTTAATTTAATACTCTACATAATATTTAAAATGAATTGTTTTTAAACACTGGAAAGACTGTTAAAAAGAAAAACATGCTCAGTTTGAGTCTATCCTTTTGAGCTGAGAACTACTGGAGTTTAGATGAAAGCACACAATTAGCCTTTAATAAATAACAAAGCTGAGATAAATAAATACAAAATGGGCCTTCTAGAACAGAACACCCATGGACACATGAGCATCACAGGCTTCTCCCCAGCAGCTTTTCAATAACATTTTACACAGAGTTCAGCTTCAGCTGTTTCAGTTGCTGTGGCAGGAACACAAAACCAAAAATCCCCAACTTGCTACTACACAGAGGCTACAACACAATTCCCTACAGCTACCAGTGAATTCCCCCACTTATATTTCTCTCCTTCACAAGAAATAAAGTTCCAGCCCTATCACAGCCTCTGTCAGAATGATTACACACAGGAGCCTTTGCCATTAACCACCCCATGCATGTGCAAGTCCTTTGCCCTGCAGGCACTGCCAGAAATGAAAAATAACAGTCTCCTGACAAAGTAATAATATTGTACAATAGTGCTTCTAAAGCTTTGGGAACCAAAAAAAAAAATAAATAAAAAAGAAACCATGAAAAATTCTTTGCATTTTAAAATTTAATTTCCTGCATTTTCCCCTCACCTGACCTGGTTTGGGACCAGCAGAACTGTGTGGCCAGGTTGCCTTTGGAAATGGGAAGTTATATTTTCATCCCAGTGTTTAACCACTTTTTATTTATATACTTGCCCCAAGCAGAATAGAGACAGAAAAGGGAAGCAAGAGCCACTTCTTAGGAGCTCTCTAAGTTTTTATTCCGAGTGTTTTTTGCAAGTAACAGGTACCCAGGAGGAAACAGATAAATCAATACACAAAAAGAGCTTGATTGCTCCTCTCTCAACACCACTCCAAAACACCCTGGATTTATTTTAGAAATATTTATGATCACCTTGATAAAAGCTCCCCTTGAATTTGAGGTGAAACATCTCTTGTTGATGATATGTAAAGAAAAATAAGCATTTTAAATTAAATTATCATGTTACCTCATAAAAGAATTCTTCCTCTGCATTAGCAAACATTAATTCCTCCTTTGGTTGATTTCTCCCTTCCTTCCTCTTAGAATTGTTCTTTGCTGCTTCTGTAAAGGTCTTGCTGATAAGGAGGTAATAGTGGCACTTTCCACAGGGTTTGTTTGTTCTCTGTGCCTCAGTCAGCTCCTTCCTAAAGAACAATAAATGTTTACACAAATTAAATCCTAAACAAGCATCTAAGTAAACCTTATAATGTGTTGGTATAGAAGGGATATTCAAATTACTGTCTATTCTTTTATGAGTACCTCAGAAAATCCATTTTGCAGATGGATTCCTGGTACTTAAACATATTATTTGTATTTTAAACTATAAAAAATATGGGTGTTTTTTCCACAGGTCACAGGATAACCCTTTTTTCCCAGAATCCTGTTCATGGTAGAGTGTCTGTGCAATGATTCTAAGTGCAGCTCTCCTTAAAAATACATCACATTATCCCTTCCTTGAGGAATTGGAACTGAAGAGACAGAGAATACTCTTGCTCACCCTTGTGTTCAACATGTTTTCACTCCAAAACCTTTAAGACAAAGAGGCTGAGATCTGAATTTGAGCTGTACCTGTGGTGACCTCAATCTGACTTCTAGTCTCATCTGACATGAGAGGAAAGACAAAAATGAAAGAAGAAAAAAATATGATCTCCTTTCTATTACTGGCTCCTTATCCAGCAGAATTTCCTTGTTCCCAGTTCTCAGCATGGCAGTAAAACAATGTAATGCTGTGTTTCAGTGGATTAATTTGTTTACATTCACAGCTTTAGATATAATCCATGAATTGGCAGAGATCAACCAGCACTTCTCCTGCTTTTTCATTACTTGAAACTAATCAGAACACTGCATATTTACATGGGCCAACACTAATTCACCTTTTAATCCTTTCCCTCAGTCCAAATCTTCCATTCCAGTGCCAGACATTAACACAGAAACACCCAAGCTGCTCATTATCAGCATGCTAAAAAAGTTCTTTTTTAATTTTTCCTAGATCAGTGTGAAAATAATCTGCAATACAATAAACTGCAACATACACACAGCTCCTTCTGTAAAACACCATGTGTTCTCAAATTTTATCCTCTGCAGAAGTTGAGAAGTTTTGTACCTTTATAAAGATAGAAAAAATATTCTAAAGAGTAACTAAAGAGCTTATGTAAGTTTTTTTGTTCATGCTTTACCTGTATCTATAGCATCAACTTTCTTAACTCTATATACTTAAGAGTTATGAAAAATATGAAGAACAAAATACCATTCAACATCATGCAAGAAAAAAAATACAAACAAACTTACTGGAGCTGCTGGTGCATGGGCAGAGCAATCTGTGGAGGGACATTGATGAACCTTTCACTCAGGATGAGCCCCACAGGCTTTGTGCTGTCGTTCAGGAGTTTACTCAGCTGTTCCACCACACGTTGCTCACAGCTCTGCTCACAGTGACTCAGAAGCAGCTCTTTGATTTGCTCAGCACACTGGGTGCCCTACAATCAAAAGGTGCATTTTCTTTACCTGATAAAACAACTACTTACACAAGAAAATGTCAACCTTGAATGTCAACCTCAAGGGAACTTCCTACAGGCCTGGTGGCAATTTCCCTCAGCAGCCTCTAAAGCCCTGCACAACTGCTTTGAAATCAGTGTCCAGCCCTAAAGCTCAGGGCAAACAAAGGTTGTGAAGTGATGGTAACGAGGAACTGCAACACCACAGCAAAACTCCAAACTGCAGAAACTCAAAGGGAAGAAATACAATAGACTCATAGCTCATTTGCCCTGGAATTACTAGGCCCAGTTTTAACTCTCTATTCCATTCTTTGCTTCATGTTTGACCCTCAGCAAGTTACTGCATTCAAAAAAAGCTAAGCCACTTCAAGTTTGATAACCCCAGTCCTCCACAGAGGAATTCCAAATCCTGGTCCAGCTGTGCAGGCTTGTTACATAGGATGCAATCTCGTTTATTACTGATGCTAATATTTATAACCAGATGTTACTGAGGAATACCAACCTTCCTTTCTGTTAAGTTCAAGCAGCTTATAAAACCAAATACTTCATCATCGTCTTCTTCATCATCACTACTGTCTTCCTGCACTTCTGCTTGCTGTTGAATGAAAGGAAAAGCAACAACTCATATTGACATTCTATTTCCACTCTGTAGCAAAAGATGTTTTTCTTTCTAGGTGGTAACACCAGAAGAAAACCATCGAGGAAATCTGTACAAACACACACTGCAAATTCTGCTGTGTCACTGAACATCTCAGGGTGCCCAGAGCCAGCTTTAGAGAGGGCCAGGTCATGCATCTTCTACAGCAGAGTCCTCTGAAAGGTTGATAGCTCACATTTAATAAGCAGCATCTCAGCCCAAGGGATGGCAATACTCTAAACAAAACCAATTTTCTTAGTTTCTAATGTAGGGAAATAAACCTGGAATGTCTTGACAACCACAGAGCAATGAAACTTTGATGGGGGGAGGGAAAAAGAGCTGTGTCTTTGTAGGAAAGTCACAAGCTCCTATTTCTTATGGAGATGGTAACAAACCTCTCCATTGCATTTTCAGCATTACTACACTGAAATTCAGGGAGTGAAAAGCCTTTCATATGTAAAAAGAAACCACCAATAACAATATATCAAATTTCTTCTTTGCTTGAAAGTAGGCATGGAAAATTTCAGTTCCCACAGAAAAACTACTCTTAAAGCAGAAAAAACAAGAAAGAACACAAATAACACAGACGGGATCCCCTTCTGGAATACAGAAATCATGTCATTTCAATAAAGTATTGCACTTCAATTACAAATAGAGTATATGTCTTACCTTGATAATACTCCCAATATGGTTCTGTTGTATTAATAAATCAGTTAATTCAGCAGTGTTAACAGGAGCTTTTAGAAACAACTGGAAGACAGGAAACAAGTATTAAGTTCCAGGCACTGAGGGTATATCATGGACCACTTAGTAAAAAACAAAGTGAACTTTTTATTCATCTTCCTTCATTGTAATACTGCAAAAACTAACAATCAGCTGCTTCAGGTGCTTGCTTCTACACCTTCCACACGCTGATATTTCCACACTGGTACCCTCTGGAGTTTGGCATGATCTGAAAGCTGTGGCTATTCCATCTCTGGAAGTGTCCAAGCCCAGGCTGGATGGAGCTTGGAGAAATCTGGGACAGTGGAAGGTATCCCTGCTCATGGCAGGGGGTAGTACTGGGTGGGCTTTAAAGTCCCTTCCAATCCAAACTACTCTGAGATTATCTAATAAAAGGAAGCAAAGTAATATATAAAAGCTATAAATCAATACAGACAATGTGAACTGATGTCTTTGCATAACTCCTTGGATACTATTTATCAATGGACCTATCAACCAAGCTAACAAGTAGTCACAGTACCTGCTGTAGTAACTTCTTTATCCCATTATAGTCATTGTCAGATATGGAATGTGCTTCAAATTCAATATTCACTTCCTGTGGAGTAAAACAGAGGATATCACACATGCCTGGCAAGAAGTTATATCAGAACAAAGCTAACCTGTGGGAAACTTGAAGACAAGTAATGGCAAACAGTAGAAACAGAACTTATTTCCACCTCGCAGTAATCTCAGTGATTATTATCGCTTCTGTGATCTTTAGAGAACTGTGAAAGAAACTTTTCAAAACTGACCCACCAACTGTGTCATGAACAAACCTTTAATGTTTTGCTCCTGCCATCTGGGCCACACAATTACCCTATTGTAGCCACAGACTCTTCATGTAGAGAGGTTTGATCCAGGCACTTCAGCCCTGGGAACTTCAGGAGTGGGGTGTAATGCCTTAGCTAAAGGTGAAGATTGCTGCAGACATTTAAATAATTACATCCAAACCCACAATTCTGCTATTTCCCCAAATCCTCATGGCATCATTAACCCCACTGGGGACCTCTGCAAATGATGAGACCCAGGCACTGCAGCAGCCACAATGGGAACTGCTGAATCTCCTTCCACAACAAATGCTGGGATGTCTACCAACATTTTTATTGGTATTCAATATTAAAAGTCACACCTGTCAAGGTTACTCTGCCTACCTATTCCACTGTTCCAGATCATTCAAAGTTATTTTGCCTTTTAATTGCCAGTTTCAATTACACTTCCCGAGTAACCTCAACAACTCAGCCTTACTTTTGCCACTCTCCAAATCCCACATAGAGGTCGTGGCCTATGCTGACCAGTGGAAGAACAGTGTTAAAGACCTGTTTGTAATGTAGAAAACAGGCACACAGTCCCTCGGGAGGCAGTAAAATTCAGGAGGCACTGGCACAGGCTGGCCCTGGATCCCTGGGAACATCCAAGGCCAGGCTGGACACAGCTTGGAAAACCCTGGGAAAGTGGGATGTGTCCCTGCCCATGGCAGGGGCTTTAAGGTCCTTTCCAAACCAAACTATTCTGGGATTTTATAACAAAAGGAAGCAAACTAATACAATAATAAAACATAGCAGAATACAATAGAAGAGCGAATCTGTGCTGAAAGCAGCATTTCCAAGCAGCCGCCTCCAGCCCCACACCCGAGCGGACACACCAAGGGCCAGGCCTGTACAGCTGAGGCCTCGGGGAGCCCGACACTTGAAAAACAGTTAAAAAATTAAAAACTTTCAGCAACTACAAGGCAGCGAACACACTTTGGACCGCCGGTCCCACAGGAGCCCGCAGGGACACAAGCCCTTCCTTCCCGAGCCCCTTCCCAACATCCCCCTGACAATTCCCGGCCGCTCCCGTCGCCCGCAGCTCTGGGAGCCCGTCCCGCTCACCTCATCGATGGGCGACTCCGAGTCCGAGCCCCCCGAGCTCTCGGAGCCGCTGTCGGAGGCCTCGGAGCTGCCGGAGCCGCTGTGGGAGCCGTGTTCCCCGGCGGGGCCCCGCGCCCGGCGCTTGGCCGGCGTGGCCATGGCACGGCGAGTCGCGGGATGTCGCCGAATGTCGCGACAGGGAGCGGCAAACAGCGCCCGGCGAGCGCGGAGGGGCCCGGGCAGCCTGAAGGAGGAGGCGCGTCCCGGCCCGCCCCCGTCCCCGCAAAGCCGGATTTCCTCTCCGTGCTGTGGAGTCACTTCCTTGCCGAGGGAATCCCTTGTGGGAGCGGCTGTCCGGAGTTAGATCCGGCTCCCAGCGGCGTTTGGAGTCCCCGGCCCGGCGCTTCGCGGCTCTGGGCTGGGGACACGGTGGGGAGCGGGGCTCGGTGGTCCTGGAGGGCTTTTCCACCCTCCCTGATCCTGGAATTCTGTGCTTTAAAAGGAACAGAGTGTCCTGAGCATCTCCGACATTAGCAAAATAATTGATGTAAGTAAAAACTAGGGTTTGTAAAAATCGCCAATTAAAACAGGATTCGGGCCCCGCTGCTTGCTCTAAAAATTGTGTCCCGGCTTTCCCTGAAGGAAATTCCCTGGATAATTCCAGAAAAAGCAGCAGAAAAGGGTGGTAGGGAGAGCAGAGTAAGCACAACGTGATTCTGGTCTTTATAAAAAAATGCCAGTCGGGAAACTGCGTTGAAATATCCTAAGCACTGAAGAAATGCTCATTAATGATCAAGCCTCAGTTATGTGGAACGTGTTCCATTGAACACTTTGTGTCTAATTAATGAAGAGAGGTGTGTGTTAATGAGGCCGTGGAAAGAAGAGAGCATTGGGCACACACTGTTGTCAGCCAGAAGAAATGCAAGGCACAGAGCCTTGGGATGTAATTCCAGCTTTATAAATACGCTTCAAGTAGGTTCAAATTTTCGTGTTCCCTTTAAAGCATCAAATACATCTGTGTTTATTTTTTATATTTTTTTTGAAAGCTGTGTTTGCTCTGGGAGCAATTAGGTCATTGCCAAAATACAAATACTGATATCCAGGGAAAGCATTTAGAGGAAGATAAATTTTCCTATGTATGTCATGTATCAGGAAAATACCACACTGGTATTTGGGGTAAATGTGTGCTAAGAGAGTGGATTTCTGTTTGTATTATTCATGTATTTCCTTACGTTTTGTAACTTTGAATTTAGCAAAACTTGTAAGGAACTGAGAAGTATCATCTTCCATTTTTATGGTAGAATAGATGTCTTCTGCCTTGTTTCCTAGAGTATCAGAGAAGGCATATGAATATTATCTATATTATTATAGATGTATAAATGTGTGCATAAAGACACATATTAAATCAGTATCTTTGCATACTCATTTTGATGAGCAGAGGGTGAAAACTAGCATGGAAATTAATAGAATAAATAACTTTTATAGCTAGACAATGATTCAATTGCAGAACGTGCTGGCATTGTAGGGCTTGTTACTGGTTTTACAAAAGGTTCTTTAAAATGTGTTCCCTTTGATGAGTTCCATTAGAGCCTCTTCTTGAGGCAGTGTTATCTAAAGGCAGCATATTATTTTCTGCCCTTATCAGGGTGGTTGTTCCTGCCTGCAGAATGCACAATAACTGCTTACTCATTGTGTAGGGAGCAGTACAACTGGTAGCAACCCAGTTCTTGGAGTTGTTAAGGTCACTGCTGGAGTAAAAAAGTCCTCTAGATCTAATTTAGATAAACTCCATTCTTGTATTTCAGGGTTCTGCTGTGCTTCCTTGGTGAACAATGAAGGTGCTGCTGCTGAAGGATCCCAAAGACAAAGATTCGGAACGAGATCCATATATTAAAGTGAGTAAACGTTGAGAAAATTAAAAAAAAAATGTGTCACTTCTTTATTAAATATGAATGCAACTGTTTCAAGTAGAAAAAGGGGCTTAATCAATATATGGAGTGCTTGTCTGAAATTATGTTAAGAGCAAAAGTATCTTAGAAAGTATGCCCTTCCTGCAAAGAATGTTATTAATTGTGGGACATTTGTACTGATTTCATTGTAAAGCTCTCAGCCAAGTACTGATATTAAACCAGTTTCTTTTGAATTAGTTACTATTGATTATGTTCATATGGACAGAATAAAGATTAGAGAAATTCTTTGTATTTCTACTGGGAATGTGATGTGAAACAGAGGTTACCTGTTGCTGGGGTTCCTTCTGCTGCTGCCCTTGAGTAAATCTCACTCATAACAGCAGGAATTCCTGATACAGGAGGATTATTTATTATTTATTATTTAGGAGAAACCTATTGCCAGAATTACAGAGATGTGCAGGGACATTTGCAGGACTGGGTGGGCATTTGGGGACTTCAGAGTTAGGTGCTGCTGTCTCCTGTACCTCAGAAGACCACAGTCCCACAGCTGTTTGTTTAATAAAATGTTGTAATATAAAATAATTAACAAATCCAAAGTAGATTTACCAGGGAAAGGAAATAAAATGCCTTTTTATTTTGCTTTAGCAAAGAGAAATGCTTGTACTGGGTTAGTTCTCTGAAAAAACAAAAATGCTGTTTGGAATTTATTTCAAGAGCTGCAAACCTTTTCTTGATAGGAATTAGGATCATTCAGCTTGGAAGCAACGTTGATCCCAGTTTTGTCATTTGAATTCACCTCTCTTGACAGCTTATTTGACAAGGTAAGTTTGAAATTCTTTCAGTTGTCTTATTTCCAACAGGATTTGGTTGCCAAGATCCCATTTCGTCATTCTCTGTGGATGGTACCTCTTTTAGTGTTGCCACAAGCCAGCTTTGTACAGTAAAATTCCATGTACACCATCCAGGACCTTGTCCCTGCTTGTTAAAGAATTAAATTGGTCAGAGAGGATTCACATTTATATTGTGTGACCATAGTCACAAATACTGGGGCATTTCAGGCAGTTATTGAAACTGTTCTGTTTGTCATGAGGTTATAAATAATTGATCAACTGATTTTTTAAATTGATTTACTAATTAATTTATTTTTTTTTTACTTCTTAAATTTACTGTTTCTAAATAGCTTTCCCATCCAGAGTGCTATGGAGGCCTAGTTTTTACCAGCCCAAGAGCATTAGAAGCCATCAAGATTTGTTTAAAAGAGAAGAGTAAAAAAGAAGGTAAGTACATATTAATATTCCTTGGTCTTTTTCTTCCATCATCTTGTGAAGTTTGGATTATATTGAATTTTATTTCACCCACCAGTAGATACTTGGAGCATGATTTTTTTAAAAAATCTGAATTTCATAGTTCTTTTAGCATCATAAAGGGCTCATGCTACATTGAGCTTTTATGGGTTGTATTTTCCTCACCTAAAAATGAAAGAAAGCAGCTTTTGGTGCAAATTAATAATTAGTGAGAGCTCTTCCAGCTCTGGTCCTCTCATGCAGAAGGAATATTTTGCTGCAGTGCTTGGTTTGCTTGCTGACTGCTTTCTTCCCTTAAAGAGAAGATCATCTCATAAAACCTGGCCATTACTTCTGTGCCTGTAAAATGCATATGAAATGCTGCAGAAAAGGGGAGTTCTCTGGCTTGAATAAGAAATTTCTCAAGTGAATTAATTATTAGCTAAAAAATGGTGAAGAAGTGCTGATGTATAAAAGCCAACAGATCAGGGGTGAGGAAGAAAGAATCAGGATTCTAAATAGAAATATCCATCACAATGAAATGTCAAATCCTTGTAAACTCTTCCAAATTCTTATGTTGGGTGATTCTGGCATGGAGTTTCTACTTTACTTGCTCCATTTTTGGCCTGTGGACAAATCAATGTCCTGTGAGTAAGGTTACACCCTGGAGTAAGCAGTAAATGCACTGAGACCTTCAGTTTATTGTAGCATTTGCAGCAGCAGAGGACAGTATACTAAGACTTCAGGTCAAAAGTAATCTCTTCTCTAATTTTCATCCCTAATCTTGATTAGGACTTCTGGAAAATACATATTTTCATAATAAAAATGGGTCTCTAATTTCTATTTAGATTCCTTTCAAAGGCATTAAATCATTGTTTTTTTCCTTCTGGTTTTTATTTTTACTGTTGTGGTTTGTATTTCTTTTTTCACTCCCAGGAGTCCCAGGTAAAACTCAGTGTCCTGTGCTGCTCTGGTTAAAACAAGACAGTAAAAAACTTGGTGTATCTGTTTTTGATCCATTAGGATTTGTACATCCAGATTTGCTGAATGTGTAGTGCAGTTTTAGTTACTATTATCATCATTTTGCTGTATTTGTGGATTAAACAGAAGTCCAAATAGTCATTTAGCATTCACATTCTGTTGCCATGTGCTTAAATTTAATTTAATTTAGTATAATTTAATGTTTTTCAGCCTGGTCAAAATCTCTTAAACAAATGTGGAATATCAAACCAACATATGTGGTAGGAAAAGCTACAGCTTCTTTAGGTAAGCTGGGGTTTAAAAAAAGAAAAGTTGGCTAAATCTGGCTTGTAAGTACAATTTTTGGAGGAGGAGCTGCTGTTCAAGGGTGCTGAAAAAAAAAAATTAAGTTTAGAATTGGTTAATTTGGAAGAGAGGTAATTATATAAACATTAGAATTATCCATGCTCCAGGCAAGGATGTCCATGGATATAATCCAGCCTCTGGATTTCTGCTCTTTGTGCTGTAATGTGATGGTCACTGCTTGAAAAATTGGGTCAAAATAGGAAAAAAAAAACCCTCTTTGTTTTTCATTTGAATGTGGTTTTGTCATTGCCTTTGGAAATGAAATTGGGTGAAAGGGATTCTAACCTGGTTGAGATTGTGCTCAAATTATTTTGTGTGCTTGGACCAAGCTGTGCCTCCCTTTCCATCCCAGGCTTCTATGACAGCAAATCTGAATTCTTCTCATTGTTTTCCATGTTTTTTTCTTTGCTGCTTTTGGTTCTAGTGGAAGAAATTGGTCTTATTCCTCAAGGAGAGAAGGCTGGAAATGCTGAGAAATTAGCTGAATATATTTGTTCAAGTAAGTGGCTAAAATGTTAAATTAAGGTAATGTCCCTTCCATCAGTTCAGAATTTCCTTGATGTAAAATCAAGTGCACAGTGAGGCAAAAATACTCCATATACAAGATAATTAATTTGCATGTAATCTTAGATCCTCTAGGTAATTAATAAATACTATTTGAGCCAGCAGAAAAAAGTTAATTTTTACTGGAAGATCAGAGCTGTAATGACTGGAAATTACTGCTAAACCAAAAGATTTAAATGTTGGTGACTTCCCCCAGAATTACCCTGTGGTTTCAGAGGGATCTGGTTTTCAGCACCAAAGCTGAGTGGTTTTGAAGAAATTAAAGTGATGCTTTAAGTTTTGTTTAACCATTTTGCAATGGTTAAATCTGTAATGCTTCTCAACCTATTATCAGATTATTGGGGGATTTTAAAAGTCTATTTGCTGTCTTCTTCTGTTTTTACTCTAATTTGTTAAAATTACCCCTAGCAATAAGGAAAATATTTAGACTTAAGGGTTGTTTATTTTTTAAGGATGGCTCAGCAGAAGTTGTGAAAAAGAGTTTTTGTACAGTTGTGAGAGAGCTGCTGAGCAAAGTCTGCCCAGCAGCAGAGATTTATAGGGAAAAGAAAAATGGGAAAAAGCTGGGAAGGATTGTTTTTGCTGGGCACAGTGCTCTCCAATTCACTAGCAAATAAAATACTTCACCTCTAAGGAATATTTAATGATAAAAATGAGAGTTGCCAAAACAAGATGAAATAATAAATTCTGAAAATTAAAAGTACAACACAGATATGTCATAAGTGAAGAATAACCAATTTCTCCTGTTCAGCAGATGTATTAAACCTAATAAAGGCTTCAGCTGATTTTTTAGTGCTGGAAAAATCTACTTCTGGCAATGAATTAATATTTGCTAGGGATTTTTTCGAGCAGAAAGACAAGAGAAATACCTGTTTATTGTGTTGTATGAAGGTGAAAAAAATTAACCAAGCAGTGATTTCAGTCACTGGAGCCTGTTTGTTGTTGAGACATAGAAATATCCTCCAGGATTTATTGGGCTGTGCATATTTAAATGCTCTCAGCTGATCAAGTGCTTTATAACAACCTTGGAAGTACAGATGAAATTATCTCATGTTCCCTATTATGTATAAATTCAATTTTGTTTGTGCATAAATAAATAAATGAAAAGAATAGCTATGAATTTCTTGTATCATGAGAGGTTATTGCCAGAATAAAAATAAAAACTGAAATAATTACATGTTTTTGTCATCACCTTTTGTGCTCTGGTACCTAATTTAAGGGAATGGGAAATAAAGGAATTTACTCCAAGACTTGTCTGCCTTATTCTTCTCAAGGCAAATATTTGGCTACAGAAGCAGGAGATCCCAGTCCTTGTGTTGTTCAGGCCTACCAAGGAATTTTTTGTTTACAAACAAAAAGTGTTTGTTTACAGGTATCACAATTTCAAATAACTGCCATGACTCGCAGGAGAATTGGTGCTGGAACGTCCCAGTCTTATTTAATTTTAAAATCTTTTTTACATTGTGAGCTAAGTTCATTCTTCCTTTAATTCTTAATTTTAATTTAAGAATATCTGTGGTTTCTAATAAAAGCTCAGTGTGCAGTCAGGACACTCAGGGGTGTCTGGGTTGACTCCTACAAGGGTCTTTCCATTTGATTTTCACTCTGCTGCCCTTTTATCCAAGAACATCTGTATACATAAACCAACAATCTCCTTCCAGCACTAAAAAACATATTTTCTTTAGTAATTGTCTCTTAAAAATGTATTAACATATCTGAATTAGTAACAGAATAATTTAATTTCTTTGGAAAGCTGAATGCAAAGCCATATCTGTGTTGAATTTCATCTTGAAATTTTTGCTGTGCTTCTTATTTATAGAAAAGGCAAAAACTGTGCAAAGCAAGTCTGTTGTTAAATTCCTAATTTGACAAAAGCAAGTGAGGATATCCACTCCCACCCCAGCAGTGCAATCAGAATCCTTTTTCCCTGGGGAATTAAGAAAATGGAATTGCAGATAGACCAAAACTTTTCAGCACAGTAATGTCCTTTCCTTTGTCTGCCTGAATATTCTCTTTTAGAGAGCTTTGTCATTTATTGAGTGGGACAGATTTTAAATATCAAACTGAGGCAGGTTGTGTTGAGGAGGAGATAAAGTGCATTTCTATTTCCCTTGCCCTTCTACAAAGGAAGTTATCTTTTTAGCCAATATTCATATTCTAGTTATGGGATATTTTTAATGTTCCTACTAAGTAGCCTCTGTCCTGTGAATTGAGGCTGCAGATGTTTTCTGTTATCTTAGAGCTGTGTCTGTTGTAAGGCATTTTATAAATCAGCACTTGATACCTTTAAAATGTATTAAATCACATTTACTCTTTATTAAAGGCCCGAGTTAATTAAAGTTCTTGTTTGTGTGTTTACAGGAGAGAAACCCAATTCCTCAGCTCTCCTATTTCCTTGTGGAGCCCTGAAAAGAGAAGTACTTCCCACAGCGCTGAGAGAAAAAGGTTGAACTTCCCCTGGAGACCCATTTTAATTAGTCAGTGATGAGAAAAGTTGTATCTAAAGCTTGTGAACCAAATTGGAAGAAGTAAAAGTGGAACTTCTGAGGAGAGGATGGGAGTAAGCCCTGGGAGGTTGGATGGCTGCCCACAGCCCTGGGATGTGCAAATCCTTCACAGAACGTTTATGTGTCTTTTTAACTGAAAATAGTTACACTTAAGTGCAGTTAGGATGTTGTGAGAGCTGAATTGAAATGATAGAAATGGATGAATAAATGAATGATTGATGACTGCATGTCCACATTACAGGCATACCCCTGGAAAGCCTCACTGTTTATCAAACAACCCAACACCCTGATCTGCAGGAATCTTTGAGCAGTTACTTCTCCCAGCAGGTACTGGGCACTGATGTGGTGTGGGATTTTCTGAGGCAGGTGACAATGCCTTCTGGAATATTCCTTTCTTTAAAGTAGTGGAACTGAAATATCACTGGGCATCTTTGCTGTGTATCACAAATCAGAATCCAGGAGTAATCTGCCCTATGTCGTTTGTGTAAAAGTAATCATTGCTTTTAATTTTCCAAGATTGGCTTTCTGATTTTTCCATTTTAGGAGCCTCCATCATAGAATTACAGAATCATGGAATGGTTTGGGTGGGAAGTTAAAGCTCTTCCAGTCCTGCCCCTGCCATGGCCAGGGACACCTTCCCCTGTCCCAGCTGCTCCAGCCCCAATGTCCAGCCTGGCCTTGGGCACTTCCAGGGATCCAGGGGCAGCCCCAGCTGCTCTGGGCACCTGTGCCAGGGCCTGCCCACCCTGCCAGGAACAATCCCTTCCCAATATCCCATCTAACCCTGCCCTGTGGCACTGGGAGCCATTCCCTGTGTCCTGGCACCATGTCCAAGGCACTGGCACACTGCTGGAGCAGGGAGTGAGCTGTGCCAACCTCTGCTTGCTTTCACCCAGGGGATCCCTGCGAGCGTCGTGTTCTTCAGCCCATCCGGTGTCAAATTCTGCCTCCAGCACATCCAAAAGCTTTCAGGGGATCTGATCAACCAAGTCAAGGTATCTTCTCTTAGAAATGGTGGAATACAAGAAGCAGTAAATTTGGGGTGGGCAAATGTGTTAGAAAGGCTGTCACAACCACTGAAAACCTTGATTTTATCAGTGGTTTATTTCTCTGGAAAAAAAAACCAAACAGTTTATAGCAAATAAAATGTTATTATATAGAATTCTAGAATCTCAGAATGTTTTGGGTTGGAAGGGATCTTAAAACCCATCTTGTTCCACCCCCTTGCCATGGGCAAGGACACCTTTCTCTACACCAGGTCGCTCCATCCCCATCCATTCTGGCCTTGGTTGGATTTTATAAAAGAAATTGTTTTCACCTGGCATGTTTTCCCCAACCAATCTCCCACACCTCCACTGGGACAGACTTCATTTTCTCTCAGTGAAGTGATGGTGTGAGGAGCTGTTGCTTGCACCAAGCTGCAGCTGATTAAAATTCCTCTCCCTTTTCCCTGTTCCATGGGACTCGGAGCTTTCAGTGTTTGTAATGCCGAGATAAACACTCATCTTCCCTGAGTCACTGCTAAGTAGCTCCAATGATGGGTGGATTTTAATGCTGCAAATCTTCAGCCTGAGCTGGTCAGTGCTGCTGGGAGAGTTGCTGGTTGGGAGGACAGAGCTGGGTGATGGTGCTGTGCCTGAGCATTTACAGTGGAAATGTCCCTGCAGTTCGCTGCCATCGGCCCCACCACAGCAGAGGCCCTGCAAGGCGCCGGCATCGCCGTGAGCTGCACTGCGGGGAGCCCCACGCCCCAGGACCTGGCTGCTGCCATCCACAGAGCCCTGCACAACTGCTCTGTGCCCCAGTGAGAGCCCAGCAAGGCCCATGTGGTGCTCCAGGAGGGGTTTTCCAATTTGCAGACCTACTGTCCTACAAAAAAGTGGCTTTTTGGGATTGTGAAGCACTGTCCTGGTCAGGAATGGGTGTGAGAAGGTTGCACCTAAATCTCTTAAGAAATCTGGAATCTGTCCAGCATCCTTGGAGCATCCAGCTATTCCCTTTCCTCCTGTGTGTAACTGTGAGTTATTTTACCCTTGAAAAGACGCTGTGAACACTGAGACACTGAAATCAGCCCCACACCTCACCTCAGGTATCTCCCAACACAGCTCAGGTTGGATTTCTCTGTGTGATCAGTTTTACTTGCACATCTTCTGTAGGAAAAACCCCCATATTCCAATGAAGTATTTTCTTTTGTAAACTTGTTGTTCTGCTTTTCAAATATTTGTATAAGAATGGTGATTGTAGATTCTTAGTGGAACAGGAGAATTCTTGCAGTGAAGTTTCTCTGTGTGGGGCTAATTCAGGGCAGCTGTTGGCCCTTGTTACCCTGACAGGGTCTTAAAAATGAGGTTTTGGTTTCTGTTCCTGTAAAGAAGGATTTATTAGCAGGGAAATAAACTGGCTTATCAGAATTAATAATGGTGTTAGAGTTGTCTGTTTTGGATGTGTTTTATGCTTTAATTGTTTATCTCTGAAAGGGGAAAAAATAATCCTGTTTAGCACTAGAGCTCCTCCAGCTAATGCTTCACAGGAGATTTGAATCGTAATATACTCATTTATAATCCTCCTGAAAGTCATTTGTGTTGCTAGCACAGTCCTGAGGTTCCTGGAATCAGAGAAACTCTCATTTGCTGCACAGTTCAGGTGAAGTCTGAGGATGGGACCTGGATTTCCATCCACGTGAGAGGCTCCACACCTGGAACAAGAGGGAACCTGGACCCAGTTCTGTTCCTATAACCTGAGTAATTCCAGAGTGTGGGTTCATCAGTCACACTGGGCACAGGAGGACAAATGTTTGGCTTATGAAACACTTCCTTTTCTCAGGCTGAAATGGAGGAGGGTACAAACTGCTGAAGATCACAGAATCCCAAGATGGTTTGGGTTGGAAGGGACCTTAAAAAGGTCATCTAGTTCCATATGACTGCATGTAAAACCCATTTCTAGCTTTCCATAAAGTGGTTTATATTGTTTTTATGCAATAATGAACCATATTGATTTGCAGAAGAACATCAGGACATCAGATGTTAAATTCTGGAAAATTTTATCTTCAAATAATACATATTAGCAAAAAAACAGTGTCATCACATACTGAGAGGGTAAGACCCCAATCAGTGTTAGATTCGAGTTTACAGATATTTTTTCTGTCTTTCAAATACTTTTAATTCTGTTGAGCAGTTTGCTGCTCTGAGGAGGGTCATAACCAAGAAAAATGAGGCAGACTGATGTGTTTATATTTAATAAATAAATTTTTATTTAAAAATATCCTCTTGTTTATTCACAGTTTCAAGTTTGAAAAAGATAATACTATTCTTGATCAATTCCAACACGGCTGAAACCATTCACTTTCCAAAACTCCCAGAGATGGCTGATAAACTGTAAGAGTCACATCAAAGCTAGAAAGGCACAGGTTTTTGTGCAGGATTCTCCCTGGGATTAAGAAGTGCATCCACATATTCCACAGAAATCTCCTGGTATACCTTGGGCTGCCTTTAGGAGTGGAAATGTTCTAGTGCAGCTCTGCTTACAAAACACATTATATTAAATACCAAACCAGAGCAGCTGTGAGGTTACATCTTTATGCAAAACATGGACTTCACTGCAACAGAAAAATCAGGAATTTCTCCATGGTGCAAAAGTTTCATTTTTATCTCCAGAACTCCAAGCTGGCATTTCAAACAAAGAAACGCTGAGAGCTGAACAAGGAGAGCTTTGTGGGGATAAAAAGGAATCCCTGTGCTTTCCCAGGTTCCAATGGAACAACAGTAGTGAGAACTCCCCCTCAATAAACACAAACATCCCATGGGAACACCCCCAGTGCTCCCAGCAAGGCACTGGTGCTGCAGCTCTGCAGTGCTGCCCTCACTGCACCCCAGGGCTGCCTTCGCTCCTCGGAGCCAGCTGCTCCAGCAAACTCAGCATGAGCTCCGTGCGCTCCAGCAGCGACATTCCCTTGTTGGCAGTGGCACGAAGCAGCAGGGAATAAACCTGCTTGTTTGTTTTCAGAGCTGCTTCTTCCTCATTGCTGCCCCTACAAAGAGAGCAGAGAATCCCAACTCTTAACCTGACCAATTCTCATTCTGCAAATTATCAAGAGCGTTATTAAATAATGCTGATGAGTATCCCTGGGAATATGCTCAGCCCCCACCATGCCTTGCACTGCAGTCAGAGCATTCTGTTTATACTGCAGGCAGGAACATAAAATATAAACATAATATAAAATGTACAAGCAGCAGTCAGGTTAATTGCAAGTGCTTCAGGAATGACTGAGAAATGTTGGAGCAAATTAAATTTATCATGCACTTGGCAGGAATCAGGTTCATTTATTAAACAGAACAGGTAGTCAATAAAAAGCCACTGAAATGCAAAGTATTTCTGGGATAAGTTACAACTATTCCCAGAACAAAGTATTACTTTCAATTACTTTCCCCCTCTGATTTGCACAGCCAAGTTCTGTTCTGCTCATGATTCCACTTTGGGAAGGTAAAACTCATGTCATCCATTTTGACTGCCAGGCTGCAAGTTTGGCAACACTAATTTTCCTACATGTTCTCCTGGTTTTTGCCAAAGTGCACCTGAGACCCTGAAGCAGCATTTGAGCTCCAATTTCCTCTCTTTTCACCCCATTATTAAAGCAGAATGCAGAACTTCTCCTCTACAGAGCAGAAGGGAGGAAATGCACACAGGATGTACAGAAGGCACAAGAAAGATTAAATCAAAGGTAGTTTCAAGGCCTCAGAGTTTCAAAGAGTTGAGCAGATTTAAGAGTCCCATTTCACAGCATTCAAACTGTAACAGGTTCCCTGTGTGGAATCTTCAGTGCAAAACCTCAAGATGATGTCAAGGTAAATGTGGGGGTAAAAAACCCTCCAAAACAAAAAATGAGGAGCTGCTCATGTTATGAGACAACAGAACGAAACCCATTTACTCAGTTAGCTGTGATATCTGCTTGGTAACGTAAGTTATCCTGTAAAAATACTCTGTGTTTCACATATTCAGATTGCCACCTTGTGGAAGCTCTTTTTTAGGAGGTGAAAGCTCCTAACACTGCCTGAAAAGCAGCTGAAAACACACCCAGGCTTGTGTTCTCACGTTTTTTATTTACCAGTCCTACACTATCAGCAGACAACTTCCTGGGCACAATGAACTCATTTCACAGTTTACTTTTAGCAAAACAGCTCTCCCATCAAGCAAGTACTTCAATCCCCAAAATTATTAACCCAACTTCCAATCCTTAAAGAATCCTCTAAAACTAATGCTACATTTTCAGAACTTCACTTTATGTAACAGCTCCTGCAATCACACACTTGCTGCTGAGGGAGGAAAAGGTATTTTCTGGGTCCCAAAAGAAACACCACATATATTCAGATCAAAGCAACAGAAGGAGTGGGGGAAGGAATTTGCTGTCCCACCAAAACTCAACATCTCTTCAAAGTCAGCACAAAAAGAAGTCAGGTTTCTCCTGAGTCCCAGCAGCAGGACAGAAGACTCCATTAGGAATTCGTAAATTCTCTGACACCAAGGCACATCTCCCCCATACCCATCCCTCTCTTTGCAGCATTACTGATATGCCTGAATTTCTTCTCAAGTGTTCTGCTTGCCAAACTCCACTGACATTTGATCAGCAAGATGCATCAAGAGATCAGCAGCATCTAGCAGCTTCTCCCCCAGGAACTCTGCTCTGTCACACACCAATCCCATGTCAGTCAGGATAAAGGACATCAAGCTTCAACTTACCCAACCTTTTTTTTGCTTGAAGTTAACAATTTAATAGACTGGAGGAGAAGGAAAGACATCCTGGACTCAAAAATCCCAAGCAGTTTCAAGACTTCCTCTTTGTTAAGGCCTGCAGAGGAATCGTTCACTGACACGCTCTCAGCAGGACTTTTATCCTCGCTGATCTACAGGAGAGAAACAACCCAAACAATTTGACTGAATTCCACTTTGGAAATACAGGGAGTGATTTAAAACCCCCTCTTGCAGGTGAGCTGACTTTTACATGTGTTATCCAAACTGCCAGCAAGGGACACACACATCAGCACATTCTGCAAGTAATTCTTGACTGAGGCATCAGGAACATAATTCACACTGGCTACAGACAGCCCTGCACGTTTGAATGTTTAAATATTAAATCTACCAGAGAGAGAGAACTATACACACAGATTCTGAAGTTCTTAGAGAAGACTTCTAAGGGACAGCAGAGTTGTATGAGAAGAAACCCATTCACACACACAGGCAGTCCACATCTGTACAAAAATGTTTTAATCCATCTCTGGATTATGTTCTAAAGAGATTTTTCTTATCCACTTCCACGGTGAGAACTGCAATAGATCTAACTCTGTCCACACTCTTTAAGCCACTGGCTCTATGGAAAAGTAACCAAGGAATATTTTAACTACCAAATGACCATTCTTTTGTGAAGGCACAAGCCAGAAGGGAGCAGGTATCACACCACTTGAAGTTCCTTTACCTGTTCAGTTTCTGCCACAAGTTCCTTCCTGATGAGCTGAAATGCACCCTTGGTTTTGGTCATTATATCAAGGGCCCCAGACAGAGTCTTTAATTTCCCAGCACTGCTGTTCTGACCTAAAAAAAAACAAACATAAAAATGAAGGACAAAATGCTTATGTTACAGACTATTTTCTTTCTTCCATCCAAAGACTTCAAGAATCAGGAAGAAAGCACATACTGCCCTAGTAAGCTGAAAACCAGCAAGATAAAAGTGCCTCGTCTCCTCTCTTGAGGAAAATTCTATTCTATTCTGAGCAGCAGATTGCTCCTGCTCTCATATAAATTTAGTTATCTAAAAATGAAACTAAGTAGGTAGTGGTGGTTTGGAAAGCTGTTTAAAGCCAGAGCTACACTTACTGGCCATTTGGAACTCTGCAAAGGCCACTCTCTCCAGCTGCACACGCAGGAACTCACAGGGTGCATCCTTCAGGAGCTGGAAGAGTCGCACAGCTTTGCTGTAGTGGAGATCAGCAAGGACACGGTGCTGCTTCCTCAGGTGTTCATCACCAACCTGCACTCACAAGAGGGCACACAGTAAATCCCCCTTCTCTGGATGCTCAGAGGAACCATTGGAAAGGTTTACTTGGAGAGGGTTAGGAAACAGCCCTCATTTCTTTGGTTAAGTAATTGAAATAAATCTCTCTCAGATACAGGTAGAAGGATAAATAGCAGCTCCACACATATTGAACATGTTAAGGATGGAATTTTGAAAATCCAGGAGTCTGGAGCAATACCTGGTTCCTGAGGCAGCTGTGGTACATGGAAGCCAGCCTGTGGTGGATGGTGGCAGCTCGGTACTGGCACAGGGGCTGTCGTTCAGACACTGTATCAACATCACAGTACTTCAAGGACTTCATCATGGCTTCACTGACTTCTTTCTCTATCTGCAACATAAATAAACACAAATTAAAAAAAAAATAATCCCTGAAGAAGGGTTTTTCTCAAGGGCATGTAGTGTAGGACAAAGGGGAAACAGCCTTAAGCTGAAGGAAGGGAGATTTAGAGTAGATATTGGGCAGGAATTGTTCCTGGCAGGGTGGGCAGGCCCTGGCAGAGGTGTCCAGAGCAGCTGGGCTGCCCCTGGATCCCTGGGAAGGGCCCAAGGCCAGGCTGGACATTGGGGCTGGAGCAGCTGGGACAGGGGAAGGTGTCCCTGGCCATGGCAGGGCTGGACCAAAGATGGGCTTTAAGGTATTTTCCAACGCAAGCCACTGTATGGATTCAACAATTCCAATAGCAATTTTGCTCCCTGTTCAGTTTTCCAGGATGCCAACAATGCATATTTTCACACACAATGAATGCCCTCTGTTACCTGTTCCTGAGCCTTTCTGGATAAGGGAGCATAGTCCTGCTGCAGAGTTGCCATGGTGAAATATGTCGTAGACAGCTCCCAGTTCACAGAATCCCAAACAGCTGGATGCACATCCCTCTTCCCCAGAGACCTCAGTGCCTTCAGGTAGTAGTCAATAGCCTAAAAATGACAAAATCACGCACACATAGTTACTGCCTGCATTTCTAGCAACCAGAAATCAATTTCCCTTTACTCAAAATATCTCCCTGAGCCTTCTTCAGTATTTCCCATTTGATAATCACTTTAATCCTGACCATGCAATTCTTCTCCCTTGTGTGTGGTACTGTACTATGTTAAATATCAGCATCGGAATGTCACAGCAATCAAAGCTCAACATCACCACCGAAGCCCACACAGCAGGGATTAGGATAGCACAGAAGCAGGAGAGCTATCCCAGATTATTCCACCCAAATGTAAACATATTTACCAAAGTACTCACAAATACCTGACAGTAAAAGGCATTTTGGGGTCTGAGCCCTGCTTAAACCAGGGAGGTGTTACCTTATTGTAATAAAGGGCCTCTTCTGGGGAAAACTCCCTTTTGAAGTCCCCTTCAGCTGCACAGTGGGCCTGGGCACAGATCCTCATCAGCCTCCCCGTGTTGCACAGCAGAAGGGCAGCATTGGTGGCATCATCAATGGACTCAAAATTCTGAATTCCTTCTTCAAAGCAGGAGAAACTTTTCTTCCAGAGCTGCTGCTCTGTTGTCGAGACGTTTTTACTCACTAGGATGAAGCACAAGGCTTAGAAACTCAAATTCCTCACAAGTCCTGAACAAACCCTTCCATTTTGTCTCCCTTATAAACCATCTCTTAGACTTTAAGGGTGGTAAAATGATTCTGAAGACCCAATTCACAGAAAACACTCCTAAGATTTCCATGTGGCTGAGGGTTTAATACCTGAAGTGCACTATTACACTTACTATACTTCCAAAAGAATTCCAATGATAGGACACACAGAACACGAGGAAGTTAACAGGATGCACCAGAGATTGCTTCCACAGTAATAATTCAGGAGATTGCAGTTACTTCTATAAATTCTCAGTATGAAGCAAATAAAATGTGACTTTTACAGACAACTAAAATTCAGTATTTTAAGCTTTAATTTCAACTAAGTAACCTCCACAAAAACTCAAGAGATGATCACAAATCAGAGAATTGAAAAGTCCAAGCCAAAATTCATCAACGAATACTTTGGTAAAGGTCACAGGAAACAGCTGGCATTTGGGAAATGTTTACCCTGTTTACACTGAACTACCAGCACCTCACTTGCTCTACTTAAGAGAAATCTTACTCCCAGACAATATTGGGTTTATTTTCAAAAACAAAACCCCACTGAACACTTCACCCTAAAAAGCTTTTCCTCAAAAAAAGCCCACCAAAAATAAACCCGAGGGATTCTTATGTTTCAAGCTACTGCTTTTTCATGCTGGGCTAAACCACCAAGAACGCAATATTCTGTCCCTTTCACAACAGAGTTTGAAGTTGTTTTTTGAAAGCATTCTACACATTTTGAAGGAATTTCTCCAAACTATATATTCCATCATTCAGTTTAGGCTCAATTAACTACAGTGTACAAGCCACAGGGATCTATTGTAAACAAATAACCACAGTGGACATTAAAAAAAAAACCTACAAAGTCATTTATGTCCTCTTTATAATCAAAAATAGATTTTTCATACATTTAGTGAACTTGATCACTGCTATAGCTCCATGAAATGGTGAGGAATGGGAAAAGGATACTTGCCCACTCTCTCAGTCTGCACTGCAGCTGCCTGGTTCATGTAGAACACTCCAATCTCATTCCTGATATTGCCCATCCTCTTGAGAACCTGGATGTGCTGCTCTGGGTTTTGGCTTTTTAAGTTACTGAAGAGTAGGATTTCATAAGCTGCTTCATAGCATTTACAGCTGACAGAAAGCTGGTATTCCAAGTCTGTAGATAAATCTGTAGCCCAGGCAAACACTGGAAAACAAAATGCAAAGCCTTTGTGTCAAACAGTATTTCTCTAATTTAAGTCTAGAGAAAAACACCCAGAGAAAGTACAGGACTCATGTCAGGTAGATTTTATTTATTACTGAAACAGTTATTGCCTTTAGTTGTTTCACAGCTTCAGGCCATGTCATACAATACCTTGACAACCCCCTTCTGTATGACAGGCAGGATGAGCCTCCTCTGAAGAAAAACAGAAAGAAAAGAAAGAAAAAACAGAAGTGAAGTGCAATAACCCCTCTGCCAGAAGTTCTCCTAGTGCATGGTTTTGAGGAAGCCCAATGGAATTATTTATGTCTGTCATGTATCCAAAGTCTGGCACTTCTGTGTCAGGATCATACCTTGGCACCTGGATTCTCTGTGAAGGCTGTGTAATATCTCCTGATCTTCTTTAGTCTGGTAATTATATTCTTCGAGGTAAGCTGCTCTGTTGTTAGCATTCTGAGCCAGCATTAATTGGATATCTCCACAAAGGGTTAAGCACTGACACAGGAACACCAGCACCTCGGGCAGCATGCTGCCACACAGACAGCAGTAGGTATCTGGTGGAAAAAAAACCAAAAATATGGATGAGGGAGGGGGAAAGAGAAGAATTACACATGAAAAGGCTTGACACAGACTGACAAGATAATTGGGTTTTATGTTACCTGTCTGCATACAGAGAATAAGTGTGACAACATGTTATCCTCAGAAGAAATAATCTATTTTAAAGTCACCGTTGCTTTACACAGCTGATGGTTTAAAAAGAGCCCCTGTGCTGTCCAAGATGAGCAGTCACTGTGGTAATTACAAATGCTAACCTCAGATTTGACCAAGGGAAACTTTCTGCAGATTAACTCAAGGGAGATACAGCCTGAAAACTTAATTTCCAAAAGGTAGAGTTTAAAGTCTATAAAAGACTGAAAGCTGCAGAGTGCTGTGAGTTGTTGAGAGGTCTGTTGATGATTTGTGCTAAGATCAAGTGGGCTTGCTTTATGAACATCCTCTTGCTCTAAGACAGGAGCTTTCCTTATGGTAAGGAAATAGCAACACTTTAGAACTAAGTTACTGGCCTTTCCCAGTTAGTTCCTCTCATTATGGCAGTATTAGTCTGAAGAGCTTGATTTTACTTTTTTCCTTTTCCTCAGTAATACTTCAAGATGTATTCTGTTTTAGAGGAGTAACCAACTCAGCTGCTGAAGAGGTTTAGTATTTCTCAGAGTCAAGGATATATTTAAATAACATGGGAACCAGGGGAAAAACACCAGCTTGCAGCAGCATCACTTGGAACACAGAAGACTGTCTTTGCCTTGGCACCAGGGCAGACTCCCAAATTCAACTGCTTTGGAGCTCCAAATGTGCCCTCAAGTTCCCATCCTGTCAAAATAGGATGGTCTTTCTATTGATCAGTAACAGAAGTTATCCTCACTACAGACTTCTACCCTGAATACTGAGCTGGAAACCGAGTTTAACTAAACTCAAGCTTGCCAGACTTGTCACTGCACACCACAGGGAAATATCATGCACAGCAGTATCTGATGTGGTGACAGGTATCTCCTGAGAGTGGCACAGGTGACAAATCCATTCAAGGAACTCACCATGGCACTGCAAGGCCAGCTTGATGTATCGCAGTGCTCGCCCGTACTTCTGCAGGATCATAGCAGCATCAGATAGGACATAGTAAGCTCTGGATGACTTCAGGATGAGCTGGAGTTTCATTTTATACTGCCACGATCCAGGAATCATTCCTGACTGACTGGAATGCTTCCCCTTCTGGAAGGAGCCCACTGTAAGGGGAACAGAATCTCATCAGTGAATCTCCCCTCTTACGTGCCAGAGGTTGGACACAACTCCATCTGCAGGATGGGAATTGCCTGATTACAGCCCTGCACAGGCAGAGCTCTGCCAGCTCATCTGCCACTCCATTATCATCTGCAAAACAGACCCAACAAGTGGCACTTTTCCATGCACTGCACCTGGCAGCAGGATGCTGGAATCCAGTGGGACAGTGACAGTGAAGGTGACCTCTCTGACCTCAGACACCTTGTTGAAACACAGGAGCAGAGGCCAACACTACTCCCTCAGGGAGCAATAGAAGACACCAAGGAAGCCATAGGCAGAATTTGTCATCTTCTCCACCAAATCCTTGAGATAAATGCTCAGTTTCTGCATGAACAGTCTCAGTGAGAAAGCTTCCATGTGTGGGTTTAGCCTCCAGCACACAGGAACCTGGATAACCTGGTCCTTCCCACAGGGAAAACCAAGCACTTTCTCACAGTCATTTCAAGATGTCCTCTGCATAAGGTTATAAAACTTTTCTTTAATGCTGTAGTGGTTATGGACCCAGAAAGAACAGCTCACTGTTCCTGATTTAAGGCCTGTCCCTGCTAAGGGACAGAATTTTGCCCTGACAGTATTTGCATACAGAAATGAGTCTCTTGCTTAAGGTGGACCTACAAGGCCTGATTTGTAAACCCACAATCTTACAACAGTATGTAAATATGTAATAAATAAATATAATAAATTCTTAAGCACCACATGTTCTATTAGGACAAAGCCAAATCTAAAACAGTAACACCCCACCCAGCTAAGGACACACACACTGCACATACCCTGTATCCATACACTATTCACAACTAGTTCTATTAAAGTTTAAAATTCCAGGATTTAGAGCACTTATCTTTTCCATATGTATGTAAATGTGTACATGTGGCAAAGAAAATATGTAATTCACATCACAGAAAACAAAACCATGGACTGGAAAACAGAAGTGAGCAAATAGCACTGCTGCTACTTCAGGGATGGACTCAAGCACAGATCCAGGAATCTGTGTGAGTGTGAATAACTCAAAACTGATCTGGATTCTTATTCTGATATTTTTCAAAGGGAGAAGGGAGGAGAAAGGAAAGAATAAAGAACTGCCAAAGTAGGCAAGATGAATTTTTTGCTGGGCTATGCTTACAGGGCTCCTTGCCCTGCAGAGAACTCTACTACTTTCAAACAAAAGTCTTCCCTGGAACTTTTTATATCACTCCAGAACAAAATAAAATAGAGTGACTGTAGTCTGAAACTTCTGGAGTTTGAGCATTTAAGCAAACAAAACATCTTTTATTTGTTGCTTCCTTTCACAACTGTAGAGGTACAAGAAAGAAAACAGAATCCTAGTTAACATTTTTTATGCAATTCAAGCACCAAACCTAATGTAGGAACAGAAGGGAGAAATTCTTCCAGAAAATATCCAGGTCACACACACACACACACACACAAAGAAATGAAGCCTATTTTTAAAACAACCCACAAAACTTACAGTGCTCCACATACCAAACCTCGAAATACCAAGCCCTTATGGAAGTCATCTGAAAGCCACATCTAAATAGGGTCCAGTAAAATCATGTGTTGGCTAATAAAAGATTCTTTGCTATGCAAAAATCTCAAATGAGCTTCTCCTTTCATATTTAAAAAGGAACAGACTGTTCTCTAATCTTCAGTGCACTTTTCCTTAGGCAATGCTGTAATTAGTGATTTAAACACACTGGCTTGACAATCAAAATAAAGTAGCAGAAGTTTGTGTTGGCACTGGAAAGGTCTTATTTGCACAACAATACAACTTACTTTTGTCTAGAAATAAGGCCATCTGTTTTTCCAGAGACTCAGGACCACCACTGGTGGATTCATCCTCATATTTCAAAGGGATTGGAGTGCTGGGGTCAGCTGCAGGAAGGTCACCCTCTTTTTTGACACTGCTGTCAACAGATTTCAAACCCTGCAAAGGGAGAAATCTTTTCATTCACCTTGAGAGCAATATTTAGTAAACACAGAGCAGATGAAGAATTGGGTGGGAGGTGAAACATTCTCAGGAAGTTGGCAGTGAACTCACCTCCAGGACGTGGTTGAGCACCAGCCTGCAGCGCTCCTCTGTGCCATGGCAGACAGGGAATGCACAGCTGGGCTTCAGTGGGGCATGAACAGGAGGAAGAGAAAAATGGTCAACACAGGAAATATAAAAATGACTGGCCAGAAGATGAAAATGAGAGGTAACATCAAGACAAAGGGGAATATAGTAAGGAAAAAAAACTACCTGGAGCCTGCTCTACCATAAAATTCAAACAGCTCCAATTTTATGAGCAGCTTATGAAGTGTTTCTTTGTCCACTTCAGTTAACCTGAAGGCAAAACTACCAGGGAACTGACTTTCACTACCCACTTTTGTCCCATGGACTCAAGTATTCAGGAAAAACTTTAAGCCCTAACCCTTAAATACTCCCACAGTGTCACTTACACGTATTCGATGCACAGACTTGTACTTTTCTGGTACTGACAACTCCCCAACAGATTTGATTATTGCCACTGCTTTATTGTCATCTGGGGGATCAGAACTGTTGCTGTAAGAACCATTTTCATCACTGTCTGGCATCTCTTCCTCTTCCTCACTGTAACTTTCATCAGAATTTCCATTTATAGGGAAGTCTGCGCTGTCTTCTTTTTTAGGTTCATCCAGCTGAAAAAGCTCTGATAACATGTAGTTTGCTGAAGCAATAATCTTTGCAAAGAAGAGAAAAAAATGATTCATTCTCAAGTTAAATTTTTCTTTTGAGAGGCAAGAATATAAATTATCTTAGGATAAGGAAGACAGAGGATATGCAAAGAGGTGTTTGATAACCTGTAAATACAGCCTGAGCAAATTCCCTGGAAGGGAAAAGGATCCACGCTGATGAAGTTTAGAAGAGAATAAAAACCAATTGGTAGAGAACAAGTACTGCCTGTTGTAACAGCTTGCAGATCACAGGAAACAACACAAGGATCTTATGCAAGCAAAAAAAAATAATAAATTGAAGAGATTCCATTTGGAATTTTGAAAACCTTTCACAACTCTAGAAAGAATCCACATTCTTATTAGTTTAATGTGTGCCACGTCTCCTCTTGTAATCCATTCTAAATATGATTCGGATTTTTCACATCACATTTTTGGGGATTCGTTTTCAGTTGAAAACAACTTAAATCATTTAGAGACTCTCCAGCCCAACCCACTTATCAAGGCAGGTTGCTCAGAACTGTGTCCAGCTGGGCTTTGAGTATCTGAAAGGATGGAGACAACAACTTCTCTCATTGGCTTGTCCTAGTTTTCTGCCACTTTCTGAGTAAAAATGTTCATATATTCACATTTTACACCTTTTATCCAGGATCTTCTCCCAAAGGGCTCTCTGGCAGCAAGAACAGCAGAGTGAATGCAATGCAGGACAGAAGACTTGTGCTTCAATGAGTGGCAGCAAAAAATACTAATTAAAAAAATAGCATGGGGATTCCTTAAAAATAAAATTAATTTTTAAGTTTGTTTATAAATTTGAATTCTCTCCTTTGGGAAGAAGAAGTACGACACTGTTTATTACCAAATTTATTATGATTACAGCATCTTTTATATTTACACAAGTGCAAGAAAACATTGAATTCTTACTTGAGGATGTCTGCCATTGTCCAACAACTTCAGACAATTCAGGAGCAATGTTCTGATCGTGCCATAGTGCTTCTTGTTCTGGTTTTTCTTCAGCATCATATTGCAAGCAACTCTAAGAGAAAGTTGAACAAAACAGTGAAATCCCTGCATAACTTCTTTGTACTAGAAAAAAAAAGAAGCTTTAAACAACATTCTACAACTGTAGATCTTCTAAACTTCATGATAGGTCTACAAGACTTTATCAGCAAAGAAATTTACATGGAGAAACGGTGAAAAGGAAAGTATGTTTTGATCTAGTGGGACTAAGATTTAGCAAGTTTGTGTATGATTGTCATTTGATCATGATTTTCAGTGTGTTCTGAATAGAACTGCAGCAAGAATTAAGTATTGCAACAAAAATGATAAAAACTCACTTGTACAGCAGAATTGCCACTGGCATTGTAAAAGGGTTTTGGTATTTGTCTTCAGTCTCTTCACAAAGCGTGGTGAGGTCATAGAGCTTTACTATGTCACTCCCACTTGCTGAAAAGGAAAATCTTTCATTAATCAACATCACATTAACATCAATCCTTTCAAAGTGATCTAAACCTTACCTTTAAACAGCCAATAGGTGTGTCCTTCTTTGGTGCAATTTGATTTCAGAAAAGATAAGATATTTTGAGCAATATCTTTTATCACTTTGGTAGAAAAATTAGAGTTTTCCAAATTGGGAATATCCTCAGTCTTGATCATTTCATATTTCTGCAAAGAATAGAAATTAAAACTCAAGCTTAGGAGGGCTTCATGACACCAAAATTAATATATCAGTGTCTCTATCAACAGCTTAAAGAAACAAAACCTGTTATTATGATAAATTGAGTCAATTTCTATGCTTTACTTCAAGCAAGCCCATCTTGACTACACTATTCAGTCAAAGCTTTAAGAAGGATCCATTTCTGTCACAAACATGGTGAATGGAGAACAAAAGATGAGGATAAATAAGGGGAAGAAGGTACAGCATCTGTTATTTCAATGAAACCTAGTCAGCCTAGGAAACAACTCCAGGCTACCAGGTAGAACAGAAACACAGCCAGTCTACAGTAAAACAGCATAAAAAGCACTCAAAACTTGCATCTGTCTTGGCAAGGGAACACTGCAGATTTCAAGATATATGAAACTGATTTCTGCTGTTACATTTTATATTCTTGCCTTCACTCAAACATCAAGGGAAGAAGGAATCTTGCATGCAAGAAAGGGAGGGGAAGAAAGAACACACTATTTTTAGATGACTGCTGCAAGCTGCCTAAGATGCTTCCCATTCTGCAACACAGGATTTTTGTCATCTTTGCTCAGAACAGTGTGAAGGATCTGTTATAACTGAGGCAATTTTAGAATATGAAGAATGAATTATTATTTTAAGGCATAATGCAAAAAATCAGACTTACCTGAACAATTCCATTGACGTGAAAGCACATCACAAGCTCTGGCACGTTGCATATTAAGTTGTCCAACCAATAGTCAATCCCTGTTAGCACATTTATTGGCTTGTTGTTATCCCTAAAACAAAATATTTCTAGTGTTGTTTAAATCTTTGTTTACCCTTCAGGAATTATTAGGGATGTTTACTAATGGGATTTGGGTTTAAGTCACCTGAGAGTGGATGAATACTAAAACAATTATTTGTGAATTGTTATATTAATCACCAAGTTATAGCAAAACAGATGTGCTGATCTCTCCAATGGAATATGCTCACATTCCATCAGCAGTTTGGAGTTTTTGCCCACATTTAACAGGCTTCAGATGTCACATTATCACCAAAATAATAAGTACTTCAGAAGTTAGCTGCAACTAATTATAGCACAAGCCTTCTCCCAGACCTTCCAAAATTCATTGCAGAACAAGGTACTGTTAATTCCTAAATGTGTCTTAAAGAGAAGACAAATACACCAAATCATCTTCAAGTTTTTGCTCCTTCTTTGCCTATGTAAAGGCAGGAACTAGAAGAGTGGCAATGAATTGGGACTGGAATAGTTCTGTCTCACTGTTCAATAACATTTTAAGTGCTTATGCCCAAACAAGCAGCTACCAAAATTCAGACTCCCGGCAGGAGAAATATTACTGCTGTCTTTTATAAAAATAGCGAAAAATGCAGATAGTTGACTAAGAAGCAGAGTACCAAATCAGACAAGTCTGGTATAAATAATATCTACGAACTTCTAAGCTCACCTGAGACGCAGGCTCACAGCAGGGTATCTCCCACCTCCAAATATTGGCATATTTGATCCCACCAACATGTGGATATCTTCAAAGGTCCAGAGGATATTACGAACAAAGTCATTTTTAAGTCCCTTCATTAGGAGAAAACAGAACTGGCCTGTAAATCAGTGGTATAACACCTGTTCTCCATGACATTCTGTGGAATTATGAGACAGCAAGAAGCCAAAGCAGCAAATAAAAGCCAGCACATGACGAACCCAATGCATTCACGGGAACTTAAAATTGCAGATGCCACAAAAGCTACTTCTACAGGGACTGAGGTTTGCCCTTGGTTCCAGCTTAGGCCCAGTTTGGAGGCGTTGGTTTAACCTGGGGGTTCAGCTCTCACATAAAGCATACCTGACTGTTCTCCCCGTCATTGAACAAAGGAGACAGGTTTTGTTCTCTGGGGGCTGAGGCCACATGCCCCACTAGATATGAGGGTTCAAGAGGCACATTTCCCTGTGGAGAGCACAAGGATAAGGAGTGATTCTGCTGCTGAGATCAAGTCAGCCACTTAAAAAGATACGAACAACAAAAACATGTAAGGGAAAAACCTTTACTTCCAACATCTTTAAATATATCTGCATTAAACTGCAAAAAAACCTCTAGGCAGGGACTAGAATGCTTCTTTTCTATAGTTAGTGCCAAAATGTTGTATTTTGTAATATTCTCAGAGGCTCTGGGAAGAAACCAGGAAGTATTTACAGGAGCTCCTTGTTAACCCAGGGTCAACACCAGATTATCAGTGTCCAGAAGCAAAACCTCTATCCTGCTGATTTATTTATGAACTGAAGAAAATGGCACTGTGCAAATGCACAACAGACAAACAGTCTGCTGAATTGAGCAATGGTTTCTCAAGAGGGTAGAAGAGTCATTTTTCTAAAAGCTTTCAAGCACTGAAGTATTTCTCCACACAACACAACACATGCAGTTACAGTTTTATGGCCAATGTAGGTTAGAAACTCCCTAAATTTGGCAGATCAGTTGGTAATATTGTGCAAACACAACTCTAGCATCATTATTATATTAATGCAGACTGAAGACAGCAGATCTTTCTACCTCTCCAAAATTTAATTAATTCCTGTTTAATATTAGTCACAAAAACCACAGGAATTAACAGTTTTCATAAATAAGTTTAGCCAGAATAGAAACACTGAATTAGGGCCTGATACTAATCATAGTTTGTTGCATAACTGCTGTAAACATCTCCCCTTTCACTTGTGTAATCTCATGGCAACTATATTTAAGAAGTTTAACTGTTTTTCCTTTTGAGAAATTTTGATTTTCCTCTTCACCTAATAAATTCAGGACCACCAGAAGATGGGTTTTAATAACAGATTAAAAAAAAGGAAGGCCAGAACTTTAAGCTCCCAAATGCACCTTCTGATTATCAGGATTTTTCAGATAAAGGCACTGATGACTACTCTCACCAAAGGCTTTGTTTCTCAAAGATGCTGGGATAAACAGCAATTTAACATTACAGTGACAGAACAAGTATGTGAAATTTGGAGCTCTGAACCACTGGCAAATCTGGAACTGCACCTCCTGCCAAGTTCTCCTCATGCCTTAGCTCAGCTCTTTCAGCAAAGGAGCTGCAGCAGCACTTCTGAGAACCCTTTCACATCTGTGGCTCTACAAACACTGTGGTGCCATGTAAAACATTCTCCACACCAACCTGGTTAGAGGCACCTGGATCTTCCGATAGCGAGGAAGGCATTTCAAAAGGAGCTGGCCAGGAGGCCCTTCCTGCTTCATCACTCTCACCTGCAACAGGACCCTCCTGGTGCTGCTTGGAAGTGGAAGGAACAGGCTGAGCAGCTCCATCTCCATTAATGCTACAAGGGAACATTTACAAGTTTAGCTGACAAGATGCAAACAGATCCATTTTTAGAGTTGTTATGTTTGATGCACCCTTGCCAACAAATTACTTGGCTGATGTGCAGTTAATTAAATCATGGTTTATTTTATTCTTTTGTATTTCAATTTTAAAGTAAAATACTTCAATTTCTGTGAAAACATTTCATGTTATTTCCTGACCTCACCCCTCAATTCCTTCTGTATAAGAAGAAAGCAGTAAATAAGACAGACCATAATGGAATTTTAACATTTACTCCAAGATGAAAAACCAAGCAAAAGTGGTGCCAGAATTCAAGTTTCATGCAGACAAAAGGTTACCTGTAATACAAAAATTTAGAAAGTATTGCCTTCTGGTACCAATGTTCTTTACTCTTCTTTTTTCTTTGCCACTTCTGATCAATCAGCCTTTGATAAAACTCTTTCAGCCACGTCCAGTCCCCTGTCTAGGCAACAGAAGAAATATGAGAATAATGTCAAGAAACATCTGCAAAATAAAATAAGTGCCTTATAAGCTCAAATACTCAACCACAAGAAGAAACCCAGAAAATAACTTCAGAGCTGGAGTCCTGAACTGGTCATTTATTGCAAATACAGCTTCTAGGAAAGTAATGGTTTTACTGAAAATTTGACTTAATTAGAAAAGCAGATATGCAAGAGGATACATAGTAAGAAATACATATTGCTTATAAAAATCAATCAAATAGTATAGCAATACTGAATTACACAAAAATGAGACAGAATATTAACCCTACAGCACCATCAACACAGGACATCAATGTAGTGGGTAAACTGCTACAGAACAGAACACCTTTGGTAACCACATAGGATTTTTAGGGATTTCCAGACATTTCCTTGCTACTCTGTTCCTGAAATAATGCATTTTGCCCACATGCCACAGTTACCAAGAACCAAGTGGTTCACCTGAGATGATCTCATGAAGAGTTCCTGGATATCCAGCTCATCCAGCAGGAGTGTCCTCCCAATTCTGTGCACTGCCATGCTCACATGGGACTTGCTGTAAGGGATCTTCAGGAGTTTTTTGATGTTCTTGTGGAAGAAAATTAAAAGAGAATATCCAATGTAATTATGCTGCACTGGAAGACAATTCTCAGGAATGTAAGGCTCCATCATGTGTAACAGTGACTTAGGGAGACTCCAAGTCTAAACTCCATCACTCCAAACATCCCCTATTCCTTTTTTCCCCCAGCCCCCCTTTGGTCAGTCAGGGTCACCTGTCCTGGCTGTGTCCTTCCCGGTTTTCCATGCACTCCCACCCCCCTACCAGCATGGAAAGCAGGAAATGCCTTGGCTCTGTGTTATCCCTCCTCAGCAACAATGAGAACATCTCTGTATTATCAACCTGTGCTCAGGAGAAGCCCAACACAGTCCCTTACCAGCCACTGGGAAGAAGATTAATTCTACCCCAGCATACATGGTCAAATAAAACCTGACAGTGCTAGGGATTTTAAAACCATTCCACAAGGAAATACATTTGTTGAGGGCAGAGAATACAAATGACAGTGATAAAGAGACCAAGGCATCAATAGAAACAACACACATGGCTTAAAACACATTCTCTGATTGGATCACCATGACCAGGTACCAACAAAAATGACAAAAATATGCAAGTGGATGATTTGGATTGTAAACCTTTATTTTCACAGCAGGAATACCAATTCTTTGTCAGGTGTCCAAAGCAATCCAGACAGAGATCTAAGTCTGAATACAAATCTGAAAAATATCAACATGAGTGTTTCCTCCTCTGAGTAGCCTCATCTGAATTCTACAGATATTAGAGCAGCACCAAAAGAGTTGACAAAAATTAAAGGAAAGAAGTTGGAGGGGACCTCTCCCTTCTAAATAAGAATAGAAAAAAAAAAAAGCATCTTGAGAGTAACAGTTTGAATCAAAATAACTGATTTCAAACACACAAGACCACTACCTTGCAAGACTGATGTGCTGCATTCACTAAACTGCACACTTCCCCTGCAGATTATATATAGAACTCCAGAGGAAATGTGACTTTCTCTCTACATTTCTTATTCAGTGATCACAACTCCCTTACTTGGTGATCTGTGATTCATTAAGGGAATTCTCCTTTTCCCCAAAGGACACAAAGATGCCGGGAGCCATCACAGTATCTTAAAATAAAAGTTTATGCAATGTAAGAATTTGAATGAGAGAATTTAAGATGTATCCATACCTCTGAATCAGATACGACATCCACATCATTTCCAACTGAGTCAATGAAGTCATAGGCCATCCCAAAGCTATTTTAAAAAAATATTACAAGTTAAGACAGTTCCAGTGTGACATTACAGACTGGACTTTTATACCTATTAAATCTTTGAAAGGTTTCATTAAAAAAAAAATAACCCAGCTAAACATCACCGATGAGACCTGAAAGTAACAAAGTGATTTCATTTTTATATTCTGCAAGTTTTTCAAATACATCTTTGAAAGAGCTTAGATCTAATTTCAGGACATTCTAAAACACTAAAAGTTTTGTTGAAATCAAGGAAAATAGGAGAAAATGAAGGGTTCTTTTTAACACTGAATATAAGAAGAGATGTTCAAGGAGTTTCTCTTTAACGCATTAAGCATATTAAAGACTTTAATTTTAGTAGCTGTAATTCAATTTTACCTCTTATTCACATTTTCCAGAACTGCCCTACATGTTGTAACAGACACCTTGTCTCTTCCTCCACCCTCGTTAAAGAAATTACAAGGTACTTAAGTTGGAATATTTCGATGTACAGATCATTCTTTAAAACAAATCCAGACACTACTAAAATCTAAAGCATACATGATGTGCAAGTTATACTCTCGTTATCAGCCTTTTAATACTGACACTTGAGAAAGAGATTGAACTGCCAGCCTCTATTTGACAAACACAGTATCTAAAATAAATATGAAAAATTCATAAAGCCTTGAAAAAAAATGTTACTCTGCTCCAAAAAGTACAGCTCCTAAAAGAGATGAAGAGGATGTAAACACAGACCTTGAACAAACTGTTAAATTTCACTGACTGGCTGACTTGGTGTGAATGTGCTTGTTCAGCACAGGATTTGAGCCTCCTGCTCATGAACACTCTGAACTGAACTCATTCAACAATTTAGCAAACATTCACAGAGAAAGGTAACACTGTTTCTTGGGTGTGCCCCCCCCATTTCACCAATAGTGTCATGGAAATACAAATCCCGATATAAAATTTCATTTGCCATTGGTCAGGTCCAGTTTCTAAAGATCCAGAAGAGCTATAAATTGTTTTTCAAGGGGAACCACATGTTCCATTTTCACCTGCTATCAAAGGCAGAAGGGCTGGCTGAACCAGTCCAGTTTGATCTGGGCCAACCAGGGAAGAACAAAAAGTCAGTTTGACTGAGGTAAGGTGTCAACATACACACAAAGTAATAATCAACATCATCAATCACTTAAAAAGGAGACAAAATCAGAGCATAGAAGCAAAAAGATGAAAAACTAGAGGGAGAATGGTTAAGACAAACCAGTATGTAGTTGCTATGGCAAAACCTATACTTTCTACTTTAAATTATATAGAATCCAAGCTCACATTCAGAATTATTATGGAAGGCCTGGAAAACAACAGGGGCTGCTGTTATTTACCTTGAGAAGGGTTTACTTTTTTTGCTGTTGCCCAGAATGGTTGTCCCTGCTGGTCCCAGCTTGGCACTTTCCCGTAACCAGTTGGCAGGAGGCAGCTTCAGGTCTGTTTTCTCCTGCAGACGAGCAAAGGCTGCTTGAGGAGGGGCTGAGGAGTATTTCACCACAGCACTGCTCTTCACCTCATTGCCTCCAAGGAACAGCACCGACCCCTGGTTTCCACAGAGAATTTAAATTAGCCATCTATGTGTTGGCAAATAAATCTATCAGGCTTGCTCTGTGATAACTTATTTTTAATACTACGTGAGCAAAACCCCATCTTATATTCATTTACCTTTCCCCAGCACATATAGTTTTCCAGTTATCACAATTCCAACTCCAGTCAAGCATAAACTTCACTTTAGGAATTATCACAGAATCATTTAGGGTGGAAAAGATTATCAACTCAAATCTGTGATGGATCACCACACAGTCACCCAGACCAGAGCACTGAGGAAAACATGTAGTCTTGGACATCTTTGTGGATGGGGACTCCACTACTGCCTAGGACAGTGGGTTGTCCTAACTTGACAACCTTTTCCATGAAGGAATTCTTCCTGATGTCCAACCTGAGCCTCCCCTGGCCCAGCCTAAGGCCATTCCCTCTCCTCCTGTCCCTGTTCCCTGGGAGCAGAGCCTGACCCCCACTGCAGAGCCAGAAATTTCTCCTGAGCCTCCTTTTCTCCAGGCTAAGCCCCTTTCCAGCTCCCTCAGGAGTTCTCCAGCCCCTCAATGTCTTTCTTGACATACCAGCCCCAGAGCCAATGGCAGGATTTGAGGCTGGACCTCAGCAGTGCCCAGCACAGGGGGACAGTCACTGCCCGGCTCCTGTGGCCACACTGCGGCTGATCCAAGAACGATCCAAGGATGTGGCTGATCCAAGAAGGACAGTGACCTTCTTGTCCACCTAGGCACACTGAGGTATTAGAATGAAGTGCCTCCAAGGTCAGTTGCCCACACAACACAAAATCACTCAGAAAGGCTAAAACAAACACATGACTCCCACTGAAGTTTGTCAAAGTAGGTTTTTATTAGCATCAAGTGCTCACTAACACCAACATTACCACCCACATTAGAGCTAAACACGCTTCTGCCTTAGCAAATAATCATAAATTAAATAAGCCTCGTGTCTGCCTATTTCTTTTCAAACACAGCAAAACACGCAGCTGTCACCCGTGTGCGAGGAGCTTTGAACTAACACATGTCGAGGGAAAAACAGCTCCACAGGACACCACTTACGTAAATGCAATGTACTTAGGCATAACAACACCAACACTGCTCGCAATTAACGCTTAATCATAATTAGCGCGTTCCCTACCGCACTCCGGCCCTGACAAACCGGAAAGAGGATCAAAAACACCGCTTCAATTAAAACTCCACTGGGGGCTGTGTCTGTAGCCACGACTCGACCGCCCCCCCTCAGCCCCGCTACCTCACCTACCACGGAACCCCCCCCCCCCCCCCCCAGCGCCGCTCACCTGCTTGGGCTCCTCGGCGTCTCCCCTCAGCGGGGCAGCGGCGCTCGCGCCGCAGGGCTCCTCCATAGCCCGGGAATGGTCCGGGAACGGAGCTGGGAATGGAGCCGGGAAGGGCCGGCGAGAACGGAGCCGCTTCCCGGGGGCGTCCGTCCGGGAACCGCCACCTCTCGCGAGACTTTTCGAGAAGGCGCGGGAAGGGCGGGCTCTGAGGGCGGCACCGTGAGGGGAGGGAGTGGCGGCGGCTTCGTGAGGGGCGGGCGTGGCGCGCCCAGCGGGATCAGTGAGTCTTTGAGGGCGGAAAAAATATGTGGTTCATCTGTATCCGATCCCTACTTTGGCAATTACACCAAAACAAGGAGTGTCACGTTTGGTCGTTCCTTAAACGCCTCCAGGGATGGGACTGCACTGCCCCCCTGGGCAGCCCCTTCCAATTCTTGGCCTTTCCATGAATAATTTTTTCCCTAATCACCAATCTAGACCTCCCTTGGCACAGTTTGAGGCCATTGGCAGCTGAGCCAGAAGGTCCACCCCAGCCTCCTTTTCTCCAGGCTTGTTTGGCTTTCCTGGATAACTGGCAACTTAATGAAACAAGCGAAAACTTGGTGATGGGGTACCTCAGCATGGGAGAGGATTAAAAATTGCAGTGTCCTGCCCTCTGCTTGTACACTGAGTTCAACAAAAGCTAAGTTGTGATAACTTATGTAAGCAATTCCTAAATAGTGCCCATGGGATTTTTAAATATCTATAATTTTTCTTGTAGATGGTATTCCTCATTCTCTAAACCACGAGAGGCAGCACACTTCATGGCTGGTCAGGTAGTACGTATGCTGACTGCCTGTTAAATTACATCTATAGCTATCTAAAGCCACATACATCTTTTAATACACACAGACACACACATATATATACATATAATCACAGAATGGTTTGGGCTGGAAGAGACCATAAAGATCATCCAGTGCCACCCCTGTCATGGCAGGGACACCTTCCCTTGTCCCAGGATGCTCCAAACCCCATCCAGCCCAGCTTTGGGCACTGCCAGGGATCCAGGGGCAGCCACAGATGCTCTGGGCATCTGTGCCAGGGCCTGCCCACCTTCACAGTGAACAATTCCTTCCTAATATCCAATCTAAACCTAGTCTCTGTTAGTTTGAAGCCAAAAAGGACACAAATGTCATGTTTTCACAGTCTGTCAAGGCCAAGGAGGCCAAGTCTTGGTTTGTTATACAGCAGCCAAGTGTGCTGCAGTTAAATAGTTGGGATGTTTCCAAGCCAGCACTTAAACTCAAAAGCAAAAAAATCCTTAAGGCGCAGCCAGGTTTTCTGTAAATATTGGGCGTGTGTTCAATTAAGATGTGTGTATGCATAAAGCCATTTTCAAGAGAGCAGGAAGTTACATCTTAAAAATTTTATCTCTAACGTCCTTTGGGTTTTCCTCAAACACAGCTCTCCCCACACATTCCTATTCAGGCTGTAAAGTGTCACTGAAGTGATTGTGCAGAACTGATTTGTTTTTAACATTCAATCCTTTGACGAGCTGTTATTTCCCTCTCCCCTGCAGCACATGAGCAGGAGCACCGTTTCCCGGCGCTGCTTTTGGTTGCTGGATCTCCTGAGACACCGGGGGGGGGGGTCTCTGAGGTCACAGGGGAGGGTTCTACTCACCGCCAGCTCTGCGAGCAGGTCGCCAGGGAACCGCAGTGGCCCTTCCAGCGTGCCCTGGGGTGGCAGTGACACCGAGCAATGTCTGAGGACGGGTGCGGCCAGCCCGCTGACCGGCGCCCTGGCGACTGGGTAAGGGCCGAGCAGGACCCCTGTGCCCCCCACAGGGCTTCTTCATGCTTAAACTCTCAAAAAAGCACCATGCTAAGGGTGACTCTGGCCGTTAGTCAGAAGTGAGTCTTCCCATTCCTGAGGTTTATGAGGAGAAAGTGTCCTACGTAGAGAGAGGAAGTGTGTAAGAATTCTGGCTTGCAAAGTAACCCTGGCTGGATTTTTTTTTTTTTTTCCAGCTTTCCAGCAATGCTGGAGATCTCTTATTTGATAGTTAGCCCTGGTTGATTTTCCTTCTGTCCTGGAGAACTCCAGCCAAGGTTCACCTTAGTTCTCGCCTCCAGAAGAATAGTGTGATCCCATCAGAAACACTGGGCTGGGTCATCTTGGCATCCCAGGGCACTGTGGCACTCCTGGCACAGGCTGTTCCTCACTCTCTGAACTCTTTGGTTTGATGTTTGGTTGAGCTGTTGCCAAAAAAATTGTGCTTTCAAACTTGTACAACAGTAGGAATAGCACTGGAGGAAGGGGAGGAAGGTCGTTGTTTTCCTTGGTGGTTATTGCTGTATAAACAATTTTCAGGAAGGTCCTGGACATTCTTGTCTCGAAGATTCCTAAAGTTCTTGTCTGGTTATTTTATCTACGTTTGATGGTCTTTTTGGTAGGGCTTGTGCTGTGTGTGTGTGAGGCACCTCATTTTTCCAGATGCCACTAGGTGCTGCTGCAATCCAAGTAATAAAAAATAAATGGGAAAATACCATTTTGCCCACATTTCTGATCAGATTTATTCGGGGGGGGGGGGGGGGGGGGGCGGCGGCTGTTTTTTTTGTTTGTTTTAGTTGTTTGGGTTTGTTTAGTTGGCTTTTATTTTAAAGGGTCATAATCTCCATTATTTTCTAGTTTGTTCATGTTGGAGGGGAGCAGGGCGAGCTGGAATCAACAACAAGCGCTTCACTAAGACATGTCCTGAACTCGGCAGCTGCCCAGGGCAAGGAACATAGAATGCCACTGGAATACAGAGCTCGAGTGCAGGTGAGTTCCTGTGGCAACACAGCCGCTTTTCGGAGCTCTTTTTCAAGTTGTCACTCGCTAAGCTGTGAGTAAGAGTAGCACTCAGGGTCGTTAGCGGAGCAGTCACAGCGGGCTGGCAGACTTTGTGCCTCAGGGGATGGAGTGATTGCTGCCTGTGCTGCGGAGGAAACATATTTCCCTGTTACTCACTTATAATTTTAGTTGCTCAAAGTCCTGCTGTATTACTGCTGATTTTCTCTTTTATTATTGAGACACCGAATACATTATGATCAATCTCAGCCCACAGCCTGTGTGTAAAGCCCTGTAAGAAGGTTTAATGGAAATTTGATGAGCTGTTTGGCAATGAATGTCGGCAATTCAGTATATTTACACAAAGGAATGTTCTCTTTATTCATTAAAAAGTTAGGAGCGCCTTATTTCAAAAATTTGTGAGGCTTGATTAAAAATGAGATTTCTGAAAAATTGTAGGGTTAAAGGAAATACAGTATTTTTTAAAATCACAAGTATTTAAAATGTTGTAGTGTTATAAGCACCTTTTCATGTCCTTTTTCTATCATTACACTGAGCTTTGCTTTAGCCACCCATTTTGTACACAGAACATTTTCTATTTTCATTTTCTATAAGCACAGCAATTACAGTGGGGTCATTTCACAGGTTTTGCTGTAGTGAAGGGCAGAAATGAAGGGCTTGGAAGGAATATTTAAAAGGGAAGCTTGGAGCTACTGAAAAGGAGATTATACTGTAACATGAGTGTACACTGTGTTAATATTAATATTACATCTATCTTTCAGTGGAACATCTGGCCTTAGCCACTGCCTGAAAAGCAGAACCAGGGTAGAGGGACCTTTTACCAACACCAGTGTGACTTCATCTGAAGTTGCATGTCTTGTTTTTACCAGCCCTCCACTTTTATATAGAATTAGGGAAATTCTTGCCTGTCATAAATTGAGAATTAATCTGAGACCAGTGGTGAGAGCACGAAGATGCACTAAAGGCTAAAATAGGACAATTGGAGAAAGTTTGTTTAGGCAGTGGTAATAAATACTATTCCTGAAATCTGAGATTGACATTCAATTGCAGTAAGATATTCTAGTAGGAAATGTACACACTCAGGAGGTGCTTATTTTTAAACACATATATGAGAATGTATTTGTTGAATTTGCTTATCCACAGAATTACAGTCTGGGTGAATCAGTATGAGACAAGTGAACTTTTGAATACACCTAACAAAAGGAAGAGAATCTGCCTAGTAAACCAAATAGTTTGAGATCTGACCATGCAGCTGACCCTGTGCAGGCACATTTTGTGTCTGGTGAATCTTCTTGCTGGATCAGGCCTCCAGTTACATTGATCTTTAGAACTCATTCAGGTTCTCCTCCTCTTGAAACACTCCCTTTGGACTGCATTACATTAAAACTTGCTCTTTTGTTTGGAGGGGAATATCACGGTTGGGATATTGCACTGATACATAACAAACGTTTAAAAAGTCAGATATGTTCATTATTTCTAAAATAGCTCTTTTTGCAGTTGTCCTTTTTCTTCTGAAACTCTGATTTCATTTAGAGACTGAATGAACATCATATTAAAGAATGAGATTATAAATTAGTTAAGCAATTAATACCTCTTCCACTTCCCCTGCAACAAGCAGTGTCCGTGACATTCAGTTCATAAATCACAGACTAATTCAGTTTTGAGGTCCCTTTTGTAGTTTATTTTAATTAGCTTTAGGCCTACTACTAAATCAAGAAAGGGATTCCTGACATATATCTACTATTTTGCTGCTTTGCAGACAGAATGTATCATTTCTTACTCGAAAATTCACATTTTTATATTAATCATGTATATATTCAGCAAATCCTCCTGATTATTTTATTAAAAAAAAATTAGAAGTCCACATTACCCCTATAAAATCATGTGCAGGTGGATATTTAACATAGGAATGTGACTTCTGTGCTAAAATGAAGGCAGCTGTAATCTCACAATATAAGAAGGAAGACTAATAGACTCCAAACAGAATTTATGAAAATTCATATTTTTTTGCTATAATTTCTTTCAGGAAGCAGGAAACAACAATTTCCCGTTCTCTTCTCATGACAACAGACATGACATATGCAATGCAGCTGAGTATTTTGACTTGGTGAGTACGCAGCACTGAGAAAAATCAAGCAACTTCAGATCTATTGGTGTGCCAGAGATTAAACAGAGCATCTTTTCTGTCCCCTGCAGAAAAAGAAAAAATAGATGCTAAAACTTGTGAGAAGAGAAAAATGTAGATAGCAAAAAAAAGTACACTTTTTATTAGTATAGGGCTGAGACATCTCTGGGACTATCATAGATGTGCAGCAGCACACACAGTCATTGAAAATGGCACAATTCAAAGGGAAGAAAAAAGCCATGATTTGGGCCTCTGACAGGCATTTTCTAATATGTCTGTTTTGGTTTTGTAACCAGTTAAATGTCCTATTAGTCTGTTCTAAGTTATTTGCCTTGCAATGAATTTTTGTAGAGATCTCAGACACTTGTAATTTGCAGCCCCAAATATTTTGTTCAGACTCATATTTTTCATTAATTTAACCAAAATCCATAGGATACCTACAGTACATCTCAAGAATGTATTGTATTCCAACCCACATCTCTTTACAATACACCTGTTTAAATGTATGTTGCAGAAGCCACAAGTTTGACTAGAATTTAATTTTTTTTGGCTTTTCTCTGCGTTTCATGTTCTTCCATTCCCCTTAGATTGTTGATATTATTCTGGGCAGCAAAAGAAATAGTGCAGTACACAGGATAATGAGTAAAGGAGGAAGCAGTGAATTGTGATATAGGGAGTTTGTCTGACTTTGGGCTCTGTCAGGCCTAGACTTTTTGGAATTCATTATCCACTGAATAACCTCAATTTCTGTGCACTTTGGGCAGTGTCTCATCGCTTTAGAGATACTGATCAACCATAATTCCTGCTAAATTTCCTGAGAGCTGTGGAGTGTGAAAATCGGGCTCTGTCTCTCTGTGTTTGGACACACAAGGGATAGCATTGAAGATTCAGATTTCATGGTCTGTCTCAGTTTCTTTATTGCAGTCCAAACCTAGAATTATTAACCTATTTCTTTGGGTGCCTCTGAAGATTAATTTAGCAGAGTGTAGCTAAATAGCCTTGAGTAGATGGTGTGCTACAGAAATGCAAAGTAAAAGTGGTTTATTAGCACTGAGAGGTGGAAGGTCAGCAGATTTCCCATTATATATGCAACCAAAAATGTTCATACAGGCGAGTCTGACAATATTATTTTTAACTTGCTAAAGATCAACCGTGAGTTCTTGCAATCACTGTGGTAACAGCTTCGTTCACTTCCCAGTGGGGTAATGACTGTTACAAGATTCATCTGTGAAGCTGTGACTGGAAGTCATATGTTTACATGAATTTTTCTTTCCCTTTTTTTTTTTTTTTTTTTCCTAGGGCATGGGCCTGAGGAAGTTGGATCCAGAGAAACAGAAACAGAACTCCCATAACTTCTTCGAGTGGGCTCGTGCACCAGGCCGGAACAGCAGTGAAGGCTTTGTAACAGTTTATCAGACCTCCTTTGTGGCAGATCAGACCCCTGGAAACGAGAGCCGGTGTTGCAGGCGCTATCCCAAGCACCACACCCAAAACCAGTGCAGTGGCCAAAAACAGTGCTGTGACAAATCTGCTCCTGAGGATGACAAAGCCGTGTAGCCATAGAGTCCATCTTTATCAGCAGAACACCTCTGGAGCACTGACTGACCAAATCTCAACTATTCACTACTCAAAACAATGAAGGAATAAACATTTATGTAAAGTGCACGTGGCAGTACGGTTGATAGTTCATTGTGATCAACAGCCTTACGTTGCTCTGAAAATATATATTACTGTAAAACCTTTGAAGAAGAGGAGCATTATAAGGAAAAACAAGATTGTGCATATTTTTAGACATACCTCTACTAGGAGAACAGAGATAGGGATTGTGCTTGTGTTACCTGATACTGGTTGACCCTCATCTTGATATAAAAGCTCCTTCAGCTTCTGAATCAGTGGCAGGGCTGCACCTCAGGCAGCTGACAGCACCTGTATTGACACAGGAGCATAATGAAACTGGATCCTCGAGGGATTACCACAGCAGGGAGCCAAACCCCTGTGTGTTCAGGTAAGAGAGAAACATTTCTGGAAGGTTTCATGGCTGGCTGAGAAGGCAGGTGACCAGCCATTAGAGAAAGTAGATAAAAAAGAAGCTGGGCATTAGATTGTTGTGCAAAGTGGCTTGTTTTGCTATAGCACAGCAGTTGTAAAAGTGAAAAAAGAGAGTGTTGTGAACAACATTTGTGCACTCATACATTTGACTCATGACTGTAAGGGGGAAAAAAACTTGAGCTGAAATGGAAGGCTGCATGGAGGTTTGAGTTGGGGGTGGACTGGATCTTAAAAGAACTCATGATTTTATAGTTACTTGTAAAACAAGAAATTCAAACCCAGTTCTCCAAGCACTCTGCTCCCAGAATATTCACTGATGATAGGATGTGGCAGGCAGTAGGGTCAGACCTCCAGATGATGTGTTTTCCTCTTCTGGATCATTTCCATTAATATCAATAAAATAATAAGCTAAACTATGTCTTAAAATATCCTACAAATAAGCTTGTTGCTATGCAAAATAATGTTGACTAAAAAAATCAATCATAAGTTTATGAGATAATTTCCTTTATTTACAAGAAAAATGGAAAAATAAACCCTTGACCCTTAGAATTCCCTGCATTGTAAGAGCTGCCTTGAACATGAGCTCAGTTAAGAAATTACATTTCTGCCTTTCAGTGAACAGATGCATTTTTTGGTGTCAGCATGCAGTGGCTGATGGCCTTTTTGTGTGCCATCAAAATAGATGGGATTATATTCCCCAAATGTGTAGCATATTTATTAGCACATGTTGAAATAATAAACTCATTTTTTTAAATGGAGTTCCCCCTGTTAGAGTTCTTGGGGTGCTGTACAGTACATCAAAATCCAGACCATCAATGAACAACGTAAAACCAAATAAGAAGCCAAGTAACACAGTGCTATTAAAAAGAATTGCTTTTTCTCAAAGTAAAGACAGCCTGCCTGAGACAGCTCCAGAGTCAGAATTTCCAGAGCTTTAGCCAACAATTTCATCCCCAAACTGATTCAGAACTGAAGTGTGTGCCAATCACATGGTGAATGAAGTGCCCCATGCTGTTTGGCAAACTCCAAAGGGCAATCTTGGACCTCCATCAGAAGGAAGGAACACATTCTTGCTCCATTAGTAATGTTTATCTGTGGTTTAGCATTACAACTGGATGTGGTGAAATAAATTGCTGTAGTTTGTTATGCCTTAAGACACCAATAGAAACACGCCAGATTTCTTTTTTCTCCTCTTTTTATTTTTTTTCTTTCCATTTTTGATTAAAATGTGGATTTAAAAAAAAAGTACCTGTGAATTAATAGATATTTTCAACTATGTTGTAATAAAGATTGCGGAGGAGAAACTGAAGAGATCATGGAACCCATATAAACTGAAATACACTGTGCTGGGTTGAATAAAGCAGGTGATTCCCACATATCTCATGCTGTGCCAGTGTTTCTTGAGTAAATAACAGGAGACACAATACACTGAATTTGGAAATGAATAATGAAATCCTCAGATAAATCTGTGTACTTTGGATAAAAAGTAAAAAACTCGGTTTGTTTACTTTTGTGATAATAATGTCTCTGTGAGGAAGGTCCTATTGAGTTAAAACATCTTTGAACATGGATTTTTCTTTTGTTTGTTTCTTTGGGAATGGAAGAGATTGAAATAAGGCTGGTAAGTCCTCTAAAATTTTATGGTCAATGCAGGAAAGTGCTCCTGGCTGGGAGTTCATTTGGATCAGATGGGTGTAGGTAGGCTCAGCAGAATAAGCATACCGTGGGTTAAGTCAAGCCAAATACTGTTCCAAGTGCTGCTGATAAGGATGGACTTATTTTGTGCATTGTTTTATTTTAAAAAAAATCAAACCCAAACACCCTCTTTACTGAAACAACAGCCTTCATCCTCTAATCCTTTCCAAGCAGAATTGTTGCCCTCTGTTTTTTCTCCCTGCATCAATGTAGGGGACTGCCTATGCAGCATTTTTAGGAAATCTTTTTTGTGTTAATTTAAAAGTGTTTTCAATGTGTTACTTAAATTCACAGAACTCAAACAAAATCCATTTTAAAAAGTTAAACCAGAGGGCTGAACAGGCTTCCCAGGGAATGGGCACAGCCCCAAGGTTGCCACAGCTCCAGGAGGGTTTGGACAGCGCACAGGCGGGGACTGTTGGGGTTTCTGTGCAGGGCCAGAAGAGGGCCTGGTGATCCCTGTGGGCCCTTCCAGCTCAGGGTATTGTCTGGTTCCATGGTTAATAGAGCCGAGCTGAAGAGTTACAAGTTTGCTACTGCAGTTTCCATGCCCTGGCTGAAGGGGCTTGGTTCCCAGGTGGCCGGTGGAGCTGTGCCTGGTCTTGTGCCTGTGTCTGCAGTGTTATGTTCACTTCTTTAAATTGTGCTTGTTTTTTTTTTTGTCTTTCTGTCCTGCTTGCTGATAAGAAGATGTGAGGACGTGGTCTCCCCCAAAGCTGCTGTTGCTCAGCCCGTGATGCTCTGGTAAGCTGGATGTCACCTCTTATAGCTGCTTCATTTCTGAGGTGTTGTGACCAATGAAAGCTGTTTACAGTCGTTAGAGACCCTGGTGTTCTATGAGAGCAGATTGGGTTTGGTACAATAGGGGGGAAAATGGAAATCTTGTCTTTTGTTTACTTGGTTTCTAAAGACTTAAAGAAGTCGTTTAAGCTGGGACTGTGGGAAGCACTGGAAGGGGGAGTTCTGCTGCTGCTGGAGCTGGTAATTCAGTGGGGATGAAGCAGTTTGACTTCCAAGTCATCTGCTGTTAATCTAATCACTGTGTGCATAATCTAATCACTCCATGTAGCTGAAATGTTGTTCCTTAGTTTGTACTCTCAAGGTTAGAGAGAAGTAACTTGATGTGGACATGGCACTGGGGATGAGTCCTTTTCCTTCCCTGTGCTGCACAGTTACACAGTGACTGGCCCAGCTCTCTAAACCCAAAGTTGATGCTTATTTATTTACAGTGATATAGTTCATGTGTGAATGATATTAAGCGTTTTTAAATACTCTTTTACTGGTTTAACATTTCCCTAACTGAGGAAAGTACTGGTATAACTGTGGTGGTGCTGATGTTGAACCAAGAGTGCAGGCCTGTATCTGATGGAAGTGTTTATGTTGATACACTGGCCACGCTGGTTGGCAAGAAATGAAATTCTGAAATTAAGTAGAAACTTCTTAGGCATCTCTGTCTTCAAACCAGAGCACACAAACATTATTATTATTATTATTATTATTATTATTATTATTATTATTATTATTATTATTATTATTATTTTTCCTTAAGACTCTCCTGCTGCTGCTACATTATCTAATGAGCAGTAGATGGCAAGGATAGAGACCCATTCCACTCTGGAGGGGGAAAGAGCTATACAGAGCTGCCTCATCCCAAATTTCTTGGTTTATTCCTGCCTCCTCAACAAAGTAATAAAATAACAAGCTGTTAAAGCATTGTCTGTGGAATATCTAATTAAAGGGAAGTCCATTCAACAGGGAAGCAATCCTAACTGGCCTTAAATTGGATATTTAGCCATAGTGGGTGTGAGTGAACCAGTAAAACACCTAATTTATGATTTGGACAGGCAGCTGCTTTTATGAAAAGCACGATACCTCTTGTCTGGTCAAGCTTGTTATTCTTCAGTATATTCATCTGAAAGTGAAGTATTTCAAATTGTCATTTTTGAAATGTGTTGTACAGAAAAAAAAATGTAGTCTGAAACAGGTAAGTTTAATTCAAACAGAAGGAAAGAAGTGTGCAGAGACCTCTGGGACCGCAAGGACTGGAAGTCAGGAATTCAGGAATGCCTGCTCACAGGTGAGTGCCCAGCCCCCTGAACCAGGGAAAACCCTGTGCTTTCTCACAAGCCAGTGTTTAACTGTTGCAAACAAAATGCTGCAGCTCTGGCAGGCCAGGTAGAGCGTGGTGCTTTCCCAGGTTGCCTGAACCACTTCAGAAAATCAGAAGAATCTTAGGAATACCTTTTCTTTTAATCCCTTGCTGTGGGAAATATAGAATAGCACTACTCTAATAACAATGAGAATGTGTTTTTGTGATCCCACAAAAATACTGAGTTACAGATTTTGTAACTCAAACAATGCTATGAAAATAGATTGAAAATAAAGGTCTCCTGTTCCTCTCTCACCCCACCACCCCCAAAAAGGGAGGTTGTGTTTAGACTGCCCAGTACATTCCAACACCTACAAATGGCAATGTTAACATGCAAACAGAGCAGCACAAGTGTCAAGTCCTGTGCCCAGATGTAAACTGCTGTGGGCTCAGGCCCTATGGTATTAACCAGACACTCGTGCCTCAAATGGCATCGTAGGCATGCATTAATGACCCTAAGTGACAGACCTCCTCATCTTATAGCTTAATTAATCAATGGCTCAGTGGCACATTGGCAGGGCTCTTTTTCAAGCTGTGTCTCCCCTCACAGGGTAATCAGATGCTATATGGCTCTGTCTACTTATGGGAAAGCCAAACCAAATAAATAAAGTTTAATTTCCTGATTCCCCTGGGCTATAGTGTTTCTTTTTAACAATGCTTCTTCAGTTAAGTTGAAATTAAAACCCAGCATGATCAACATATTGCAGAATATTTCATGGACCAAGTTAAGCACTAGGTTTAAAGACTTGGAAAAGACTGGAGGGAAGACTCTTGATACAGAAGCATAGTATTTTCCATCAAAAATGCCTAAAACCTGTCTTTGTTCCTGGTGTTAAACTCCACACTTCCAGCTTCTCATCATTGCTATGAAGATTTTCAGGGCATGTGGGACGTTAATTTTCATTCTGAATAAAACGTGTGTCATTTAGACAAAAATTAACATTTGATCTTCAAACTATTTTGCGACCTGCAATTCAGCTTGGTTCCATAGGAGGGCGGATGTGTTGAACGGCTTGATTCTGATCCGTGTTATATTAGTGCAAGAGCTACAGTTGGGAGTTCAATTACCAGATTTATACTGATATCAGTGAGCTTTCAAATTGTGTCAGAGAAATGCAACAACTTGATTCCAGCATTAATAGAAATGTCTTGTGAGGTTTGATGCATACAAAGTTCAAAGGTTTTTCAATACTCATTTGCTTTATTTTGTCTCAGAGAGCCTATAATCTAATTACAGTTACTTATTTAATCACTGACAGTATCCAGCAAATTCACAAAATTAGTTTTTTTGTTTACTACTTGGATTTAAACCAACTTTTTATTTCTCTAGCATTAAATTTCCAATATATGCTAATTTATGCTCAAGTTTTCTTTATGCTTCAAGCTAAATTCAGTCTTAAATATAAAACAGCTTTAGCCTCTGGATTAAATAATTCTTTACAAAATTTGAAATTTCAAACCATATTTGCCTTTTCAAGTGAGTTGAAAAACGAGTGAAACTTGTTTTTTTGGAGGCAGAAATACGTGTGTGCCCTCATGGCTTAGCTGATCCCTTCCCACCTGGGAGGGGCCCTGTGACAGCAGTTCCTGTGCCCTGAGCAATCTGAGTGTTCAGAAAATAGCAGGGATTTCCTCAGTCTGTCCTGACTCTGTTATTCCTGACCCGAGTACCTCCAGAGGGGATCCCTGTGGAGCTGTGAGACCACCCTGCAGTGCTGCCTTCTGGGAGCTCTGTCAAGCAAAGGCTTTCTGTGGGCAATACCATTTCTTCTGAAACTGGAGAAAATTCCCAGCAGCTGGAGCTGGAAGAGCAAGGTGACCGTTTCATCTATTTCATGTAACAAAGTCCCTGAAACAGAAGAGGGATTATTAACCAGTGAAGAGCCCAAATTTCCAAGAGAAATCCAGTCCTTTAGCTGCAGGAATGGTGGTGAGGCAGCCTGACCTTTTCCTGCTGTGCAGCTGACCCCTCCTCTTCCCTCTGAGCTTGACTGGTTCGCTCTCCCAGAGAGAGTTCACAGAGAGAGAATACACAGGAGCACCTGGAGAAGGGGTTCAGACAGATTTCCTGCAGTATGGAGCAGCTCTGCACTGCTGTGGAAGCAAATATTTAGTCAGTGCAGGATGATGGGAAGGGTGGTGTTCTGTTGGTGTTCTGTTGGTGTTCCATTGGTGTTCTCTTGGTTTTCAGTTGTCCCCAGCCCCCACAGCCCACAGAACGCAAACAAACCCCTCTGTCCTTTAAAAAGAAGCTGCCACAGGGTCTCTTAGCAGATAGGTCAGCCTTGTTTGCAGATATGGACACTTCTGTTCCATATCCTTCTTCTACAACACAGCTTTGGACTATTAAGTTGTCAAAAAAGAGTGTTTGGGAATGATAACTTCAGGAGGGAGATTTTCCTCACCTCCACTCCCTCACTTATTCTCAGGTTGCTCTTACATTCAGACTCCAGATTCTGACCTTGCTGCCAAAGTAGATATCAGAGGCCAATATGGCAGCTGTCATATAGGCAAAGATCCTGCTGAGATTTGTGAGATAATTCATGTGTCAGAACACAGGCCAACTGATAATTTTATTTATCTTGATGTGCAGATGTCTGGTTGGATAAATTCAGAATGATTTCAGTCCACTGCCCAGTGGATGGTCTAAATGCTGGTAACTAAGGCAGGAATAGAATCTGTCACAACTCTTGATGTCCTTAGGACATGACACATTGGAAGTCTGTCCTCACGTTTTCCTTGCACTCTAATAATGAATGTGTAGGGCTGCTTTGTCTGATGGAAACCTCTCTCCCCCCTTTCCAGACTGCAGGCAAACATGCCAACATTGCTTTTCCAGAAATGCAGAAACTTTTCCAGCTAGCTCCAGATTGTTTTTTCTTCCTCATGTCTCCCTAGTCCCCTTGAACTTCCCCAGCAGGATTTTTGCAGTCCATTTCTAGAAATATTGCATTTGCTCTGACACAAAACAATATCTTCGGCTGTGATAATAAATTAGGCGCAGTGGGAATTGAAGCTTGTTCTTTTGTCCAAGGTGATATAATGGGAGCCATTCATAATGAAGAAAAAAAAGTAATTGTTATGCAGCATTTTTGTATTAAACATGCCTCCCCAAATTATCCAGAGTATAAAAGAGAATGTTTGGAAAGCTTTGTTACAACCCTGCTTGAGCAAAATGCATGTGAATGTGCTCTTATTTGCATAAATAGGATTTCTTAAAATACAAACCATTTGTATTGCACTGAGCTCCCTCAAGCCCTGCTACCTTACAAGACGGATCATAGTTTTATCATTAATCAAAACAAAGCCAAAATCAATAAACATGCATAATCAGGACTCTCTGATTCCAGTATGCAAATACACTACATATTGATGAAATGTTTCTGAATCTAAAATAGTTTTACTCTCTTTTTTCCCCCTCAGAAGTCCCTAAGCCTTTTAATTTTAATATTTTATGCACTACAATGCAAACAGTATAAGAATGACTTTGTGTATCAGAGATAACAAGTTAAAAGATAAATGTTGGATGAATCTCCTAATAGTTTTTGCTTGCTCTGCTGACTTTAAAGGCAGTTTATGCTTCCCAAAGGCTGGTAATTACTTGACCTTTAAAGTCCCAACCTGCCAAAGCTCTGCCATGCTCCTTCCAGCCGGTACCGGAGCACGGGCAGTCGGGGCCTGGGCCCTGTGCCAAGGCTGTTTGTTAATTAGTGGGAATCATTTGTTCCTTGTGTTTAGGGTGATGGAAGGCTTACCTTGCAGGGGGATGGAAATGGTTTCAGGCAGGACAAGTTCGTGTCCTTGGTGTGTGGCTGAGGTGGTGATCAGCACCTGCAGCTCCACGGATTCTCACCCACGCCAGAGCCCAGCTCCCTTCACACACTGCAGATCATGCAGATAATTCCTGATGCATATTTAGTGCTGCCTCCTGTAGTTATCAATTCCTTATCCCACATACATACACTGTGGTACAAGGCACAGTATCATCTGATGCCTGCAAAGGTAAACATTGCACCAAGAGTGTCAGTAATTTCATACATTTCAGAAACATTGCACTGCCACAGTTAAGAATCTCTAACAGTGCGTGGCTGAAATTAATGCTGTAAATTCTTTTACTCTGAATCACAAATTTCTAACAAGTGAGCTGTGATGGGGTGAATCTTACAAGCAACTACACTTACTCAGAAGCTGTGGGTATCCATAGCAGGTAAAAGCAGATCTGAAAAATGGGCACATCAACAACCAAAGGATTAAAATAAAACAAAATTCTGTGAAGGCCATAGTTAAAGGAAAAGAAGGATGAAAAAGATCAGCATTAGAAAAGCTAGGCTACAATTAAGTTGAAGAAGTTCCTTGTTTGCTAGTCAAATAATAAGCCATGTCAGAGCTCTAGAATTGGCTATTCTAGCATAATTGCATCTCTTGTGTATCTGTGGGACTCTGCTAACCACAGGCACGATCCTCTCATGAGAGTCATCCCCTCCTTGCTGATTTATCAGCCCTGAGAAAAGTTTAAAGGTGTGATGTTTATTTTATATCATCGTAAACTAAACGTGGCAGCCATCATAGATTAGGAAGCCCAATTTCAAACTGTGAGAGTCTTTTAGGCTGATTAATTTGCTGTGGTGGGGGGGTTTCACAGTGAGTCTGTCTGTTTGCCAAGTCATGCTTATTTACATTTGCTCAGTGCTTGCTTCTATAACCATGGAGTGAATAAATAAATAAATAAATTTCTATATGCAGAAACAGGTGCTCACCTGAAGAGAAATGGTAGATCCTATGTGTAACTGCACTACTTAGAAGCAGCACCAGCAAAGTCAAGAGTGTCATGGGTTTGTAGCATAAATATAGATAAATATGTAGGGTCAGAGGTGCAATGAGCTCCTCAAAGTCAGTTACTGCTTGATTTTTGTTTACCATGCATGTGGTTCCCAGGAAACTTTGTACTTTTGCTTTTTTAATTGATTCTTCAGTGATCTGAACTTTCAACAATAGGATGGGGGTTTAATTTTCATGGCAAATACTTGCACTAAGGTACTTGCCAAAGAGAAGAGTAAAGGTTACTGCAGAAATGGGTTGATGATAGGAGGAACTGATATTTCTTAGCATCTCCCTCACTGGTCAATTTACCAAACCAGCAAAAAGTGTGAGAATTACTTCTCTTTGTTTCAACCTGTGATTACACAGCCTGAAACAGAATTTAGCCTCTGCCCTTTTCTTTGCAGATTGTGGTAGTTGCAGTGCATTGCTGCTGGACTGTCACGGTGTTACAGTGGCTGTGGCTGTGTTGTTACTGCGCTACATCTGTGAGATGTAATGTCAACTTCTCTACCTGTTCTACTTGCTGATTTTAGCTGTAACTTGTCATTTTGGCATGTCCAATACTAGTGAGTAATTGATATGACCTGGTGTATCAAAACAAGTTTGACATTAAACGTTTTTGTACTCAGTTATTTTCAAAAAGGAGAAAGAAAATCCATCAGCCAAATTAGGAGAAATAAACTGTGAAATCTCTCTGATTTTGGCAAGGATGGTAAAGGAAAATACAGCTGAGGCCGTTTCCTTAATGCTTGTGGAAGGTGTTCAAATAAATAAAACTGGACAGAATGCGAGTAGTGATGTGAGGGATTAATATTTTTAAAGCTCTGGTTTCCTTGGCTCAACCTTTTTGCAGAAGGGTGGAGTGTTTACATTAACCACCAGCATCCATCTCCAGCGGTGCCAGCCTGGCACCTCATCTCGGTTTTGCATTAAAAAGGAGAGGGAAAAACTGAGCTGGTGATCCTTCAGGAACGCTGGAGAGGGTAACAAGCTGGTGTAAAGGACAGCATGATCTTCTCCTGCAGTTCTGAGGGCCGTAAGTTTTAATGTCAGTGTGTACTGATCCTCCTTGGGTTATTAATCTCTGGCTCCATGGACTGCCATTTGCATTTAGAGCCTTGCGATGTTTTGTGTTTTCAAAATATTTTTCACATGAGACTTGTGAAGTGCATTGAAGAAAACAAATGGACCTCTCTCCACCCACGGGGTATAATTGACTGCTTGGCACAGATAGGACTGGAACGAAAGAAACCCCCTCGCCTTGATCTCCTTACCCTGCTCTAAACATTTTCATGACCTTTTTTGGAGAAGTCTGGCAAAAGTAGTATCAAACAGGGGACTTTTTTCCCATGTCCTCCTCTGTTTTGTTGCACAGTGTGGTCTGTTTTAAATAAGCTCCACAGTGCAGTCATTTAAGGGAATGAAGATATTTCATAGCACGCTTAGCATTTGCATTTGAATATAGGCCACCCTGCTGTTTGATTAAACTGGAGTTTAAGAAAACTATAAGAATCGAGGTTCATGTGCAGTGCAGTACTTCACACTCGGATTGCAAAGGTTGTTGAAGGAAAAAAAAATGATAATATCCTTGGAAGTACATGACTAATGAGAATATATATAGCACTTCTGAGACAGCTCAAATATATAATTATTGTGAGGATTTCACAGACACATAAATATAATGATCTTCAGCTAAGTAAATTGCTACCTACCAATGAAATAAATATGGTCCCTTCAGAATTTGAAATAATTCAGTGCTGTAGGTGGTGGGAAATGATTCACCTTAGCTGTTATCTCTGGAACAGTAATATAGAAATATATCTGCCAGTACTGTTACATTTACATTGTTCTTCATATCCTGTGGAGTTTGTCAGAAGATCTGCAGTCCCTGCTGGTTTTCACCCCCTTATTTTGATAAGGCTCCTCACAGCATGGCTCAGCCATGGGTTGGAGCAGCTAATATTGTTTACCACAGTAGGCATCCCAGCCATAATATTTTTCCAAGAAACACTGATGTGTTTAAAGGTCAGGTTGATACTGATTTGACTGCTAAACATGAATTCATTTTTCTGGGAGTAAAGGGGTGTACATGCCTTGGGATAAAGGTTAAACTGTTGTTTATGCACTCGATAGGTGGAAAACACAAGGCTTTAATACACAAATCATAATAGCCTGGTTGGTCAGTCAGGGAGATGTGGTGCTTTACATGGAAATGGAAGCTTGGAATCCACAGGCTTTTCTGACTGTTGCTGTAGAAAAAACTCACTGATAACTTCGAGGCTTGCCTAGAATTTGTAACGAGTTTAAACTCCTTTCTGGGCACAGCAGGTCAGAATTCATCCAGGTCTTTTGGCAGCACTGATAAAATTGAATTTTGCTACCCCTGATGAGGTGTCAGGGACTGGATCCTTGCCTACAGCAAGGGGAGTGAAAGGAAGGTAGGTAGGAGAGATGGACAGTCCTACACATTTGGATTTGCTGGGTTTGCCATTTTTGGTGGAGTGGGGGTGGTGTGGTGGTGTCTGCTTTGCCAGAAGCAGCTCTTCTTCTCCTCTTTAGCTGCTCCCAGTCCTTCAGGTGCCTCTTCCCACAGCAGTGAAATCGTGGCTGGGAGGGCTGGCTTAGCCTCAGACATGTCTAGCAGGCAGCTGAAGTAAACATCTGCATTTTAAGGAAGGTGTGATGGGTTCTGAGAGGTTTGCCTGGGCTGGCTGGGCTCTGCAGGGATGCAAACCTCAGCCAGGATGTGCTGAGCTCCTATTTCCTAGAGGTGACCTCAGATGGAAGCTGAGCACTCGTGGCTGATCCAAGCTCTGCCTGCAGAGCCCTCTGCACTCCTGCTGTGGTGTCTCCAGGCCAGCTGAGATCCCATTGCTGAGAGGAACTCAAAAACCAAGGGTATCTGAGCATCCTTTTCTGCCTTCTGTCTGCCAGGTACTTGTTCTTACAGAAGTACCATTCCTTCCAGTCTCTAAAAAATTAAATTATGCAGCTCCCAAGAGAGATTTTACCCAAACCTCACACTCAGTTTTGTAGGAAATGGTGTTGCTTCCACCAAAGTGTGTTCTTTGCCAGTACCCTCCTTACTTCCCTGCACTGTGTCCACATCAGTCACCCCCTCCTTTCCCATTCCTCTCCTTTTCCTTTTTTCCAGCCTCTCAGAGCTTGAGTCACCTCACTTACTCATCCTGTAAATACCTTTCCTCCCAGCTTCATCCTTTCTTTCTGTGTTAAGGAAATCTTTCTTGTCAGGTAACAAAGAGGTGGCTGCAGCCATGGTGGATCACATTATATATTTCCTTAACTACCTTTTGGTATTTTGGGGTAGGGCTTTTGGAGCCCTCAAAGCCCATCCAGGGCTGTTCCTGTTGAATTATCTTATGAATGTTTTCTAGATTCGCTGTCATATTTATTTCTACAGATTTTGCCTCTGCTAAGACTCCAGTCCTGGCACAGCAGCTGAGGTCACTCCTTTGATGTGGTTTTCAGTGGGATGTTCTGACACCTTGACCATCTTGGCATTTGCTTTGAGAACAGATGGAGGAAACAGTCCATAATACCCCTGTTGGCCTAAAAGCAGAGACTCCAATAGTGCCATGAGCAGCTGGCTGACATCAATAGCACAGGATGTGTGTTTGATTAGCTTTGCTCTCACAAGAAAGACCCACTGTATTGTTTTGAAGAATGCGTTCAGTTGTTTTAGCAAACTTAAAAATCCCCCGTTGCTCCAGAAATAGAACATTCAAGTGAAATGACTCCCATGGCAGGGATATAAAGCCTTGCAAAATGTTTAGTCTACAGATCACCCTTAATCCCGAAGCTGTATCAGTTCAGAAAAACTTCTGAATTTCTTTTTTTCCCCCCATCTCCTGAAGACAGATAAATCTAGAAACCCTGCAGGAGGATTTCTGTCTTAGCAAACAGTGCTTGGCTGCATTTTGGGTTGGTATTTTAGCTCAACATTACAAATACTTGTGTCAAAGATCTTGGCTGGAATCCTGGAATTATTTCAGATGCGATGGTGTGATAATAAGAAAAAAATCCTCGCTAGGCTTTCATGCCTGCCTCTTATTTCTGCCAGGTTGCCATTGCTCTCTTACTGAAGAGGAGAAGCTGTAAAAATTACATTGTATTCTTGAGGTTTCTTACAGAAAGATGTGTCTTTCTGTGGATGTTGTGTAAGAAAACTGTTTTGCTCTTTTTCCAAGGAATACCTGGCATAGAATAAAAAATGTTGGTTTGAGGAAAATCCAGCAGTAGACTGGAAAGGAGAATTCTTCTTTCTTATCTGTTTTTCTTCTTCCACCCCCATTCCTCACACTCAGGACTCCCATGCCTTGTTTCCCAGCCTTATTATGAATCATTCCTCTGCATTGATAACTTCTATTTGCTTTTGTGGAGAACCATCTCTTTGACTTCCTGATATATGGTGTTTTATCCCTTAAATGTTGAGCAGGAGTCACTTGTGAGATTAATTCCAGGTAGGTCCTTTTACAGAGGAAAGTCCATATTCCTTTAATATTTTAATAAGTATTTAAAAATCCTGCAAAGAATAGGTATTGTATTTATTATCTATACTTGCTTGTGCAAGGAATTCAAGTGAGTGTTTACATGTGGCTGATTTTCAAAAATAGAATAGTAAAGATTTTTCTAGAAATCAGAAAATTGAATTAGAACTCCCAGTATTTTTGTAAGAATAGCACAAACCAAACCTGTAACTACTAGATGTTGCCTGAGCAAGTTTAAGACCTATTTAAATATAAAAGGAAAACAAACATCTCAAAATTAAAAAAAATAAAAAAAAAGGAAGAAAATAAAGGGTTCTTGTTAATAGTAAAAGGCAAGGGTTGTAGACACCTTCAGATTAGAAAAGGCAATTAATATTTATTTCATATCAAAGTAGATTGCTAATTAGGGCTGTGCTCTTCCCATCCCCCAGGGAAATAATCAGGCGAGCGAATCTCATCTGGAAAGTTCATGTATGGCAATGAGGAGCTCATCAAAACCAGCTCAAACCTGGCCGACCTGATGAAATGCTCAGGCTGCCTCACAGACTTTGCTCTCTAATGGGGTCTAAAAGACCTGGTATTAGTGAATTTATTTTCCTGGTGTTCTAAAAGGCCATGATTATATATAGCTCAGTCACTTGTCAGTGTCCTTTCATTAACATGCCTAAAGAATCTTAATTGCTCAATCAGCATCACAGATTTTTGGGCTGCTGGTACAGTTTAAGGGGTTATCCAAGCCAAACAGAGAAAATGGAAATCCTGCCCAAATGGATCCAACAGAAAGAGAAAACCATTACAGGAAAAAGTCAAGCAAGACTAAGAAGGGAATTTGAAGAGCAAACAACTGAAGATGGAAAGATAAACAAGAAATTATTTCAAATATACCCAAATCAAGAGTGGCAGGGAATAAGGAACAAAGGCAGGGCTGGGTACTGGAGTGTCAAAAAATGACAGAGCTGAAATAAACCAAAAAATTGGAAAACAATAGATAAGCTAAACTAGATGGAATTCTTCAAACTATTAAATAACACTTCCTTTTTGACAAAATCTTGTCTGTATCCAATGGAAAATTTCAGCTCTGTCAGCCTTCCCAGCAGCATCATCAAGGTCCTCTCTGTTGAAAATTGAATGGTTGGGGTTTGGATGAAAAGTTCATATTTCTGTCTTAAAAAAAAAAAAAATTAAGGTTGTGAGGAAAATTCCTGTTTCCAACTAGATTTAATCTTTACTGTGCTGTAAGGTTTTCTTTGGAAATTATAGCTAATATGAAAATCATGCCTTTCTGTTGTAGTAGAATTTTTTTATTATGGTTCACTAGATCAGGTAATAAATTTGGATTTTCAAATGTCTGTTGTAAGCTGGTAGAACTAGTAAATTGTCAGGAGAGAGCTAATTTTTCTTCAGTTTTGTAATTACTTTTTAACCTGAAAAAAAACCCCCTCAAAATATCAGAACAGTCAACTTCTAATGTGACAAACAATTCCAGAAATGTGTCCCAATGATTATTATTGCATCTAATTCAATCTTGTAACAGTGAGGATACAGCATGAACCAAAAGATGTTCAAATTTACAGAGGAAGATAATGCTGAAGAAGGGTGGATGAAATGAGGAAACCAGTATATGCTGGTGTTTGGACATCATGAAAGAAATTAAATTAGGTGTTAGAGTTGCATCAAAGCATATTTGAGAGAATCATTATAACTCCCCACATGGATACAACATAGATACTTTCTAAATTCTTTCCAGACCCTCAGGAAAAAAATCCAGAAGTTCCTGTAAGAAGATAATGGATAACCTATCAGATAGATAACTTTCAGGAGTTAAATATAAGAGTATTTTCAGAAATGCATAGATAGGAACTACTTTACTGCCTTGTGTTGTTTCTGTGCAGAGCAGCACCTGAATTGCTTTCCTTGAGTCTGATCAAGCTGTATTAGAAAGGGTTTAGTGGGAATGGAAGAGCTACCACAGATGATTACAGCAATTGGGAAACACTTCCCCAAAGAATTTAAACAATGAATAATAAACTCAAGCAAAACCCTTCAAGATAGTTCAAGTAAAACCTGGTAAATTTAGTAAAAGATCTGTGCAATTTCATTATGTTTTCCTGTCTGAATGTGCATTTAAACTTCTTCAATTTTTTTCTTTGATGTTTTTGTAGATTGTGGTGTGCTTTGAGGTATTTGTGTGAGAAAAGGTGAACAGCCAAAATTTTTCTGTCCCTTATTTAAATGTCCTGTTTGCTATTTCAGATTTAACTGAAAGGTAGAGGTTGTCTCCTGGAAGCTTAATGTTATTAAATCAGCAGCAAGATGTCTCACATGGTTTCCCATTATTCCTAAAAAAATAATTAGCCAGTGTAGTGGAGTCAACCCCAGTGGAGTACAGGTATATCTGCTTTATAACCTTGAAGACATGAGCCTTAATTACACCCTGGCAGAGTCACTTTAACACTCGAGTCCATTTTGCTGGATGTTGACATTACTAAATTATCTCATGTTCAAAATGCAAAGTAGCTGATTTTTTCCTAAATGCATTTCTTGGCAACTAAGAGATAAATTGGTCTGGTTCCATTTTTAAGAAGGGCTTTGTCCTTTAATGGTCCTTAAATTAATCCTGGTAATTCCACCTGAGAGGATGGCTCTTACAGAAAGCACAGAACAAAATTGTGCATTGTATTGCCTGCATGCATTTACAAATATTCTGTAGTCTGTTCACACTGAAAAGAGATTTCTACAGTTATTTAAGAAGTGAGATATAAATAGATGAATGTTATTAAAGATCAGCCTTCCTGCCTTTGAATTTAATGGCAGAGCTTCAGATGAAGTGAAGGACAGTTTGTCCTAGAAGATTGCAAGTTCATTTTCAACAGAACTAAGGCACTTAAATTAGGAGATGGGCACATGTTTATAGGTACATAGCATAAGAATTTTAAATACATATCCTACATTCTTTAGTTCATCTAAATTATTCAACTAATCTTTTGGATTAGTAATTGTTTTATTTAGTGAAGCTGTAAGGATCAGTTTCTGGGAATCTGCATCCCATTTTCTTTGCTCCTTCACAATAAGACATTATTTAGGCACAGAATTTCAGTGTTAGTTCTGAGATTTTTTAAAAAGGGTCTTTAGGGGGGACCAGAGCAGAACCCAAGCCTGTCACACATTTCCAAGGTCTCTCCAGTTTTGTTTTAAATCTGTGATCTCGTAGTGCTTTACAAATACTGCTTTGGAGAAAATTGCATTCTGTGTTTACCAGAAGGGAAACCGCAACACAAGAATGGGGCTGGGTGCTCCCACATCATCCACTCCAACCACACTTTCTCCTTTCCCCCCCTGGACACACAGATACAGCTGGACAGACCCAGAGCCCTCAGCTGCTCCTCTCAAGGCTCTTCTCCATCCTCATTGCCCTCCTCTGAACACTCTCTAATAGTTATTTTTATTTTTATTTTTATTTTTATTTTTATTTTTATTTTTATTTTTATTTTTATTTTTATTTTTATTTTTATTTTTATTTTTATTTTTATTTTATATTTATATGTGTCCGAACTGCCGCCAGGACTAGAGGTGAGGCCACCCCAGTGCAGAGATCTTTGTCCCTGTGGCTGTGCTCGGTGTCCTTCCCTTGAAACCAGGTTGGCAGCGCTTCTCTTTCCCGTCCGGAATCCCTGGAAGAGCGCTCGCTGTGCACGGAGCCAGGGGCTCTCCGGTAGATGGTGCTGCTGTAAACCTTTGTAAACCACACACACCTCAGCCCTCAGGCCATGCAGGGAGGGCAGCTTTGCCTGTACACGTAGATTTTGGCCATGGATGTTCATCACAAATGTCCCAAAGAGGCTTTTCCGGCTGAAAAGACTCCAGAAAAAAATATATCCCTTTACTTAGCATAGCATAATGTGTTTTTAACACCTTAATTATAGCTACATGTGCCAATTCATAAATAAAACAATGCAAGAAGTTATTCAGCCGTGTACCAGCTCCATTATTTAAAATCAGGGTGACATCAGTCTTGGTACCTTCAAAGGAAGAATTTTTTACTGACTAAAAAAACAAAAAAACAGAATCAGTAAAAACTATTAATAAATGTGTAACAATGTATCAGAAAAAATACAGGAGTCTGCCTGCTCTCTTTGGCTTGGTTCTGGTGTTGGAAAATTAGTATTTTGTGGTGTACAGCAAAAGTAAGTAGAGGACTTGAAGGGTCTGTACTTAAGATCCTCTTCTGTAAAAATAATTACAGTTCTGGATTCTAGGCTAAGGACAAACAGTAAGGGTTAGTTCAAACCCTCTTCCAAATGCCTTTTCTCTGAAAATTCAAATAACAAATTTCCATCTTGGCCAGATGAGTAATGAGGAAGGAAAGATATTTTTAAAGAGTCAAACTTTCGATTCTGTATCTGAACCTTTCTGTGAAAATCTAGGCCAGGCACTGGAGGTGTTAACACTGTCTTTAATCAGCAGGATGCTGTTCCTTCAAGAGGCCTCAGAGAATTTGGATATGAAACAGGGAAGTATTTATCAGTTCAAAGATTAGTAGCAGATTAAAGTTGCCTGCATCAGACTTCTGCAGTTACTGCAGATAAAGTTAGCATGATACTCTGCTTTAAATGGATACAGCCAAAGTCTCACTGTTCCTCATTGTGAACAAACCTGTCAGGAACAGAGTTGGACTTTCCCTCTCTCCTGCCATGCCCATTGCAATGAGGCTGATTCAGTGAAAAGCAAAAGCCACAACATTATTCTCACCTTTGTCTTCCTGATTTAAAAGTTCACATTGGTTCCTTTGGGAATGAGAGACTTTGTGTGGAATGACACCAAGACCTGAGGGCAGAGACCTGCCCACCTGGAATAACACACAGGAATAGGCAGAGTGGATGCTCCAGAGACTTTGTGTGTGTGTGTGTGTGTCTTCCTGCCTACCTTTGATGGATCAAGACAATATCATAAAGTAGTTAAAAATGTATTTTGCAACCGAATTAAGTTTGAGATGCTGCCAAAAAGAGGGTCCAGGATTTCTCCTGGTTCTCAGACTCGTCCTGGGGTGTCCCAGCACTGGCTGTGGTGCTTGAGGAATTTTGGAATCACTCAGATCAGCACGATGGTGCTGCTGAAAGCATACTCATTGGCAAAGTGAAGCTTTAGTTTAGTTTAGATTGTTACATGGACCACTAAAGCTGAATCTGAAGAAGTGCAGGAGAACCACTCAGGGTGGAGAGGTCAGGATTGCACCTCCAAGAGTTTACATAGTCTTAAGTACACCTCAGCTGGCTGCCACACTGTACCATAAATATTAAGTAAAATTCGCTGCCTAACTCAAAAATGGAGTTTCCAAAAATGTTAACTTCCTGGCTATGCAGACCTGAAGATGTCCAAGTCTTAAGTGCTTCTGTCCCTTACCTGTGTTTGCCAACTGCTGAGAATCCTCCTGGGTCTGAGTATCAGCTTTGACAAGACCAAGTGAAGAGCTCCAGGCAGAACTCCGAGCTGATCCCCAAACCAGTCAGAGCTGTATCTGGGGAGGGGTGGAAGGACAGTAGAAGGAGGGAAGTGAGCTGAACACTAAAATGCCTTTTGAATAGCTGTGATCAGACAGCTATTGTACCTACACAAGGAAATGTAATGTGTTGCATAAGCTGATGTATGTTCCATCTCCTCCTTCGAGTAATGAAATTCAAATCTCATCTGTCAGGTGAATTGAGTTCTAGATGGATGGGGCAGGCAGGAGCCTTATTAGTTTCTCCTGTTTGTCCAGTGAACAGCAGTAGGAGCAGGAATCAACAACCAATACATGGAGTACTCACTTTGAAAGGGAAAGCTGAGCGTGTTCTCTCCTGGGTCTAGTGACTGTTTGCTTTGGCAAACAGGAGGGATGCTCTGAAGCAAGTCTGAAACCTATTATATATTGACTTGCAGCATCTCTGGGAAGTTACCAAATCATATTAATCCAAAAATCAGGCCTTGATATAATTTATTGAGGGAGCAACTTCACATTTATGTGCTTGTCAAACTATGTGCAATATAGAGCTCAGGTTTTTTATGATCCTCAGTGGTGGTATTGTCTGACTAAGAATGTGGTGAGCCCCTGGACAAAATGACTGCTGCAGGTGAAATCTCTGCTGCTGTGTGAGAGTGTTTATGCTACAGATGAGTTCCCCACCTACCAGGACAGTGGACCTCTGGAAATCTCAAGTTTCTTGCAGTCCATGTGAGAAGAGCATGCAGATGGTTTTGGTTGATTCTGCTGAAAGATTATTTGATTAATTCTGAACCGTGCCTTTTTTAAGACCAAATGTGCTTTGGAAGCATTGCCTCAGAGACTGAGGTTAGAGGGTGGTTGGGTTTATTTATGTGGGGTAAAGATAGGAGATTTTGGAAGGAATGACAGTATGTGCACAATGACATTGATGTTAGTAAAAACAGACCGCATCTACTTTTGTAAGATAACAAAAAATGGGACTTTTCTCCCATAATCGTGATTAAATAACTGCCCTGTGGCTGCTTTTTTGGTGTCAAAATTAACTAAATATATTTTGCATTGCTTTTATTGCATCTGGCAAGTGAGCGAGTCAGTAATAGTAGCAGAGCCGTTGTGTAATCAAGGCTAATCCTTACTCATGGTAAGAATCAGAGCCAAAAGCCTATAATCCTACTTTAGGCCACATTCCTCTGTAGTTTTCCTCTTAATATCTCTTGCTTTTTGCTCCTTGAAAACTGTTTTCTGTATTTTTATGTTAGATTCTTGACTTAAATTTTGTATTATTTCTTTTGAGGTTTTTCTTTTCATGGGGAATGTGTTCATTGATTTTGCCTCGGTGCTCTCTTCACTGCACTGCTACCTGCCTTGATGTCTCCAAAGACAGTCACAGCACTGCTGCATTGCTCACATTCCAGATTTTTTGATTACTGCTTTATTTATGAGACTTTCAGATTTTATGTAATAAAAAATAGGAAATAAACTCTCTGTGGCTGTGGAGAAAGGTTTACCATAAAAGCCTGTAACAGAGAGGAAAAAAAAAGACCTTCAGATTTGGTTCTCTGTTTTTGAAGACCTGACTCAAAAATTTTGAATAATTCCAACTGAACGTCTTCATGTTTATTTTGCACCAGATTGTGGGTAAGAGGGACGTGGTGCACACGCACACATAGGCTTCCCTGCCACTGTTGAACAAGTTCACTGGAGTCCTGTGCTCTAAACTGGTTCTGATTAACAGTTGCTGGAGATTAATTATAACTCTAGTACCTGTGTATGCCAATTTCCTGATGTAGTGGGTTTATTGTAATTAATAACTGCCAGCTGTTCTGTGCCTTCTTGCACGGAGTTATTTTGTAATAACTCTGTTAATAATATCCCAAACTGCAGGAAACTCCCAGGGTATTCCCCAGCTCTATGCCTGGCTCTGTGGGAAAATTCTGTTCTGAGACCTGTGGGTGATCATCTTACAACCTGGAGCATGGGAGTGAATACTCCTTTTATCTGGGTCTGAATGGGCCCAAGCTCTATCAAAGGTGGGGAGTCCCCCGCCCTCCCCTGCCTGTGTGCCTGACCTGTGGCAGGAGGGCTCTCCTCAAAGGCAGGCTGCCTCTTTGGGAAACAGGATCCCAGGAAACCGTGGAGAGCAGCCAGCCCAGGCAGGTCCCATCACACTCTGCTGGGAGTGGATACCTGCCCTGGCAGAGATGGGGATGCCAAAGGGGAGGATTAGCCAGGAAAAGCATTTCTAAACTAAAGTTGAACTTTTTCCACACAATTTTTTTCTTCTTCCTTTCTCTGTCTGTGCATCACTGAGTGATCCAGGTAACAGGAGAAACCCAGTCCCAAAGTGGCAGCACATTAGCAGCAGCAGGGTCACACAGCAGCCGAGGCAGGAGGTGACTTTTGAGCCTCGGTGCATCTGATCCCATTCAGCCATCAGATCCCTTCTCCCGTGCCCCCAGAGCAGCCCCCGGAGATGAGGGGGCTCTTCCAGCTCCTTCCAGCTGGGAGGGAGATCCCTGGAGAGGACCTTTTGTGCAGGGGTCACAGTTCCTGCCTCTGGAGGCATTTGCTGTTGTCATTGTTCCATTTGGGCTTGGTGTACCTTGTTCTGTGGGAAGGACCCGAGTGCCACTCAGGTTACCCCATCACTCTGGAAGTTCCCAGGTGAGCTTTGAGCAAGAACTGATGCATCATGCCTCCCAAAAATCAATTTATTGTTCTCCTCTCCTGCCTTTCTTCCTTCTCCATTTCCCCCCCTAAACTACTTAGAATTCCTCATTTTCAGGTATTTTTCCTCTTTGAAATTTCGTATAATTCTTGCAAATATAATCCTGGGGATTGAAGGACAATAAAAGGAATCCCAAATCCCTTTCTAGCCAAAGAAAAACCAGCATGGGAAACAAAGCTGTGTTAAGATTGGTTTTTTCTGCCTAAAATAAAAATATGGTTTAAACTGAGGAGAGATTGCAATGTTATCAGTTACGAATTGAATGAGGAATTTTGTAGTTGGACATGTATTGGTCATTAATTCAATCAGAAAGCAAGGCTTATGACCAGTCTGCAATGTACTCGTCCTGGTTTAAACTGTATTGAAATGATGTAATTTTGTATTAAATTTAAGTAATGCTGGTGGAACCAAGATCAATATCTGTTTCGAGTTTGTTGTTTTTCTTCCAGTTGTTTTAGGTGGAAATGAAGAGTAGAAAATAATTTATTTATGAAGTTTTGTGCCTGTTAGAGCTTCAGGCACTAAACTCCCTACTGGATACAGTGCCATACTCATTCCTTCACCTGCAACAATCAACACTTCATTATCACTTTATAATCTGGAAACTTAATTACTACCATTAATTACTACCATTGTGCAACAATTTCCCAGCAATACATGTACTAAACTCCATGCTCAATGTAGAAACTAGGTAGACATTTTCCATGGAGTCTCAGACAGTTAATTGGGATTTGTCTGGTCATTAGAAGTGTCCTGGAATGCTGTGTAGTGCTATCTGTCACCTCTTCTGTTTCCAAATAAACTGTGGTAGTGAAGTGTGAAACCAAAACCACTTGATCCTCTGCATCTCGAAGTCACAGGGAATTAAAATGAAAAGCTGTATTGTCTAGCAAAGAATTCTTACTCCTTGTCATCAGCAGCAATGGATTTCTTCCTTGCTGATGGAGTTTGGAAATCTCTGCCAATGCACAGCCATGAAAGAAGAGTTTTTACACAGACAAGTTCTTTTTTCCTTTCTTTTTAATTGGTAGGAGCTTTGTCTGTTTTTAAATGCAAGACTTGAAGCTTTGTTAAAAATCATCTTAAATCTAGAGGGGTTTTACAGGACAAGAGGTAGGCAAGGTATTGAAATTGCTCTTACAGACAGGTTGTGGTGTCTCCATCTGAGGAAGTGGGTTGGCCTCACAAATCATTGGGTATCATGATCCTGTTTGTGCCTTGGGTTGAACCACATGACCTCAAAAAGTCCCTCAAAATTCTATTACTTTGTGATTAAGCAGGAACTTTCCAAAGTTTTCTCTCATATTTATCTTGTGTAAACTCAGGCTCATACCACTCCGATGAGATTTATTCCAGGAAGTTTCAGAAGCAGATTAGGAAGCCCTGGAATAATCCAATAGCAGTTGTCTCTTCTGACACCACATTTGTTTTTTGACTCCACAGTCCTAAGAGGCAATGAAAAAAAAATAATGGAAGATACAGAACTATAAATAGACATCAGAGGAAAGACTCAGTGGATGAGTGTAATGAATGGCAAAAGGTGGTTCACAGGGAGGAAATGTCAGCATATATTACACAGAGGGGACAAATAAAATCAATCCATTTATTTTGCTGAACTTCCTTCATGGCAAACATGCAAGCTGAAGGATCAAAAGGAGTTAGGATGCACTTAATTTCTGGTGGTATCTGCTAATAAAGATTGAATTGGTGAATATTAGAGTGAGTCTCCACCAGTCCAGCTCATTGTTTGTCCTTTTCCATATGTCAATTTTCTGAAGTGTAGCAATTCACTCTTGTGATCCTGAGCAATCCCTTTCTTCTGAATTTTTAAATACTAGCCAGGGTTACACAGAATCCATCTTTTGTGCAAGGGGAGGTGCTTTGGAGAGCAATAAACATCCTCTTCCTGCTGTCAGGGCCCTGTGATCTGTCTTTGCCTTGTAGCTGCTGTGCTCTTGTGGGGCTGGAGATGGGAATTGGTATTTTTTTTTCTCTTCCAGCTTTCAAGAAGTACCTGAAGAGTAATTTTGTGTTTGAACTAAGTAGCTAATTTAAACTGGCTAAACCACTTTATCTGTCAATGTTTGTGCCTCCTGTCCAACCTTGCCCTCCAATGGACTTGCAATTTCCTGTTAACGATCACACGTTTGTGGCAGGTAGAGTGTCCATCCCCTGCACCCACCAAATCTTTTCCTAGATTTAAGACAGAAAGGGTCATTCAATCTAGTTTTCTCCTGCAGGTAACATCTACTCCGAGATTTCACCTGGCTATCTTATTTTTGAGTGCAATCCTTTTTCATTGAGCAGGAAAAATCTGAGTTTCATTTATTAAAGGAGTCTTTGTTCTCATGTAGGAGGAGAATGTAGTCAGAGATAATCTTTATCTCCCAGTCTCCTGATAATACAGAAAAGCAGCTATCTTGAGAGCTGGCTTTCAAGTAGAATGGAAAAACCAGGATTTTTTTCCTCCTGAAATTTCATTTTTAATTTTAATTGAAAAACAGGAGCAGAAAAATAATTGGCAGGGTCCCTGCATTTGAGATTACTGCAAATAAACTTTAAATAAAGTACAGATGGCTGTTTTATTTACAAAATGCTCAAAATGCCTCAATTGACAAATATATTTAGCTGGAGTGTATGATGAAGTGATAAGCAAGTCAACAAAGCAAACCAAAAATAAGAAATTATCCTCTTTTTTGAAGATGCCCACAAATGGCGAGTGTTGATAGAGAAGCACAGTCATCAGAACCAGGGGATTAATCTGCACATAATGAGAACTGGGCTCAAGCAGGAGGAGAAGTTTCAGTAACAACAATGGGAGCATTGTTGGGGAAAAAACTGCAGCAAACCCATCTGCTGGAGCCATGTGAGTGAGTCCCACACAGAAAGGCACAGGAGAGCTGAGCATCCTGGGGAAAATCTGGTGCTCAGCTGAGAGATCTGAGCTGGAGACTGCCTGGACCTGCCTTTGGAACACCTTTCTAATGGGGACAGCAGCATACTGCAAAGAAATTAGAAATAAAAAGTTCCAATTCGCCCAGTTGATGGAATGACCTTTCCAGAGACTCTTACAAATTTTCAGCCTCTGAGTCCTGGGTTTGAAATATGAATTTAAAAGGGAGGGGGGTTGGCAGGAGGGGGAAGAGGTAGAAGGGTAGTGTGTCATTTCTTTTGGTATTTTGTTTCCAGCTCTATCCTTTGATCTCTGCAGCAGTGTAGTTCAGACAATCTGTAGAAATATTGCTAAACCAAGTTACTTTGTTACATTTTACTTCAGCCATTTGTCAGCATATGCCATAAAAAATTTAGTTTTCTCTCTTGATCTTTATCAGAGATTGCTGTTTCTCTTTGATGTCCCCCTCCTTATTTGACATTTGGATCTGGTTTCCCATTTAATTATCTAACTGTCTATTGCTATTTTAGTTTAAAAGTTCACTGCAATATTTTACTCCTCCTGCTTCTCAGTCCATTCCTCTGTGTTCCAGCTGAGACACAAGAAAATGATGAAGGTATTCATTGTCTTAGGGGGATTTGTGCCCAAGTCCTCCTGTGAACAGAGGGGAGCACAAGCTGTGGTCAGTGAGTGTGGGCAGCAAATATGATGCTGGGTCATGCTGGATCTCCTAAATCAAAATATCTAGAGGCCATTCTTTGATTAAATGGTAAATATAGTCTGTTTATTGGAGGTTCAAAAGTCTGAAATGTAAACAGCCACACAATCAAAATAGCTGTAAAATGTCATTTAATACTGTCCCAGTTCCTACAAACCATGTTATGAAAACATCATCCTCTCTGCTTAGCTGTGTCAGAAAACAGAAGGAATTCCTCATATTTTGTAGCCCAGAGAAGAAAATTTGCTCTCAAGAGAGACAAGCTGTAGCACAGAGGACATTTTACCTCTTTAGTCCAGAAAGTTTCTTATGATGGCTGGAAGCTCTTCAGGACAGCTGGTTCTTGGGGTGCTTCACAAGCCATAGGCCCCTGGACAAAGTGGGGATGACCAGAGAATGACCAGGGCCTGGTCTAGGTGCTTTATTGCTGCAGAGTGTGGCCATGTCAGAGTGATGCAGGAAGGACTCTGTTGTCTGGCACAGATGGAGAAGTGGGAACCAGTGGAGTAACTGTGCCACATCACTGATGGGATGAAATCCTGGTGAACTCCTCCAGGAACAGAGAGATTTCAGCTTCATCCAAAACACAACAATTGGAGGAGAAGTCTGGGCACTATTTCTTGCTCTGGAGTTCAGGGCAGGTTAGAAGAACTTCCCTATGGGTGCTCTGAGACAAAGGGTTGAAATATTTCCATTGGTTGTTTTTAAGAGCAGAGCTGGAGCCGTGCACAGCCACGGGTGAGTCCTGGCATATGGCTGAGGGGCTTTAGTGGAGGGTGTGCAGCTCCATCTGGCAGGCCCAAGGGAGCAGATCCACTGGAAGCCACAGCAGACTGAGCATATTGTGCTTCTGGCTGGGTGACCTCCTCCCTCAGCCCAAATTTGGCAGCCAGACTAAAACTGTAGAGGAAAAGACAATATTTGATCAAGCCATTCTTTTTTTTCTTTTCATCTTTTTGTTTTACTTCCACTTTTCAGATGAAATCTTTGAAAGCAAAGAGGAAACCAGAGAAGTGGTGATCCCAGCCTGCCTACATTCAAGAGCTGGATGCTTGTCTAGCATGAAAGTATGAAGAAGACCTAGGTTCAATCCCCTCTTCTGCCTTGGAAGTCTGGAATTTGCATTCCCCACCACTTAGAAAAATAACCCACCTGCTGAGATATTTAGTGATGTATTTGGATATATGGAGACATTTCCATGTATTTGTCATGCGCATTTTATGTGAAGCCAGTTCCTCTTTGTAGGTAGCGCTCAAATATTGCTGGAGCAGAAGAGGAGGGCTGTGAGATACCTGGTATAACATTTCCAGCCAAAAATACAGAGTAATTTGCTTCATTTTCTGCTCTTTGCACTGCAGTAGCTATTTTTGCCTGTCAGATAAGGCACTTCCCAAAGGATGGTGCTTGGAAATACACTCCTTTGAAGACAGGCAGAAAATATTCTTTCACCTCTGCATTCCCTGGATATGGCCAAGGTTTGAAACCCCCATGTACCATGTTTAAAAACTGTTGTGAGTAAATTTGCTGCCTGCATGGAGATGAGGCTCTGAATTTGTCTACCTTGTCCTGATTCACCTTATCTCCCAGTGGGAACTGGGATTTACCAGTGAAACAAATAAAATGCTTGAAACCCAGACTAGATTTTTGGCAACAAAAGTAAAGTAGTTAAAGTAAAAAGTAAGCAAAATAAGGAATTGTATGGTCCTGCTTGGTAATTGAGAGAAAGCTGTTCCCAAATCTTACCCCTGTGTTTTTTGTGGATATTTCAGATGAGTTTATCTCCATTGATAGTACAGGGAGTTTGATCTCAAACCACTGGATTTGAAGGAAAGTCCTCCTGTCTTCCCATGATGTTTTATTCTAGCTGAAGTAATTCAAGATTTCTTGGGTGGTTTCCAGCTTATTCTTCAGTTTAGTGTTCAGGGGCTGGGGAACAGAGTTGCCTGTTAATTAGGAAGAGGTCAGGATTTTATGAAGCGTTTTCCTAAATACAGGAAGGAGTTTGTATACTGGGAGAGGTGATTTGCCGAAATATTTTTTGGTTTTGGTAACGTCTTCTTTTTCTTGGTGTAATTCTGTTCATGTCAACTTTCAGCACATATAAAACCCCTCATCTCTCCTGGGCAGTGATTGTGATAGACCAAGGACTTTGGAAAACACAGCCAGGTCCCTGGCTCTGCCTTTGGTGTTTCCCTCAGCTCCAGCAGCTGACACAGAAGAAATTAAATCATAGAATCACACACCTTAAAACTCATCTCATTCCACCCCTGCCATGACAGGGACAACTTCCACTATCCCAGGTTGCTTCCAAGCCCCAATGTCCAACCTGGCCTTGGACATTTCCAGAGATCCAGAGGCAGCCACAGCTGCTCTGGGCACCCTGTGCCAGGGCCTGCCCACCCTGCCAGGGAACAATTCCTGTCCAGTATCCCATCTAACCGTACTCCCTTTGAGACACATCAGCTTCAGGGTTGTATTTACTTCCCTTATGTGTCTGCATGGAGAAGGGAGTTTGTGTTTGATTTGTAGCCATGCATTGATTTAAAAAGACCACTAATATGTTTCTAAGTTTCCTTTCAAAGTTCTACAGGGTAAAAAAGAGAGCCAAGGCATTAAGGGCTTTACATGCCCAGAAGGACAGAGGCAGAAAAACAAAGACACTTAATCTGGGATACACAAAGCAGGAAGGGCGGCAGCATGATGTAGCTGTAATGAGAGCCGGCAAGATTGACGTGGAAAAGATGGGACAGGCAGCAGAGTATAAATAGAGCTGCAGTTTATTTGTAACTTTCATTTTTAGGTGGGGATGATTGACACATGGATGGGCTGGATGAAGGTAACCTCCCTGATCTTTAACTTGCAGGTCACATGGAGAAAACTTTGAGAAAATACTCCAACATGTAGATGTCAGATTGAGTGACAGCCGCGTGTGAGGTGAATTGCATTTCCTGGCTTTTTTACATGCATCACTTCACAGAAATGATGGCTGCCATCGGAACAAAAAGACGTCCTTCCCGACCGGGGTCAACAAACTGACAGTGCCCACCCATTAATAGAAAACACTGTCATTTAAAATAAAATGCTATAGAGAAAACTTCAAAAATCTATTAGCCAACACAGCAGATAGTATCAGTTTCTGCTCATGAATTACTGTATACCATTCCAGTGTTAATGTACAGCGCAGTGTGTGGTACAATTTTCATCTGTAACAATATATATAGAATGCCATATGGCTGACAGCATGCACTACACATGTCAGGCTCTTCTGTTTTCTAGCTCTGTACATCTTATTTGCTTCTGTCTAATTATCTTGTTCTGTGGAGGGGAGGGAGAGAAAATAAGAAAAGCCAATGGGAATTCAAAAATCAGGGGTAACAAATATTGCCAGTTACTTAATTCCATTGTTAATGTGTTCTTGTGTTTCTTAAAATGCAGTGCGTTTTAAAGAATGCAGTTGGACATCCATTGCTTGAGGTGGAATGTGAGGCTGTAATAAAAGCTCTACTTGTGGCATTTAAAAAAAAAAAAAAACACAAAAAACCAAATCAGAAAGAACAGCCCTGCTTTATGCTGTCCACTTATATTGGTTAATTCTAGGCATAATTATTCCAGCTGCTAGAATGTGCTCATATTGCTTTCTTATTCCTGTCTGTCTAAAAGTAGTGCCTGTTTTTTTGGTTTTTTTTTCCCCCAACAGAAACAAAATAAACAAAATAGTGCTGAAAAGAATTGCTCTAAAACTGGAGCCCTGGATCTGAAATGGTCTAAAGAACTCCTCAAAAGTTTAAATGTTGATTATTTTTTTTTTTTTTTCTTTCTTTCTGAGGGATTTGGTATTGTTTAAAGGTCAGAGCCCCAAGATTTGTCTTTAGAGATTTAGTCCTGGCTGATCTGTCAGTCACTTTTACCCTCGTAAAGGCCAGAGGCAATTGCCAGCACTTCCCTTGCTGTGCTCCCCTCTTCTTGAGCACTTGATCCATAGGGAAATATCTTGTCTGGACTAGATGGAAGCTGCCAGCTCTTCTGTAGTGGAAAGTAGAGAGAGAGAGAGAGAGGGGAAACAGGAAATTGGGGCTGCCACCTACATTCAGTGATCCTGAGTGGGGCAGAACTGCTACAAGTGCTGCAGCCTTCAAGCTTCGTGTCCCCGCAGGGCTGAGAGGCAAAACCCTTCACTTCCATGAGTGGAAGGGATTGGTTGGCCCACCATGAGCTTAAAATAGTATCATGTTTGGATCATTAACTTTTCCAGGCTGCTGCTTGGAAATGAAGCTCAATGCCATGCTGAAAAGTCAATCTAGTTAGATAGGAACTGTAAAATTAGTCAGGAAAAGCAAATGGCACAAACGAGTGGCTTGGTGCAGCCCTTGGCTGGCAGAGGCTGCACAGGAGTGGTTAACATAGGAATTGTTTATAGCAATTCATGAGTGAGTGGGATAAAGTGAACTCTGGATTTAACCTGCACTGCATGCTCCTCCAACAGGAACAAAAGACTTAATCCATGAATGTGGTGTTCAGAACCACCTTGATGCAGTACCTGTGTTCTGTGGGATTGGGATATTCCAAAAGGGGGCATTCTTTGATCAGGAAGGCAATTTTTCCTTAATGTTTGCAATTGCAAAATGGTTTTTATAGTAGAGATCTCATTGAAAATTCAGGAAGCAGTCAAAGGTATCAGCAGTCTACTCTGTTGTGTGAGGATCCCTTGCCATATTTGCTCTTAAACCTAATTAAACATGACCATCCATTTAGGAGAAGACCCTCTGGTATAATTTTCCAAAAAGTTTTCTTAATTCAATACATTATCACTTTATACCATGACATTTTGCTCAGTAATAGGGCCATTTCTGGTAAAATTGTGGCATGATTGCAGCTGGACTTTGTGTGTTCTTTCTGTGAGCTCTCATGATCTCTGTATGAATTCCAAATACATGATACTTCATTAACACACATTTCTTCTTGTTCATATTTTTATTGATAGTGTCAAGTTCCTTCTGCACAAATTCCATTGTAATTATGAAGAGGAAGCTCCCATGCTCCCTTTTTGTGTGAAACCTGTTCCAGCAAATGGCATTTGATTCTTCTCTCCCAGATAAAGTGGAATTTTCATTTTCACACCAGAGGTGTCTGAAATTCCAAAATAAGGACATAGTGCAGCAAGGCAGAAATAGAATACTTTTAACAGGGAAAATAGAAATTTAATACAATGAAAACCAAAAATCTGAAACTCTTAAAATACTCCTCTGAACAGTGTGTGAGTAGTTTTTGCAAAACTAAGAAAGAGATCCCAACAGAACTGAAATACTTTGGGAGAAGGAATGGCCTTGGGCAGAAAAGTGAGGCCAGGGAGCTGCAGAAAAGAGAAGTAAACTGTGCTCTCCCATGTGTATTCTCACTCCAGGACATGAGCAGGATTTGCTTTGCTCTACACTTCAATGTTTTCCCACTAAAATAATAAGACTATTTAGAAAAATAAAAATATTAGTACATGTTTGAGTCTGAGAATCTTACTGAAAAGCCAACTTGTTATATACATATTTCTATAAATCTTATATACCATGAGTTAATTTCAGCTCTTTCACCCTTATTCACAGAGGTTCAGCCTTCCCAAAAAGAATGGTTGACAGAGATGTGGTATGAATGGAAAATAGCTCGTTTATCCATGGTAAATTACGGGACAAAGTTCTCCTGTGTTTCATTAGTGCAATCCATAGGACTTCACTTACTTGACCATCATTTGTCTGGCTTTCTACCAGGGCAACTAAAGCCATGGAGCATGGATCGGCAGACTGATCAGACTGAGGAGTCTTTTTGTATTGAATAAAAGTTTTTTGTGGCATCTTGACAATAACACTGAGCTCAGTTCCCCTCCAGGCTTGGGCAAATGATGCAGTTGCCTGGAGCAGGAGATGAAGTGAAATGGCTGTGGCCCTTTCCCTGTGCTACAGCAAAACCTCTGCATGGCCAGAGCAGCTCCTGCTGCTGAGCAAAGCATCATCCTGGAGGGAAAGCATGGCAGGTATGGCCACCAGGAATAGAGGTAGGGAGTTTGCCCAACAGCAACAGAAAATCTCTTCCTTTTCCATCCCATGGTCAGCAGAGAGCCACACAGACTCTCCAGGGTCCTTGCTCCCCTTCCTACCCCAGCTTTCTGTTTCAGATACACCCTCTGCCTTTTTCCTTCTCTCTTGCTCCTCTCAGCCATGGCCCATTTGAGCTCTGGCCAAACCCTGTGCTCCTATTTCCAGGATAAAAAGATTCCATACTGCTGTGCTTCTGGGAAAACTGGCACACACCTGTGATGGCCAGGATGTCTGCTCGATGGCCATGGGTGTCATTTTGTGACAGCAGTATCTCACTAAACTGACATGCAGGAATAGTATCTCCAGTGCCTTTCCTGGAGCTTATACACTTTCCTCTTACAGTGAAAACGAAACGTTTCCCACCTGCGTATTCCCTCCTTGTTAACTGATCACACAGGGTTCCTCCTTCCCCTCAGTCTGTTGCTGTCAAGAGACTTAACAGGGCATCTCTGTGTCTGTTTGAGAAAATGACTCTGTGTGTTGGTGTTTGGTTTAGGACTGGCTTCTGGGTAGTATTAATCATTAATTCTAGTAAACTTAGAGGTTTGGGTCCCATTTTTGTGTTGCAGTTTTGCAAAGAACATTTACATTCTTCAGATGAAAGGTTCAGAATAAACATGAGGTAAAACTGTACTGGGTATGAAGAGCTCATATATTGAAATCACCAGGAGTGATTAGCTTTGCCTGTTTGGTCATTAGTTTTGTTACAGGCACTTCAAAGAAAGCAGAAAGCAGAAAGAAGTCACACCAAGGCCTTTGCATCTGTGCTTTCCACCAGAAAAAATGTTCCTTTCCTCTCCTTTGTGACTATGGGAGCTATTCTGTGCACCTCACTTGTGCCAGAGTCTCCCCCTTCCCTGCAGCCAAGCTCCAGGTGAGCAGTGGGCTCTGTGCTGAGGCCTCTCTCTGTGTTGTCTCCTCTTGGCTTTGGTTGCATGTGAAAATTCAATTTTCTCTCTTTTACTTCCTCAGGGACTTAGTTCTGTTCAGGGACAGAAGGTGTATTTAATTGTCTTTATCCAAATACCGCTGTGTTTCTTCTCTTTTTGTTAACTTTTAATCTGCTATTGGATCTGCCTATCCCATGGCAATATTTCCAGCCGTGTGTATCTGACTAGTCAGTGGGGAAGACAGTTCCCAGAGCAACTGCTGCAGTAAATGCTTTTTGGCATCCAGATGTGTATTCTGTCATTTCCCATGCCGTGCATGTACTGTCTCTCGCATCCATGGATCAACAAGTGTGGACAGGCCTGGAGGCATCTGGTGCTCTTATTTCATTGCTGACACTGAGGAGGTGCTTCCTCATAAGAAACAAACCCGTTCCTGTGTGACACCTGTGCTGTTACAAAGGGACCTCGTCAAAGTCAGCAGCAAATCTGCTTTTTCCTTTAATTTTGACTGGCTTGCAAGTGGGCAATTCACTCTCCATTTCAGCCCCAGATATAGTTGGAAGCATCCTACCAAGAGATTGTGTGGATGACCTGTGCTGTTTAAGAGCATGATTCCCAGACAAGAACACCAGGATGGGAAGCTGATCCTGACATGACAAACCCAAGTTGGCACAAACATGATGTCATTGACCCTGCTCTGGGTTGGATCTACTCTTCCAGAGTTGTCCTGGGTGATAGAAAGAGAGTGCACAGGAGATCTGGGATTCTTGGTGGTGCTTTATGCCTTGGTCCTAAAACTGCAGAAAATATTTGATCCACTTTATTCCAGCAAAATGAAATTTAGATACACAATTAAGAAAAATGCCTCCTATGGGATTTCCTGTAGCCCCAATAGCTGGATTTGCTTTCTGTCATTATGAAGAAATTGTACAAAGGATCTACAGATTCAAAAGCTATAATGGGGAACTTTTAGCTCTTTGAATTATTTTTTATTCTTCCTCTATCTGTACCATATGCTAAATAATGCTGTTAAATTTGGCTGTGATTTTTATTGTATTACAGTCTTGAAACATTCATAATCTTGGCTAATCCTAAGAGTGTTTGCTTGGAAGCCTTATTCATTATTTAGGCCAAAATATTAAAAAAACTCATGTTTTTTTCTGAGTTTTAGTTGGGTTTTCTGAACTTGTTTTTTGCAGGAGTGCAGAGCATTCCACTTCTACTGGTGAGAGCAAAAGTTTCAGAGGAATATTTCTGCTTCTTTCAAAGGAGTATTTCTGTGCTGCATTGAGTAGCAGGTGCATGATGGGTCTTTTCTGTAGGAGAAGTGATTTCTGGTGATTGCTTTAATGACAAAACAAAGCTCTAGGGATGTGGAGGGAAGGGGTCACACACAGGCAGGGTGAGTGACACCGTGGCACCAAACAGCGTGTCAGCTCTGTGTGTGCCCCAAGTGAGAGTGGGGCTGAACACCAAAGAAAGAGGGGAGAGAGAGGACAATCAAGAGGAGGAGACAGCTGAGCCTGGATCTGCAGGAGGACATTTGAAGTGAATCACAGAGAGCAGTAAGAGCCCTCTTGCATGTCTCAGACTGCCATGGCAAGGAGAAGGTGCTGCTGCTGGAGCCCTAGAGCTGCACGTGGAGGAGCAGGAGTGTTTGAGTGTTGGTTGTGCAGCAGTGCTGCTCCTCACCTCTCCCGTGGTACCTGGTTCCTTTTGCCAGCACAGCTCTGCACTGCACCCCCTGGGCTGAGGTTTCCATGTGCTTTCCCTCTCCTGCAAAATCCTCCTGCAGAACACATCCCTGTGTTGCCAGGACGTGATGTGCTGCCGTGTGTGCCCAGCTCTGTAGATGAATAAACCTGAATAACCAAAGCCTCTAATAACAGCAATCTGACCAAGCGACCAGCCAGCTTTGGGAAGCAAACTGCATTTGCTTCTCATCCTCACCTCAAAGTGTAGCAGTGATCCTTGACATTAATTATACAGACTTTCACACAGCACCTGTACTTGCAGAGAAAGGACATCTACTACAAAACTTGTTCTGCACAGCCAAGCCTTCCCATGCCGGTGATGAATATTTATGCCAAGAATGTAGAGTGCAAAGTGGCATCTTCCTTGATGAATTGGGGGCTAGATGCTATGACTACATTATTTAGACCACTTTTTTTATAAGGGTTACACTTTTTATTGCCTGTTGCAAAGCAGAGAGATACAGTAGATCTTCCCAAAGATCAAAGTGTGTCTCTAGGGCAGCCAGTAAATTAGTGGAGATTATAAATGAGTGCATAGTCATTGATGTCTTGAGAGCTCGGCTCAAGAGATCAGAGAGTATTCTTTCCCCCTTTCTGTTCATAAGTGTCTTTCCAGAATAGATTACTTTTTTTACACTTAAAAGCAATATTCATGGACTTCATAAGAACAAGTATTTCAGTAGGACATGCTCTGATCACATCACTCCCTGTTGTATATGGACTTATTATGGACTGTTGCTTCCCTGTAATACAGACTCCTGGAGGCTGATGTCAGGGATATGTGTTCAGAGAATTGTATCGCTTAACTAATGTCATCATATTTTACAGCAAGTACAGCCTCTGTAGGAATTCTCTCACCAGAGTGGGAGCTCTTCAAAGCTCAGTTATGAGGTGAAAAGAGTATATGAAGCAAAATAAAAGCCAATTAGAGAACACTTCACTATCCTGAAAGGGGAAATTATAGCTATGGTGGGGAAAAGTAAATATAAACCAAATCACACTATGCCAAAAACTGCACATAAAAACCCTCAGAATAAACATCCATTTCATGAAGGGATTTGAAGTTAACTTTTAATATCCAAGTTGGGAGAGAAGTCAGAATTCTGTATTTGTGCAGAAGATGGAACAGAGCTCTCATTTACTACTACTAATCTGGAGTCTGTATATTGTAAGAAGAACCTCAATCTGAAACAATTTAAAACTTCTTCTTTTAAAGTTTCAGTATATTCAATTAAACAGAAAGACCAAATAAAAAATCCCAAGCCAGAGCTTTCTGAACGAGTCATCTTTAGAGAAATGTTTTGTGTGGAAATCTCCACTGCAGAAATAAGTGAGTAGGATCACACTATCAAGTTTTAAGATAGTTATCTGGTGGTGTGGAGACAACAGTCCTAGGTTTTCAGGGATGGCTGTGATTGACTAGTTCATCCCAGTGCTCTGTTATAGGAAGTTTCTGCTGCCATGCCAGTGGATGCTCTGGGCTGGTCGGTCTCAGAAGTTGAAGCCTGGTGAGAAGTTCCTTGTGGAAGGAAAGACTTGTGCTGGATGGAAAGCAATGAGCAGATCGATCCCTAGTGCTTTTCCACCTGTCTGTCTGCTCCTGTAGGAAAGTGAATGTCTCAGATAACACAGCAATAGTTCATTTTTCTGCCCTTGGGCAACTGAGTCAGTTTTTCCTAGGAATGTACTACTTTTTTCTTCAGGTGTGTTCTGAACCACAAGCTAAGTTCCTCCAAGTTCAATAAAACACGTTTCGCCTTTGCAGTGACTGGAAAGGGTCAATGCCATTTGTTTTATTGCTTGTTTAAATGAGAATTGACTATCATGGAAATACCATGCAAGGGGTCAGGTAAGGCAAACACAGTTTTGATGGATTTGCCAGCCAGGATAGTCTGAATATCTGGTTAGGTGGAGAGGTTGTTATTGATCTTCTAGTCTTGGCTTTGCTTGGTGGAGCCAGTCCTGTGCAAGCAGTGAGAGGATGTTTTGCATGAACTGTAGCATTTCATGATTGACTACTGAAGCTTGTGTGGTCACAGGGTAAGTAAGATGTTACCAGCCCTCAACACCATTTCCAAGTGAACTGTAAATTCTCTTTTCTAACTTAATCCATTCCAGTTACTCAAAGGAAGCCAAAGATATCACAAAGATGCCATAAGACCCAATTTGACTGAAAAGAATAAGATGAAATGCCATGGCAAAAATAGCTTCTTGCCAAGGACAAGTTTGCCAAGATGAAATGTGGCATTGTGGTGCAGTGCTGCAATGCTTCACTCCTCACTGGAGAGACTTTGGATGTGCCTTTGCCTTTAATCTCCTCTTCCCATGACTGGTAAGACTGACGAGGACTGGCAGGGAGCACCAGCAGAGCAGTGGATTTTGTTTTGAAGATCAGCATGTCTTGGATTGTAGCCAAGTCACAAATTTCTTGAGCTGAGGCAATACTACAAGTTGTAGATGTCCCTTGGCCACTGTAGCTGCCACAGGAAAATTTGAAATGGAAGTTTACAGAACAACACTCTCTCTTTGAAGACTGCACCATTTTGATGAGGAAATCCAGTCTCTAAAACATCCCTGATGAAACCTGTGGCTGTGGTAAGTGGCATAAAATAAATCTCCAGCTGGAAATAAAATTGTGTGGGCTGTGTTTGCTGTGTTTGCACTGGAACCAGCCTCGATGAGTGACAAAGCAGGGAGTGACACAGACTGTGCTGTCCCCGCTGCAGTGCTGGTGCAGCTCAGTTCCTGAGGGCTCAGCTCTGTTTTGGTGAGCAGCGTAAGCTGTAAAACATCTACTCAGAACTGTAGCAAAAATGATGGTATTAGTTCTTAGAGAAGGAAATTCCTACTCCCCAGGTGAATTCCTTTGGAATTTGTTTCCCTCTCTGGGAATTTGATGAGGTTTTTGATGGTTTTGAGGAATCCGATGAATCAAATCTGAGGATTTGATGGGTGACAAAATGTCATATCAAGAATAGGTCTGATTATTGATGCTTTTTCATATGGAGAGGAGTGGGTTCGTTGGGGAATTTCTTTGCTTGAAATGTGGATTCTCTTTTCTAAGATGATCCCAGAGGGATTGAGTTTTTGTCATTATGGTCTTGTGATTTTCCACCTACCCTTACAAAATACAGCATTTTTTGAGACTTGATGTGATATTTTCTTAAATGCCAGTTGGTGCCAACTTTGATGACATCTTTTGCTGCTTTCACAGAAACTCCAAACCCTCTAATTCCCTGTCTTTGTTCAGAACCTTGATTACCCACTTTGGTTGTTACACAGTGTAGCTGTTTGCTTCATTGTTGAGATTCATCTGAGGACTAGCAAGGTTGAATGGCCAATGCAATGTAAACACATGCAACTAATCCCTCTGATATGGTGCTGTTTGGGCTTAATATTCCAGGCTGAAAGATAATGTCTGAATGCTCCTGTTAGAAGGACTGGGAAAGGGGCAAGAAACAGCTTCTTCAGATCTGAAGAATAATTTCACAAGGCTGTAAGGCGGTAAATTGAGATTTGGATCATTAAAATATGTTTAATTGTAGGGTTTTTTTGGGGCATGAGGAGTGTCTGAGACGACCCTTCATTCAGGTTTGAGTTTTCCAGATATACTTAAATAGCTAAATTACCCCTTTCATGCTTCTGGACAGAAGGCAAAATATACTTAAAACATTTTACCTTTGAAAATTTGTGGGAAAAAATTCTGTCCCTGTCTGCTGTGGTGGAAATGTGTGGGAATCTGACCTGAATTGTCTGGCATGACATGTTTTCTCTCTGTCACTGGATTGCTACTCTGGTTTTCAGTTCTTTCTGGGTGAGGAAACTTCTACATGAATCACAGATTGCACATCAATGTTTGTCTTCTGAAAACAGGTGAATTGACTCAGTAAAAAAAGCATTTGGCCTCAGAAATGCATGTGCTGCTCTATTTGAGTAAATGCTGTGAAAAGTGATGGGAAATTCAGAGATGTTTGAGTCAACCATGGATGAATCCTTTACCTATGAGGAATGTAGTATGGACCAAGTTTG